>NC_069101.1:3705957-4030023 GCF_947172395.1 Bicyclus anynana
ATATATTAACTTTCGGTTTTGTTATCATGTTTTACTATAGTCCTGAACTGTTTTTAAGTTTTTGTTATAGTTTTTGTCACTTATAAGACAAGAAGGGGCAACTGGGCAAAATTTGTAAAGGAGTGTGCGAGAATTGTGGAAGAGTTTGGATGAGGTTGTGCTAAAGGACAATCATAAACCAAATAGCCCCAGTAGTTTTTGAGCTTAGTCATTACATACAAAAATAAAAAGTTTTCTTCTTTTTAATATTAGTGTAGACTAGCAGACTAAGTAAGTAGTTTCGAAGATTAATGGCAATAGAGAGACCAAAAATAAAAAGTTACGATTTTTGTGATCTGTTATTCTTTTTTTTTTGGTTATTTACAATTTTATTTTGGAATCAAAAGTATAGACTAGCATTTTTTCTTTCTACATAGATATGAAATGAACGTACAAACCTGTCGCACACACCGTCCATCTCAGCCAATAGCGTGCCGACGACACTAGTGTGCACCTGTTCCTGCCTCACACTGCGCACCGGCGCTAGAGCGTCTATCTCGTCGAAGAATATAATCGATGGCTTCATTTTGTTGGCCTAAAACACACGCTGTATTAATATTAATTTACTATAGTTAAAAAGCATAACAATATAAAATGAAATAGTTATTTTGTACTACAAAAACTTACTCATGTTTTTCTAATTCTGGCAATAAATGATTTATGATTTATGATTATGATTATGATTATGATTAATGGCGAAAGAATTTTTAATATCGGTCGAGTAGTTTTTATTTAAAATGTAGCATACAAAATCAAAAAATCAAATCTTAGTTTTTTAACTATTATAAACCTTTGCTGAGTTTGTTGTGGGCTCTTCTCGGACCAAGGCGCTTTTGGAACCCTTGTATCTTCACTTTTAAGTTTTCGACTTTACTTACCATCATTAAAGCATAAACTTGACGTTTCACAAGTGCTTGTAATTTTTTTATTATCTCTATGACATTAATTTACAGTATTTCTCTAAATTAATATTATAGAGATAAAAGTTAGTTAATAAGAATAACAACAAAAATCACTTCAAAGACATCATCATCAACAGCCGATGGACATCCACAGCTGGTCATAGGCCTCTTGCATGGATTTCCAAATCATCCAACATCTCTGCAACCCGCTCGATGTCCTTGGTCCACCTAGTGGGGGGTCAACCAACACTGTGCTTTCCAGTGCCAAAAAGACTTAAATATAAAGCATGTACTATGTTCTTGTAAAATGATATATTAGATTTAACAATAGCTCATTACATACCTGTTGGAAAAGTAACTTCAAATGTCTTTCACTCTCGCCAACCCATTTCTTCAGGCAATCGGCGCCTTTCCTCATGAAAAAGGCAACTTTCCGCCCGCCGACCAAACTGCACTCATTCGCCAGGGCTCTTGCCAACAACGTCTTCCCTGTACCCGGTGGCCCATGGAATAGAACCCCTTTGGCTGGTCGCGTTTTGAACTTATCAAACAAATCTGGGTACATGAGAGGGAACAGTACCATCTCTCTGAGACATTTTATGTGGTCTTCTAGACCTCCCACCTGTAAAAACGTTTGGATTGTAATGAATTAAAGAATATTGGTACTTTTGAAGTGTAATAATAACAACAATGTGGAATGTTGAGTCAACTATTATTGTCCCGATAGTTGTTTCAGTCAATGGTTTTATAGCGAAAAGCTTCGACCAACACCTTATGAAGCTTTCACTTAACTGTTGGATCAAGGGTCGCATACAGAAGGCAGTGATTCTTGAGACGGAGCATATTGTGAGGAGGTTCCTCACTCTGGAGCCCTGACCACCAGTTGCTTGGGCACTCAAATGTCCAGCAGCGGGAGGGTGAATTTTTTTATAAATTTTTAATAATGTTTTGTATTTTATACATTGTTAAAAATTAAAAAAAAAGAAGTAATAAATAAATGAGAGTATAAACAATAAAGTCCTCGGTTTGTTTCCTAGTGGGTTAATTTTGCTTATGTCTAGTTTGGTAGTCAGTCCGCTTCCGAAATTAATTTGGCGTCATCATAAGTGGTTCCTTTCGAACCGGATTCACCACCTTGTATTATTTACACACTGTATGGAAATACATTTATATTACAATCTAAGAGAATTAAAACTGTTTCATTTAAAAATATATTGTGCTTACAGATGAAAATCTCACGCTTCCATCCACTTCGATTGGTTGTATGTCCCGCAAAGCTCTGTCTTTCTTGTCTTCATTCATAGACTTTGATTTTTGTCTAAAAAAAAAACAAATAAATCTATGAAATTCTTTTTCCAAAAATACGTTATGAATACATCAAAAGTGTAGTCATATTTGTTATAGAAGGGTCTAAAAAGAACCATTATCACGAGGTATTTTTAGGGCCCAAGCCGTAAGGTGAGGCGCTAAATAAAAACCGAGTCATAATGGGTCTTTTTAGCCCCTTCTATAACAATCGGCTTTATGAACTCAATGATGATGTATTAATTCAACCCATGAATATTGAAATGTGGTTCTTTCAGAAACTTAAATTAATACGACACTGGCTTAGCACCTCTTCAAACTGATCAGCAGGTAGAATATAATAATATTATGATGTTATTATTAAAATTTTATTATTTTTGATTATACTATTTACGAATTGAACTTTTTTCGTTTTATAGCCTTTGTTTAATAATTGAAATGTCGATTTAATCAGTTGCTAGTGCGCGCTATGGAACATCTATTGAGAAGTGCTGGCAAGAAAAAAAATCAAGCTGTTTTTTTTTAATTCACCATTTACCTACATACACTTTTACTTATAGCTCAACAAGAACGAAAATAGAAATTGTACATGCAGTCAGCAAAATCCTCACCTTCCCTTAGTTTTATTTTTCATGGACACGTTGAGATCTTCTTCTGTATCAGAATCAGTAGTGCTACTACTACTGCTGCTGCTTGATGGAGATTGTGCTGAAAAACATACTCAATTATTGTATTTTTTTTTAAGTTTAATTGTTTAAATCATCAAAAATTACAACTGATATTTTTCATCACAGTATATTCCGTGGAGAGCCGTGAAAGCCCAGTCAATATGACCTCTGCCTTCGATTCCAACTTTTCAGTTGTGCATGTTAAGAAATTAAATATCACGTGTCTCAAACGGTGAAGAAACCTGCATACCAGAGAATTTTCTTAATTCTCTGCGTGTGTGAAGTCTGCCAATCCGCATTGGGCCAGCGTGGTGGACTATTGGCCTAACCCCTCTCATTCTGAGAGGAAACTCGAGCTCAGCAGTGAGCCGAATAAGGGTTGATAATCATGATGATTTTTATCATACTTTCTCAAGTAGTGTAATGAAAAATTCGTGTTTCACATGAGCGCATTATTTAAAAACATCTTGCAGTTGAATCCCTTGCTACGCTCTGGATTCCTTATTTGAACGTTATGGTTAAATCATAGAATCTTTCGCTTTTTTTGCATACAAACAGCTTAAAAAAACACAAATTTTGTTACTAAAATTAATGCAAATAAACTCACATCTTATTGTCTTTCTACGTAACTTTGGTTTTCTTTCTCTCAAACTGTATGGTTTCTTTCTGAGTGTAAATGTTTTTCCTGAAACTTTCAAAACAACAAACATATTTATGACTTATATTAAAGCTTATACTACCATTTTTAGACAAAAAAAAAGAAATTTGAGAACTAATATATCTAACTAACACATTCCACGCTATTGTTAAGATTATCAACAAGTACAACGCCCACGACTTCGTCCGCGTGGAATTCACTTTTCACAAATACCGCGGGACCCACAAATTTTTCCGGGATGAAATTAGCCTATGTGTTAATCCAGGGTATTATTTCTATTCTTTTTAAATTTCAGCGAAATCGTTTAAGTGGTTGCGGCGTTAAAGAGTAACAAACATCCATACAAACTTTCGCGTGCATAATATTAGTAGGATAGGCTAGTTGCCCCTTTTTTAAAGGTTCTAATTGTTCACTAACGTTCTATTAGATTGTAAAAACATATTGAATTTTTTTGAGACTTGTATATTCCCAAATTTTAAATTAAACTTTGGATTAAACACCAAAAACACTGACAGCCATGATGATGATAGGCTATCTTCGCCATCACTTCAAGCAAGTTTTGTTAACTATACTATGCACAAAAATTAAGGGAGCAGAAAAAAAATCCAAATTTTTGGGGGATTTTCAACAGGCTGTAACTTATACAAAAATGGTCGTACAGCAAAAAAATAAAAAGAAAATTGTAGCTCTAAGTGTTTAGTTTTTGGATCTGAGTTTAAAAATTTTTTTTTGAAAATATTTTTCGAGTAATCATAAGAAAACCACTGAAAAAAAAATTTTCGAAATTTTTTTGGTTTTTTTTTTTAATCTACGGACGTGGAAAAAATTTTTTCGACTCAATCTCTATATGGACCGGATAGCTTGTTTATTCAGATTTAATTTAGTTTTTTTTTAAATCTCGATACGAGCATTTCTCGCTGAGATATCGATGTTTGAATGGAAAAAGATTATTTTGTCTTTGATTACCAATATCTCAGCAACCAATGATCGCACAGAAATTTTGAGGTTGGTTTCAAAAATTTGAATAAACTTTCTACAAGGATTGGCAATTGAATTTTGAAAAAAAAATTTTTTTTCAATCATTACATGAATTTGAAAAAGCATCCAAAAAAGGGCTTTTTGTCGTTTTTTGGAAAATCAACCGCCCAATCAAAAATATTGCGGAAACCACTGACGTTAAGTGTGCCTTTTACTGCTCAATATACCCACAAAAACCCTACAAAGTTTCAATTCAATCCAGCCAACCGTTTTTTTCCCATTTGATCGAATTTTTCAAAAAATTAAAGGAGCGAGAATTTCGCTTTGAAAATGTCATAATTTACGCTTTTGTGCTTGCGCACGTGTATGTGTGTGTTCCACAGTATTTTGTGACTCCAAACTCACTCTCCGAAGATGTATGTGTGTGTGTGTGTGTGTGTGGAAGTGACGAACCACAGGGTCTCAATCTCTGATAAAACCACACACATACACGTGCGCAAGCACAAAAGCGTAAATTATAACATTTTCAGAACGAAATTCTTGCTCCTTTAATTTTTTCAAAAATTCGATCAAGTGGGAAAAAAAAACGGTTGGCTGGATTGAATTGAAACTTTGTAGGGTTTTTGTGGGTATATTGAACAGTAAAAGGCACACTTAACGTCAGTGGTTTCCGCAATATTTTTGATTGGGCGCTTGATTTTCCAAAAAACGACAAAAAGCCCTTTTTTGGATGCTTTTTCAAATTCATGTAATGATTGAAAAAAAATTTTTTTTTCAAAATTCAATTGCTAATCCTTGTAGAGAGTTTATTCAAATTTTTGAAACCAACCTCAAAATTTCTGTGCGATCATTGGTTGCTGAGATATTGGTAATCAAAGACAAAATGATCTTTTTCCATTCAAACATCGATATCTCAGCGAGAAATGCTCGTATCGAGATTTAAAAAAAACTAAATTAAATCTGAATAAACAAGCTATCCGGTCTATATAGAGGTTAAGTCGAAAAAATTTTTTCCACGTCCGTAGATTAAAAAAAAAACCAAAAAAAATTCGAAAATTTTTTTTTCAGTGGTTTTCTTATGATTACTCGAAAAATATTTTCAAAAAAAAATTTTCAAACTCAGATCCAAAAACTAAACACTTAGAGCTACAATTTGCTTTTTATTTTTTTGCTGTACGACCATTTTTGTATAAGTTACAGCCTGTTGAAAATCCCCCAAAAATTTGGATTTTTTTTCTGCTCCCTTAATTTTTGTGCATAGTATAGTTTGTATTTTTTATTTATTTATTTATTCGGAAGCCAACGTTGTATACAAAAAACTTATGACTAATTAAACATAACATGCATTAATTAAAAAGTAATATACTACATTGTACACCCCACTTACAGGCTAACTCAACATGCATTTATTTTAATACAATTCTTAATTTACCACTAATAAAATAGAAACAAAAACTAAATCTACCTACCACTTTGTACTTTTCAGTTATTTATTAAGTCCGTAAGGGAGTACTGGATGCTGGAGGCTCAAGACCATTGGAATTTGGAAGTCCATACAAGAGGCCTATATCCAGCAGTGGAGGTCCATCGATTGATGATGATGACGATCTAAGTCTATGTTTCCTACCTCTAGGTCTGCCTCTAGTTTCTCTGGGAGCGAGTTGCACAAATCTGGCGGGCTGCGCGGCGCGCGTGCGTTTGGAGCGTCGCGGGCGCAAACCAAGCACGCTGCCCGACTCCGATGATGATGACGAGGATGCTGGCAAACGAATTACTATTAACATATAATTTATTTAACTGGTTATTATAATAGGCTAGTTGACCCTTTTTTTAAAGGATTTTTAATTGTTCATTAGCGTTCTGCTAGGTTGAAAAAAAATATATAAAATGTATGCTGTTGCTACAATGTGTTTTCCAATAAACAATTATTTACTTTTGTCATTTTTCGTTTGTTTGTTATTTTTCGCTTTCTAGTGTAGTACATTGTTGTGTTTTATGAAGTTAGTTGAATTTTTTTTCAAGGTTTTATCATAGCTATATCATAGAATTTACAAAAAAAATATATTTTATTCATAAAGCATGCAATGAAGAATGGAATACTGTATGTATTATGAAAGTTAACTTATCACTTTCTTTATTATTATTTAAGTAGTCAAAAGTTTTTCTTACCAGTATCTTGTTGGAGGTTGACTTTTTTTCTGCCTCTTCCCCTGGTAGACCGCACTGGCCTTGGATTACTGAGGATAATGAATGATTTAACCATATTAACAAAAGTACTCTTTCAAACGAAAAGGGAATTTTCAAAATTGGTTATATAATGACGAAGTTGTGAGATAACAAACATAAAAAAGACATACGCGACGAATTGTGAACAACCTCCTTTTTTGAAGTCGGTTAATTATAAAAAAAAATTTGCTAGTAACTGAGAAAACAGTTATTTACAAATCACAGACACTTCCATTTTGATATTTGATGAGTAAGGGCCTTATCATACTAGCGGTTTGCCAGCGGATGCAAAGCGGAGCGGGTGCGCAGCGAAAACGTGGCGGATTCACAACGTATCCGTCGCGGTTTTGTAGCGAATTAACGACGTACAGTGCATTCAGTAACAAAATGGATTGTTACGAGGAAACACTGCTGTTATATTTACTAAAATTTATTTTAAAAAATCAGATTTCTGGCTAAAAGACTATTGTTTATATTTTTCTTTCCAAACCAACAAATCATCGCAGATTAATTTTTCGTCGAATTAGTTAATATCTTTAGTTCGTTATGATGAGGGGCCTAAGATTTTAAAAGATCGTAAATTTTGCATACGATTTCGATTAGTCGATCCTACATCGTATAAGAGCCAACAAAGTCGTACAAATACGATTTAAATCGTACGTTTGACAACACTGGGACGGACTGGCGTTTTTACGAGACAGTACAACATTGTGCGTCCGCAACGAATTCGCTGCGGATACGCGGCGTGTTCGTTGCGCGCCCGTAACGTATCCGTTGCGTGCCCGTTCCGCTTTGAAAACGCCCGCAATCCGCTAGTGTACCTAGTACCTACAATCACTAATCAACATACCTCTCACTGTCTTGTACTACATTTTTCTCGTCTGTTTTACTTTCTTTCTCCAATTTATCTTTAGACATTGTCTCTTGAGCTTCTTCCGTATCCATTTTCTCATTATTCTCTTTTTCTGTTTTAGCTTCCACTGGTTTCTTTTCTATTACAGTTAAGTTTTTGTCGTCGTCTGAATCCGATTCTGACGCATCCTGTATATGGCAGAAACGAAAAGATCAGAAGTGGGATTGTTAATAAGAAACTGTAAATAGTGAATGGTAAGTAGTTCTTAAATGAAAAATCATAGTTTCCACAATAAAATACTTGATGAAAACAAAACTGTCAATCTTTCGTTTGGCGTCAAAAATCTTTTGTATAGTGATCAAAATACTCAATGTGCTTAAAGAAGTTTTCGTTGCAAAAAAGCTACTTGCCTTTTTATTTGTGAATCTGGCAGAAGTTCTCCTCAAACGTGAAAGTTGCGTGTCTTCATCTGTGTTGGTTGGAACATGGCTGCGAGTCTTAAATAGATATAGAAAACCACATTTAAAAAATGTTGTGCAATGAAACACATTTCTCAGTAACATACTATAGTTTGGCAAATTAACGGGCGTGTTACGAACTAACACTCCCGATGGTTCGCGCGGGCCGGGAGGGGGGTAGCAATGCACCGTGCGTACATCTTCATACCCGCGAAGTCCTTCCCTCTGCCCTGCGCGCACGACTTTACACCCGTGCAGTGCTCCCCTGCCCGTCGCCCGCATATAATGGGAGTGTCATCAACAAACTTGCCAAGCTATAGTAAGTTTCAGTATAGCTAAATTTAAGGAGCGGTTTAAATGTTCTTTTTCTCTATAAATAATACCTCTAAGAAGTCGTGGAGGACGTACTACTACAACCAATGTTTTATCATACTACAACCAATGTTTTTTCCAGTGTCTGGTTGTGCTTTTACATTATATACGTATTTATATGCAATATTTAAATATATATGATAAAATCAGCTATCTCAGTACCCACACAAAGGCTTAAGTATACTTAAAAACGCATCCTTCATCTAGGATCTTCAAAATGAAAAATTAAATTCTTACCAGTTTCTTAGTATCCCTGGCTTCATCACCCGAAGAGAACTCATCTGATGAGCTGGTCCCGGGAAAGCAGTACAAGTCGGGATAGCCTTTCACCTTGAGCTCGTTGGTGATCCAACTCTCGTTGAAGTTGTGGTGAAGAAGCTTACGTTTGCGACAACTACGTCTTACGTCTGAAATGTCTTTACATAAGCTTATTTAGTATTATTATTATACTAATGACACTAAAGCCAGACGTGTGTAACGCGTAACGTAATCCACCGTGTATTGTAATGCGAATGGGATGATGACTAGGTTTGAATATATTGATTTTTATGATACCTTCGGGTAAATAAGGTCAATGTTAACTATTTTATACATAAAAACAAAGATTGTCTGGATATTTGCAAAACAAATAAGATTATGAATTTCAAAATCTATTAAAAATCTTTTATCGTAATTAGATGAAAATTCATACAGTTTTAGCTTTCTTACATTAAATGTGACATTATTCAATAAATGAACTATAAACATAAACGCACAAATAACAAAAATATTATTAATATTGTTTGAACGACCATACAAATCTAGCGATCATTATGTACCTATGACGTCATTAATTCGTACTATTTTGTATGGGGCGTTTTTCAGAGATCCGTGACAGCGCCGCAAATCTGACCCTTTAAATGCCTGTAACTCCGAAAATAATGATCGCAGATACCCTGTTACTTTTACAAAATTGCTTTACTATTAGCATACTCTTAATTTATATACAATTTAAAAAACTGTCATCATCCCTACAGCACTACGAGCATTACAGGTAACGCTCGCGTCGGCGTTTTGGCTGATCCATCGGCTGTCGGTTTTTTTGCGCGAACATTAAGGCGCTCGCAGTGCTCGCAACTATCGCAAACCGTTCTTGAAATAGACAATTCGCTTTGAGTTCGTGTGCCGTCCACACTTTTGACACTAAATTACACGTAATCTTACATTACGCGTTACACACGTCTGGTCTCGGCTTAATACACTTAAACATCGGTGGCACTAACATGCAACCGACGGGAAAATCTCGTGAAGAGATATAGACAAAATTCAACCAATGGCAGCGCAACCGGAAGTAGCGCTCTTTCATGCGTTAGTACGAAATGGACAACTCCGACGCCATTGGGCGCAATTTTGTCTATATTTTTCTTCACTAGATCTAGCCCAGAAAGAAAGCTAGAATACAGCATACGCATAATAGGAGATTCGGTAATGGACTTACTCCTTCTGATGACATAATCTCTTAGTAACACACAAACGGCTCAATGTCGTATGACTGAATAACAGTATACAAGAGAATAGAAAAATAAATCTCTTCACTGATAGCATATATTAGCACCGCTGTACGACGACATACCTCGAGACGTGAGAAAGACATGTCAACCAATAGCAAGCAGAATCGAAAATATCGCTCCCTTTCGTTGCGTTGGCACGAAATATAGAGCGATGTATTAACTCCACCGTTATTGGTGGGGAATGTCTTTTTCTCTTTGCGTGATAATTATATTGTTGATGCATGTTTTTTTTTGTTCTATTAACTATGAGCAGCGATCTTGTAAGGAAATTTGGCGGTTAGAAGCAATCTTCCCTAGAGGGAGAAGCTCCATGTATATGTCATGTGACTTTCAATCAAGAATTTTCCGACTTTTCAAGTGTCCAATCGCCTGTATAGTTGACTGGACAGACAGGTGATTCAGATGGTTACTGAGTCTAGCTTTGTACTTGTCATTACTAGTGGGGAGTCGACCAACACTGCGCTTTCCGGTACGAGGTCGCCATTCCAGCACCTTGGGATCCTAACGTCCATCAGCTCATCGAACTATGAGGCCTGCCCATTGCAACTGCAACTTTGCGACTCGCTGAGCCATGTCAGTGGCTTTGGTTTGTCTGCAGATCTCCTAATTTATAATTTGAGCATGCATAGAAACTCCAAGCATAACTTGGTCCCACTGAGTAACTTTGAGCCTTCTAATAAGGCCCATAGATATAGACGAAGACCAAGATATCTCGTGGCCTGTTGGATATAACTGGCAAAATAAAACTTAACTCATTTTTAAAGTACTATTAATAAAATATGTATAAGACTTACTTTGTTGTATTGGTTTATCTTCACTATCTTCCATGTAATTCTTCCTAGGGCCGCGGTTGCGTCTAATTTTTAAGCTCCTATTGGTGGAATCATTGTCATCGGCAAAGAACACTCTTACTTGGCGAGATCTGAAAATTAAACGACTTAAATGATACAAGAGTTCACTGCCTACCATGTAGACTAATTATTATGAACTTATATTGAAGGAGACATTTTCTGTTTTATTTAATCACTATGTATATTACCTCCCATAGTTAAAAACATTAAACTGAGAGCCCATGGACCCCAGACCTTCGGCATTTTTTAAAAGCTGAAAGTTTGTCAGCTCATGCTCCCACCATAGGTAAATATGGTAGCCAATTATAGAGTTTGGACTGTGTTGGCTTTAGGAGGTAGCAGGTTTTAAGCATCCAGATCTTTAACATATAGCAGGTATAAAGGATCCAGACCCTCAACCACCAAAGTAGAAAGTATAATTTTTTTATATTTTTATTAGCATAATATGAGAAATGTTATCCCCATTCGCTATTTATTTGCCTTCATGCCAGCCCTTTGCTAGAGACCCTTAAAGTTTCAAATCAAATAGTGTTTTTTGAAGGGTATTCTTACTTCTTTCAACCTGGGCGGCCTAAACTTCTGGAGCAAGTTCGGCTGGATGGAGTGAATCCAGCAGGAACCTACACTGAAGGACCCACGTACAATGGTCAATTACAAGGCCAAGCGCGGAAACAGCCCAGAAGGAAGAAGAAGAAGAGGGTATTCTTACCTCCTCGAATACTTTTCAGGTTCAGTATCACTCTCAGGGAACATTATACGAGGCATTTTGATTGCTCGAACTCTGCTGCGGTTATCTATGAAGATTAATACATATTATTTTATGTATACTTGACTTATATATAGGTACTTGACTAATGTTTCTTTTGTATGCCTTATGCACGCTACAGACCTTCAGTTTTATACAGTAGAGTTTTATCAAATAGAATTTTCAATAAAATGCCTTAGAAAATAAAGTGTACAGTTCTCAATTTTCCCTACATGCAGAAACAATTAAATATTTACTTACATTTAGCTGGCCAACGTTGAATCTTCCTAGTGACCTTATATTGGCTGCTCCGCAGTTCTCTTTGTGACCAATTTGATGCCTAAAGAGTCACTGCATGTTAACACAGATACCAAAATTAACACAAAACCCTAATCACGAGTTCTGTGTTAGATGTTTTAAATCATGAAATAACCTAGCATGCAACTAAGTGAATAGAAATAGATAAAATATTGTCCAATTGTGCTCAAAAAATGTAAATACTTCATTTCTTTATTTATTTGATTACATTTCATTATTATCATCATCATCATCATCATTATCAGCAAATAGCAAGTTCAGCAGTGGACTTCTACATGAGTCTCTTGTATGGACCTTTGAATAGTTTTGAAAAAAAAATATAGGCTACTGCTCAGAATACAATAAAAAAGAAAATAAATTGATAAATCTGTAATAATAATAAAATCAGTCTTATCTCTCTCTTCTAAAAAAATCTGACTTCCATACACTATATTCACTACAGAAAATAGACTTAAGTTTCATTTATATACTCCCAAAAAAGATCCATAAAATGCCTTCATAAGCTATTTTTTAATCAAATCAAATTATTTTTTCTCCTATCATCTGGAATTTGGGTTTTTCAAACTTCTGAAGGCAACAATTTAGAATGACACTATGCCACTTTGCAAATGATGTTTCAATTATAAGAGTGGATAAATTATTAAATTAAAATTTCTTCCTCTAAATAGAGGCACAATAAAACAATTATTGTATGTGTTCAAAGAATACATTTTTAGGAAAACCTAGAAAGAAAGTTAGAGCATGAAAACAAAGCACCTATAAAATGGAAATAGTTATAAAACACCATGTTATGAAAATGGCAGATATATAACACCGATTTTAATCTGGAATATGTGTTATTGCAAAACTCAAGGAACCACACAACATGGTGGTTAGTACATGAGACCCCTCAGACCACATGTTACAAAGAATACAAGTTTGCCATGTATTATCAATTTCAGACATTCAATCTAAATATTTTGTTGGTACTTTTTATTCTAAGTATTTTTATTATTTTTTTTTTAAGAATATTTGCCATAATCTTTTATAATATGACCAATATTCCCATTCCCCTCCAAGTAGTCAGGAAAGACTGTGCTAGGAGTAGGTACGACAATAGACCAACGGGGCGGAGATCGAACCACCACCCCTTGATGATGAGTCCAAGCACTGCTACCGTTGAGCTATTGTGGTTATAGTACTTGGCACCACATAACACTCAAACATGTTTGTGTATTGTCTGTTTATAAAATGAATACAAAATGTAATCAGACTGATGTCACATCATTCGCTTTCTAAACTACACAAGCACGGGCGACAGGGGAAGAGCACAGTGTATGTGTAACTTAATGCTACATGTGTCATAGACGTAGCCCATTCATTGATTGATGGGCCATTGCATGGCTCATAGAATGTGCATGGGTTGTGCAAAAGATTTGCACAGCAATTTTGTTGGTTTTCCGCTGATTAATCAAGGAGCTGCATACCAGAGATGGTGTTATATTTCTACTACACATGATCCACTGCTTAGTTTTTCAAATGAAAATTGACTTAGTTGTATGGATAGATAACATCCACTGTTTTGTTTTATGTGCCTAATAATAAATGGATAATTTGACATGCTTTTGATAAATTCCATGTCTAACTCAATACAACTGCAAATGATTTATATAGATGTCTTGTGACTATTGTACAGCCGGCTATGGAGCATTTGATGCGCCAGCAATAGCCCACAATATAGTATAAGACATATAATAACAATAATTGATATTTCATTTCATAATTATAAATTACAAACTTATATAAACTTACTTAATAGTTAAGCAATAAGCACTTATAATTTGATATAAATCAATTAGTGGTAACTGTTTGATGAAAACTAAACAAAATTTAGAAATGCAACAACTTAAACTCAATCAGAGATCATTAACTATTTAAGTTAAGTTGAACTTTTGTTCTTTTTCCAATTTTCATACTGTAGAATATATGTACATATAACTTGGGCTATTATATTTAAAACATCACACATGGAGGAAGCTTTAAACATATTACAATAGGAAACTAATAATCTAGCTTAAAATATTCTATTGAATGAACAATCAATGATTTCAACTACAAGTGTCATATGATATGTACTTCAAGTATTTTTGACCTTAACACTGCATTTATGACTCAGCAAGTTTTCAGTGCACTGTATAAATAGGTAACAATTAACCTTGAGGTTACTATAGAATCGTGAGGTAAAGCTAAACAAGCTCATGCAAGTACATGCACTCACGAAAGTACCCAAGGAAAATGGGGACAGGAAGTTGCATACAGGGCGCATTCCAACTCAAAGCTCAAAGTACGTTCTTGGAAATAATAAGAATATCACTGAGAATAAGTCACCTTCTCATCAGAGACGCTGCCGACTTCGTTTATCGAATAATTTCCTTCGTCAACCTCCCCGTTTTCTCCATTGCTGCGACGGGTTTTCACCATTGCAATGTGCGATACTTATGTCGTAATATTACATTCAAGCCCACAAAACGATTATGTAACAGTTCGAAAATTCTATATACAGCTCAAATACTAAATATTAACCACTTTCAACGCTCAAAATAGAATCTAACACGACAAAGGGCAAGCGTTATCGTTCCCACATGTCGTTTTTGTACGCCATGTTTTAGCAGACGTTCTCAACATCCTATGCTCGCAATGAATTAAAGAATAACAAGTTCACTGTTCAAATTAACATTTGGACATCTCTTACCTCACCTAAAACATAATTTCCATTAAACACAAACTATTTAATTCGTAACCCCATCCAAAGAAGGCGATTTCGAGATGAATTCACGTTCGCTTGAGATGTTTTTATTGACAACTGTCAAAAATTCCCGCAAATTTGACACTCTTCAAAGTTCATTAAACTCTATACTCATTGATTTTTTCAATCGAGATTCGAGACCTCTAACGGAATCCATAAACTATCGATAGTTACAAGATCTAATTCACACACAATCAACACTATCGATTGTAGTCCGCTGTTTTTTTGTAAGAATAAAAATAAAAGTTTGAAATAGAGAAGTAGGGTATTTTATGACTATGCTGCTGACCAAGCTTGAAGGTACTCTGTGGGTAGAATTTACAATTTAAGCTGTGGTAGACCTGTGTCGATCGCGAATGATCAAATCTCCGACACCCGATCACTACTTGTGCGTGAGTAATTGGGTCGCGGACGTTAAAAACACCCGATCTTATGTGACCCGTTTGGTGACCCGCCCGGGCGCAGACTCGATTAAAAGATCGAAACGTTTTTGTTTACCATACTAAATTGAACTTTATTTTCATTACAATAACTCTCAAATCTGTAGATCTCGTGAATAATCGGGTCGCGGACGTCTAAAACACCCGATCTTGTGATTCATATAAAAACTCGATCACTCGACCCGACCACGCTAAATTGAACTTTATTTTTAAAACAATAACTCTCAAATCTGTAGTTCTCGTGAATAATCGGGTCGCGGACGTCTAAAACACCCGATCTTGTGATTCATATAAGAACTCGATCACTCGACCCGACCACGCTAAATTGAACTTTATTTTTAATACAATAACTCTCAAATCTGTAGTTCTCGTGAATAATCGGGTCGCGGACGACTAAAACACCCGATCTTGTGAGACCCGTTTGGTGATCCATATAATAAACTCGATCTCTCGACCCGACCACACTAAATTGAACTTTATTTTGATTGTATTAGTGTTATAAATAATTATTCGGCTCAATTGCTTATAATGTCGAATCATCATTCGCAAGTACAATCTGTAGTTGTCTCTTTTATTCGTATGTATGTAAAGGAAGATATGTATTACTCTGTATTTATGAGTTTCATCGGCTTCATCTCGGGGCTTGTAAAGATATCATTCTCTATTCTGTAGTTGATAATGATGATGACTTGAGTGGTAAATTCGTAAGGAATAAAGTCTAAAATATATATGTAGGTATGTATTACTTTTGGCAATAGTTTTATCTATATAATATATAATAACTTTAATTATTTACATTTTTTTATCTATATTCATAAAAACATAAAATAAAATTTCCCATTTTTCGAATGTAAATTTAGACGATGACTTAATATTATTGTATCACCACGCAAAAGCGATACAATTACAAACCACAATATTTATTTAACTGATAGTAGGCATAACTTTGTTTTGAATCCGTCGGTCAATCAAAGGATCGGGTTCCGGTTCGGGTCTTACGGGTGTTCAGTTCAAATACCTACCTACTTCAAGCCGCGTCGCAACGATACACAAAACCCAAACAACCCGTGACCCGAATGATCGAAATGATCGAATCATTGAGACCCGATCTCCATGAGTATGGGTCGCGATCGACCCGGGTTTTACGAAACGATCGAATTACACAGGTCTAAGCTGTGGTCGTGCTAATGTTTTGACGGTTTTGACAGATACTGTCAATGCATGCTGTCAATAATTTAAATTAAAAATTCTAAAGAGAATTTTGGTTAAAAAAACTTGTCGTTTCGATTTATTGTAAAGAATATTAAAATTCCTCAAGATTTTTAATATATTATGATCTGTAAGCCTATTTTCCTTTAAGCCATGTCATAACTCGCCACTATCTAAATAAATATTTAGGAAACGAAATTGGCTGTAGCTATGAGTGGTAAACAAAGTTCTACTTCGCCTCCTGAAATTGTGAAAACAGATTCTGAAGATAAAAACAAGGATGGTGAGGATATTGACGAAGAAATATCTGCCCGAATGACTGCTTCATACAGTGAAATATCATTTCATTCTGACAATGCTCCAAGTGCTGAAGAACAGAGAAAAGAACCTGGTCCTTCAAGACCGTATGATCTCCCTTCTGAAAATCGTAAACAGGAAAAAATTCCTTTAGATGGCCACTTTCACTATGAGGGTGACATGACTCATTATGTGGCCGATGATTTAGAGTTTAAGATTAAAATCTCTAGTCCTATAGCCAAACGTGGCGAAACTCCAATATTTGGTAGTTCTAGCGCGTCCCGATCAAGTACTCCATCTGGCAAACTGTATAGGCAAATATTGGCTCCACAGATTGGCCAAATAGATATCACAGTGCTAAATGATCTTGAATATGAAGCACAAAAGATTGCACAGTCTGTTGACAATTTAATAGAAAATCTGTCTAGTATTTTACATTCCAACTCTTCTCTTACTGCAGAAAACATGGAAGTTTATAGAGATGCAGTGGGAAAAACCTGTGATGCAATGGACAATAATATAAAAAGTATGTACACAATCCTTGCAAAAGGAGAAGAGGTTTCACAAGCTATGGTCCCAGTTCAAGCACAAGCAGCAAGAATAGCTGAAATCAAGCGGCTTTTACAAGTCTTTGAAAGTTATTTCTGAAACTGGAAAGCATTTTTACAGAATGCTTGAATTGTTGATGGTTTTTTATGATAAATCAAAACAGCTGTTGATGATTGAGAGTGCAAGTTTCACCAATGAAAACTGTCCCTTTTACCACAATTCATTATTAATTTGACCAATATTTATTTATATTATTGTCACTAAACTTTATATTTATTTTATCAGATCATCTGTTAATATTCCAATTTATTTATTAATTAATGTCTTTTAATATAAAAAAATATGTGATGCTCAATTCATTGAATGTATTAAGTGAGATATTATATGTTTTATCTAAAGTCAATTTACTATTTTGTTATATTTTGGAATGCATTAAAATAATAATTGAGTGTGGATGTGTTGACTTGTTTTTTGATCAGTCGAGTAGATCTTCTTCTTCTTCTTCTTCTTTATTCTGGGCCGTTTCCGCACTTAGCCATTTGATTGGCCGTTGTGCGTGGGTCCCTCCGGTGTAGGTTCCCGCTGGATTTATTCCATCCAGCCGAGCTCGCTCCAGAAGCTTAGCAGGCCGCCCAGGTCGCCGATAGCCTCATGGAGTGTCGCTGAGGAGCCAATGTAGGTTGCTCGTTGTTCCGTTACGCCTCTGCAACTGAGCATAACGTGTAGCGGTGTCTCGTCCTCCTCCATGCAGGCTCTGCACAGAGGACTGTCTGTCATACCTAGAATTGAAAGGTGTTTGTTTAGTGGGCAATGACCAGTTATGAGGCCAACTACTGTTCTCAACTTATCTCGTGGAAGGTTTATAAGTTTCTTTGTTAACCTTGGGTCGGGGCTTGGAAGTGCCTCCTTTGTATGTCTACATGTGGTTATACTGCCCCATAGTTCAGCGTGGGTTCTGATGGTTTGTTTGTGCAACCATGTTTTGTATTCACTGAATGGTATGGGTACTATTGGTTCGGGTCCTACTACCTTCAGTGTCGTGGCGCGACGCGCCAGTTCGTCAGCCGCTTCATTACCTAAAATTCCGCTGTGTCCCTTTATCCATCTTAGGATGACTGTGTTATTTGTTGCAAGTTTTGTTAGGGCCTTGTGACAGTCCAGCAGTAGTTTTGACGTGGTCGAATGTTTTGCCAGTGCTTTTAGTACTGCCTGACTATCGCTAAGTATATTAATGTTAAAATTTGTTACCTGTCTGTTGGTCACGGCAACAGCCGCAGTTGTGATGCCGACGCATTCTGCCTGGAAGACTGAGTTGTGCTTACCAAGCGCTTGTGCAATCCGTATATTGAGGTCTTGGCAGTAGACTCCTGCTCCAGTACCTGTGTCTGTCTTTGACCCATCCGTGTACACATCTAGGGTGTCAGGGTTTGTGTAGCAGTTACTAGCTTCTTCTGTATTGATTTTGTATGTTTTGTCCATCACGAATTGTTTTTGTGTTTTATCACATATCCATTCCATACATGGGTTTATTTGTATTCCCTCTTTTAAGATGTTGGTGTGGGCTGTGTTTGTGTGTTTCCACAGTCCGCATGTTTTTAGTCTGAGAGCTGTAAGCGTTGCTTCCTCTTTTATATGGAGATGTAATGGAGGAATTCCTAGTATTACCTCCATTGCAGCTGTCGGTGTTGTGCACATACTGCCCGTTATGGATAGCAGTGCTTGTCTTTGGAATTTTTGAAGTTCCTGTTGAGTTGTCGTTTGGATCACTTTTGGCCACCAGACTATAGATGCATATGTCATTGAGCTTCTTACAACTGTAAGGTATAGCCACTTCATTATGTGCGGTTTTAGTCCCCATGTTTTGCCTATCATGCGTTTGCACTGACATAGGATGATTGTAGATTTCTGAATTTTCGTTTCAATATGTTTTTTCCAGTTCAACTGTTGATCTAGTGTTACCCCTAAGTATTTTACCTCTGTGGTTAGCTTTAGGGTTACTTTGAATAAAGTCGGTGTTTTTGGAAAGTTTGGTTTTCTTTTATGTGTGAACAGAATAAGTTCTGTTTTTCTGGGGTTAACAGATAGTTCGTTAAGTGTACACCATTTTTCTATCTGTTTGAGTGCATCTTGCATTATTCCACTTAGGGTGTTTTCATGTTTTCCTCCTATAAGTATTGTTAGGTCGTCAGCGTACCCTATTGTGAGGAAGCCATTGTTGTTCAGTTTACTGATTAGTTCATTTACCACCAGGTTCCATAGGAGTGGGGATAGTACTCCTCCTTGAGGGCATCCTCTGGCAGCAATGGCTTGAGTTTTACCATTTATGTTTATCTGTATCGCCCTGAGTGATAAAAGGGAATTTATCCATTTTCTTATTGTTAGAGGTACATTATGCCGTTCAAGGGACTTTTCTATACTGTTGAACGTGGTTTTGTCGAAAGCACCTTCTATGTCTATGAAGGCTCCTAGTGTTGATAATTTATTTTCCATGTTGTGTTCTATTTTGTTTACCACTGAGTGTAGGGCTGTTTCTGTGGATTTGCTGGTACTGTAAGCATGTTGGTTCGGGTGTAGGGGGGTGTTACTCAGTACCCCATCCCTTAAAAATCTGTCTACTAACCTTTCCAGGGTTTTTAGCAAGAAGGATGTTAGGCTGATTGGTCTGAAAGCTTTCGGATCAGTGTAATCTGATTTACCTGGTTTTGGTAGGAGGATTACTTTCACATCTCTCCATAGTTTTGGTATATATCTGTAAGCTATGCAGGCTCTGTATATTTCTGCTAGCCATGGTGTTAGCCATTCCAAACCCCATTGTAAAAGGGCCGGAAAGATGTCATCCGTGCCTGGTGATTTGAAGGGGTGGAACGTGTTTATTGCCCACTGTATTCTGTTATGTGTGACTATCTTGTTGGCGAGTTCCCTGTCTGATTCTACTGGGTTGTAGGTTTCATTTATGTTTGTCCAGTCTGCAGAGTCTAGTATTTTGCATCCTGGGAAGTGTGTTTCTAGAAGAGTCTCACTTACTTCTTTGTCGTTTTTTGTGTAACTACCATCGGCTTTCTTTAGGGAGCCTAGTATGAGGGCGTTGTCTTTTGCAAGGATTTTCCTTACTCTGTTAGCTTTCTCACATGATTCTATGTTTGAGCAGAACCGGCGCCACATTTTTGTGTCCTTCTGCCTTATTGTTTTGTTGTAACTGTACTGGTGATCTTTGAAAGTATCCCAGTCTTCATCCTTCCTGGTGTTCTTAGCTTTGTTAAACAGTCGTCTAAGATTATGTCGCTTCCTTTCAAGGTCGGGGCTCCACCATGCATGCATTGGTTTCTGTTTTGTTGTGCAGGTCTTTATGGGACAGGCTTTTATGTAGCATGACGTGATGACATTAGTTATGCTTGTCACGTTGTTGTCTATTTGATTAGTTGTCTCGATTGTAGTGTTATGGAGTTCGCTCTCATTCCCATAGTTGCTATGGAGTAGTGTTTTATATAGTTTCCTGTTTGTTTTCCTTGGATTTCTCCGTGGTGTGTCCTGTGCCGTGGTCAAGTTCAATTCGAAATGGATGCGTTGATGATCACATAAGGTGAGATCATCAGACACATGCCAGTTTCTTATTTGATCCATTACACCGTTAGACGCCAGAGTTATGTCTACTATTGTTTGGGAACGGCTCGTGATAAACGTTGGTTTCGAGCCTTTATTTAAAACTACAAGATTAGTTGTTAATAGATATGTTACAAGTTGCTCACCTCTTTTGTTGTTTTCGTTGCATCCCCATAGGGTGTGATGTGCGTTGCTGTCTACTCCAATTATGAGGTCAGTGTTTTCGTCCTCACAGTATTTTATGAGGTCCGTCATCTCTTTTGGTGGTATATGTTCTTCTATGGGTAGATATAACGATGCCAAGACTAGTGGTCTTGTCCTAGCACCGGTTTGTTGTCCTATGCCACTTTGTATTCTTATTGTTGTTATGTCTCTGAAACAGAATTGTGTTAGCATTGTCGCTGTGATACAGCGAGGTATATAGATACAAGTTCTCGGTGGAGTTTGTTTACTGTCATAAAGAAACTTACCGTTGCAGTTGCCAAAACCACATATGCGGTTTCCTCTGACCCACGGCTCTTGGATCAGCACTATGGTTTGGGCCCCCTCCTCCAGTTGTTTGCGTAGAGTAGCCGTTGCAAGGATCTTATGCTGGAGGTTGGCCTGTACTATGTCTACATTACTGAAGATGGATATTGATGGAGTTTATGCGTCCCGGGGGACACATTTCTCCAGTAATGTATACAGCGGAGCTGAGTCCGCCATGTCGTCGTCGTCTGAATCAGTTGCGTCTGTGCCTGATGCCCTTTCCCATTTCAACCCCTCTAGAGTGGGTGTGATACTTGGTCCGGGGCGCGTCTCTTCCCATTGCATCCCACTTGTTGATGGTGTGATGCTTGGTTCGGGACGCGTTCCTTCCCAATTCATCCCACTTGTTGAGGGAGCGGTACTTGGTCCAGGGCACGTCGTATCGCTGTCATGTCCGTCCTGTACAGAGTCCGGTAGTTTTTCACAAACTGTCTGTGTGATTGTCTTCGCGGCTGCGTCTGTCTCAGTATTGTCCTGTTTTGTGGAGGTAGCTTGACTGGGCGGTATATCACTAAGTTCTTCGCCAACAAAGAACTTGAGATATATCGTCCCAGTGGAATAGGCTACCCTCCTGTCGTTGTCCACAATGGTGTCGATCTTTTCCTGGGGTATTCCTAGTATTAGGAACACACCTGGAAGTCTCCCTGTCGACCTTTTGAAATTATGTAGGGTCCAGCTGCCGATATCATACTTCGGGTTCTGCCGTAGGAGGATCCTGTGAAGTTTGCCGATCTCTCCCCGGTAGTTGGGCACGTATAGTGCTCCTTTCACCCTCTTCGTGATTTCGCGCTGGTTTATTATTTTAATTTCGAAGCCCTCCCTTGGCGAATTCAGCCTTGGTAAGACCGCGTTCAACCATTGAAGGGCTTGGTCGTCTTCACACCACATTTTCAGGACGCCTTCACTGAGGAAGGCTTTTCCTGAGAAGGTGGGTGCATGGGTTAGAGGAACTCCAGGAATTGGATCTCTAAGGCAAGCCTCGAAAACCTCCTCCTGGATTTGCTCTTGCAGAGTCATCGCCTCTGTCTGCGTCATGTCAGCCCTAGGAACGAGGGTGATTGCGACACTCAGATGTTGTTGGGTCGCGCCTGCGTAACTCTCCCTCGTTCTGGTCTGTCCGATTGTCTTGGTTCTTTTTGTCTGGCCCCTTGGTGAAATGGAGTCATCTAGCCTGCCCCGTTTAAGACTGGGCTGGCTATTTGACGGGTTGGGGTTTCTGTCCTCGTCAGCCCCACCACCGCTCCGCCCTCTCCAGTGTTTGTTGCACCGGGGTGCGACGGGGTGTTGCTGACGTTGGCCAGAGGTGTTTGCGCATGTAGCGTCCAATGTTGGTTTGGCAGGCTCCGCCGGAAGGTTTTCGCCGGAGATTTTCTGGACTACAGCAGTGCTGCGGCTTGTGCCTGGGCGTGGGACGACAGTCTCCGCGGGGGGCAGCCGCTGTTGTGCAGACTGCTCGCCGCTTTGTCCGTACAAGCCCCCCGTCTGGGCCTTGCCTGTCACTGTTGTAGTCCTTTCTGTCTTCGACGTCTGCCCGCTTAGGCGTGTGCCTGAAGGGGATGCAGTCTGTAAGTCCGTCTTGTTTCTCTTCCTTTTAGGTTTTTTCCGCTTGTGCTTGGATTCTACGTTGGCCCAAGCGGATTTTATATCTGGTGGAGGGACGGCCATCGCGACTGAAGTCATATTTATATCGGAGTCCTTGTTAGCTGTGGTCGGGCATGGTTGCAAGTCGGGTGCTGTCAGGGTAGTTGGGTTAGTGGTGGGTTCGTTTTTTGCTTGGTCATCTGTCCTTTTTACATAGCCGAGTCGTTGGTTGCGCAATGCGCAAGGCGGGTTCTCGCCCCCCCCAGAATACGCAGGGCGGACTGTAGCCACACCCCCGTCCGGTAATCCAGTGACCGGCGGTGTCGCTACAGCGGAGGATTGTCCGTTTCCGGTACCCCCCTGGGGTAGTAATTGTCTCTTTGAATCCGTCTTCATGGTTTAGTCGTATGTGTAGTTTGTAGAGTGTAGTGTGAGCAGTGAATGTATAGTTGGGGACGTATAAAGGGTAGGAAGTGGCTGGGTAAGGGTTTAGGTTCCTAACTAAGGGATCAAGGGATAAGGTTTTGGGCACCCTGCCAGAGTTGGGTGTGTCCTCTGGCCTGACCGTTCTGGATCAGTCTTTTAGAGGTGATTTAGACCTCTTGGCCACTGGTTGCCATGGTGTTGTCAGGTTATTAACCGCCGCCTGGGGTTCGGCGTTGACCCTTTTACAGCAGGTATGGTCACTCCTGCAAACCCTCCTCCTTTTGCATCCGGGCTTGGGACCGGCATCGGCGGAGTTCAGTCGAGTAGATTCTTTCATTACTAAATTTAAAAAATCATATCTCATGTATTTAATATAAATATTATGCAAACCTATGTAATCACTAATTCTCTATTAAAGATGTATGAAATTATCTAAGACCTCAATAGTCAATAACTCCATGTATAAAAAAAGCCTCAATAGCTCAATGGTAAGAGAGCCAACCTCTCTTACCATTGAGCTATTAAGGCTTAACTTCATGGGGTTGGTGGTTCGATCCCTGCCCTGTCGGTCTATTGTTGTACCCACTCTTAGCACAGTCTTTCCTGACTAGTTGGAGGGGAATGGGAATATTGGTCATATTTAAAAAGATATAGCAAATGTTATTATAAAAAAAAATATATATATAGAGGCTGGGGTTGAGGCTACTACAGGCTTTTTGCTTGATTGGAAGAAAAGGGGAATATTGGTTATGTTTAGAGCTAATAGTCTCTGAGCTACCTATTATCATACATTGCACAAAGAAAAGAAAAAGACAGTAGTTCGTAGACAGAAGTACTATGTGAGATATAGATAGATACACATAAATGCTTAGATAGTAGATACCATAGATAAAAGAGTATTATTTTCAATTCAATTCAATTCAATTCTTCTTAATGGCTTTCATTTGTGCCAACTGGGCACGGTTTATCTCGCCAGTGTCGAGTAGATGGAGAAGGCACGAAGGAGATTGTTCAGTGAGAGTATTATTTTGTGTATGGCTACCCTGAACCACAGATAAATACCAAGTTGCTGTCAAAATGTCATATTATTTAAATTGTCAAGTTTTGTGTCAATGTCTATAATGTCAATGTCAAATAATCAAATTGTCAATTTGAATTTGTCAAATATCAATTGTCATTTGTCAATTCTGTTTAGAGTTCGATCGGGACGTACGTGTTCTAAAAATATAAAATGGTTTATTAAAATCTCGCCAAAAATGTAAATTGAATTACTAACATGAGTGTTAACATCATAACAAGATTACTAGTGCAGTTGTTGGTCTCATGACCAGTTAACTTGCACGGTGCATTCAGTAATACGCGATGGGCGACGTTGTTAGCTTATTTTCTGTGATAATCATGAAATTTAAGTCAAAGTTTAACCAGAGTAAGCTTTTTTTCCACTGCGATCTGCATTGGGACAAGCTGAAGTCGGTGAAATGGATGAACGCGAGGGCGTCGCCAAATAGAGCTTACGTCCCCACCACGGTCAGTATGTCTTCTTATCAACAAATAAACTATATAAATATAGTAAAACAAAAACAAATGACTATGATTATTATTATTTTTGTTGTTCTACTAAGATGAAAATTATCTAAATGTATTTTATTAAATGAATTTTTATTTTTAAATATATTTTCCATATTTTAAATATGTCCAATATTACTATTCCCCTCCAACTATTTGAAAAAGAATGTGTTAAGAGGGGGTCAATCCACCACCCTTCAGTGATGTGTCTGAACCTATGGAGCCTGGAGGCTCAGAAAATGAGTACTCATTTGTATTTCTTTGATAAATAATAAAAATGCATGCATTGTGAATAAAACTAAAAACCCATGGTTTTTAAGATATAGTATAAACTTTTATGCTAATAAAGCAGTAATCCTATAGCTTTATTATTTTATTTTTCTGTCTAGTGCAGTTAATTAATTGTTAAACATTTACCTTATCTGTTTTGTAAACATAGCTCTGTAAACAATAATGTTTTCAGTTTCAAGATATTACATCTTTTCTCTCATTTCTCTACATATTATCTACTGCTTGGTAGCCGGACATAATTGATTCTTAGTATGTGTATTTGTTCTTTTTACAAAACTAATATTCATTTTTAAATTACTTCAATAATGGAGTGAGGAGAAGTTATCGGTGGTATATTTTCTGATTACTCAAATAAATAAATGGATTTTTGTTTGATCTTTCAAGTCAAATAATTTTATATTTTGCCAGAATATGGTACATGTAGATAAATTCTTACATAGCTCTTATAAATCATTGCATCTAATACTCATTCTGCTATAGCTGTTGGTATTTTTATGATGGTATTCTGCAGAAATCAAGGGAACTTGTCAAATATTTTAGAGCATTATACAATTACTGTATTTTCACTACTCTTGCTCAAAATCATTGAATATTGTACTAAACTATTTTATTTTCTCGCAATCGTAGTGAAAAGCAGAGTGTAACACGTGGGGCTAAACCCATTACAAACTCTGTTTCTATTTAGCCTAAAAATACCTCGTATATAATGGGTCTTTTTAGACCCTTGTATAACAATCTACTATTTATTGCAAAATAATTTCTAATTAGTGAAAAGTTGTGTGGCAGAAATTAGGTACAACAGCACTCTCATTTTATTGGTATTGAACCAAGGATCATTCCTATTTCAGTCACTTCTTGGTTCAAGCTTTTCTCTTGAAGGGATGTTAATTATTGTTTATCATTTATATTATTTATATGTCCTTTTATTTTTTATTTTTAAAAATATAATAATATAAATAATATGAAATTATTATTTTAATGCATAAAAGTTTTGGATAACAAACAGTATATTTGGTTTTTATTGTAAAAAATAAATTGTCTTTTTTATATTTATGCTTATAATGAATAATTGATTTATATTGTTATAAATGCTAGCAGCAAGGTTACTTAACAAGAAACCATCTTTATCCTGAGGAGATGTTGATTCTACATTGTTCTATTGTTAATACAAACAATAAATCAATTGCCTAGTTCCCTAGAGTCTTCATAGCTAGTTAGGTTAGAGGGCAGATTTATCACTCAAGAGATCATGGATTCTATCCCAGCTTTAAGATTATTGTTGTACCCTCACTTTACTTAAGCATATTATTTTTAAACTGTCCCTACAACCACTTTACAATATTTTTTGACCCACTTCCCTAAGCGTGCTGTTAACTTGACTGTGTGTGGCTGGCGTTACACAGTGTTTCAATCAACAACATATATTGTACCTAAAGTAGACTAGATGGTCACTGTCATTCGCATGGCTCACAGAGCTGACAGAAAATTATATGAAAACCTGTCAAATAGTTGCTCCCCGCTTAGCATTGGGAACATGCGCCGTTGTCACGAATACGTAAATCGCAGTCTATACAGTATAATTGCATAGAAGTGTATTATTGATCATATCTATATATATAAAAGAAAGTTAGTTACACTTTTTATAACTCAAGATTGCCTGAACCAATTTGACTGACAATAATAGTTGCTACCTCTCAGCTTAGAACCAGGATATTTAGGGTAAGGGTAGAGGTAGGGTAGAGGTAGGTGTAGGGTAGGGTATCACGCGGATGTAATCACGAGCGTCCGCTAGTTTAAAAGATATAACAAAAATATTCTTTTTCATAGTTGTTCATAATGAACTTCTGCAAACAAACACCTACTTGTATTCAATGTTGTGTATGTATTTAGGTTGAAAACATAGCCAACGTATGCACGCACGCGCTATGCGTCGCGCCGGCGTCGCTCGGAGCGCGAGAGTTGCTCACGCGCTCCGTGAATGCACCGCAAGCGATAGCTGCAGTGGTGTACGGATTGGCGCTGTGTCTTTTGTTCGCCGTGTCCACCACCTTCCATTGCGTGTGCTGCTGTAAATCTGATACGTGAGTACATTGCTTGTACAAGTTAGGCTTAACATAATAGCTCAACAATGAAGGGGCCGTATTCAATATCGAGAGGACTGGACTATTATCGGAGCTACTCCTAACACAAAGTTTCCTGACTAGTTTGAGGGGAATGGGGATATGGCCTCTGAGGCGCAGTGGTATGCGCGGTGGATTTACAAAACGGAGGTCCTGGGTTCGATCCCCGGCTGGCCAAATTGAGAATTTCTTAATTGGTCCGGGTCTGGCTGGTGGGAGGCTTCGGCCGTGGCTAATTACCACCCTACCGGCAAAGACGAACCGCCAAGCGATTTAGCGTTCCGGTACGATGTCGTGTAAAAACCGAAAGGAATGTGGACTTTCATCCTCCTCCTAACAAGATAGCCCGCTTCCATCTTAGACTGCATTATCACTTACCAACAGGTGAGATTGTAGTCAAGGGCTAACATGTAAAAAAAAAGAATTAAAAAAATTTATAAAATTTATTTATTTATCACATACATTTATAAATATTACAGGCTAAACCTAATGCTTATATAATTCTCGTGTTCGATCTATTACTCTAGTCCTGCATTACTTAAACGTATCTGCTAAAAGTTTTGCAAAATTCAGCAATCGACGAGGAAAACAGATTTAGACCCGGATCCCATTCCAAATCATACCCCTCTTAGCAATGCCAACGCGCGAACAAGAGGTGACTCGCGGGTCTGCACCAACCTACATGCTGGAATAGCAAACGGCTTCATTTTAAGTGCCCTTTTTTGAAAATTTGGTATATGGAACGAAACTAGTTTTTTTTTTTCAGACGGATGAAGTAGTTAATCCCCTAGCCTCTAGCGAATCTCGTTGAGGCGCTCGAAAAGTTTTTCGACGTTTTTGATTTTAACAGCTATGTGGTTTTTTTTTGCTCCATTAAATCCAACGTACCTAATAACATGCAAACTAATTATTATTATTACTAAGCAAAGCAATTTAATGTAACTAATATCTCTTAGTGCCTGTTTATATTGGAAAGTGTACTTTCATCATAGCTTCGAGTGAGGGACATGCAAGGCATGCAAGAACTCTCTGGAGCCCAGCACGTTTAGCCATTATGTAGATTAAAGTTACTATAGAGACTTGTACCAGTAGACATTGCAATAGTTTTCACTTTACACAATAGGTACCTACCTACACACAGCTGCCTCGTCGATCCATTGGGGTCGTGGGTCGGGAACACCAGACATACAGAACTTTCTAGTCAGGCGAAAATACCCTTCCAGAATTGCCCTTTAAGCCGAGGTCCGATTCTCAGAGGAGACTTTTTCCGCTCACATCTTCTGCTTCTGCCTTCGGGCCTAATCAGGCAACGCTTTATGCGCTCGCCCAAAACCCTCGGTGACGCCGCCGCTTTTACACAATCAGCAAAAAAAGAGCTTTGCTTCTAAAAAATTCGGCATAAATTCTCACCCTGGAGTTCAGAAGTTTTTATTGGTAGGTACACCCCAGTGCCTCGGAGAGCACGATAAGACGTGAGTCCCGGTCATTATTATTAACATCAATAGTGTTCGTTAAAGAATAGCGTAGCGTTAAGAAGTAGCGTAGTGGGTCTAAGCTCCATAAAGTTTCCCCTTTCCCTTTTAAAGAGATCTCCTGTAATGACGATAGTAGTGAAAATACAAATAAAAAAAAACATACAAATTATATTGATAACCTCCTCTTTTTTGAAGTTGATTAAATATTAAAGTAGAATTTCACCTTCAAAATTGTCCCTGGAGACGTTTTCTGTTTCGTATAATATATCTTTAAGTCTGCACAAGTTTTAACGACGGCTCTAAACTTTGCTAAAACTTTGCTCTCTAAGGACATGCACACATTAGCAGCGGTGTAAATACATCCTAAAACTTACTTATACCCCCGAGATTAAAGATACGCCTGAAAAATGCTCTTTACGAACTAGATGGTGACATACCTTGTCCATAGTCACCACAGCCCGCATTCTTACGGCACAAATTCTAACTTGATGTGATAGCCGTGATAGGATGTAACCTTTGCCTTCTATTCGGAGAGATTCGAAATATCATTACAAAAATTAAATGATATTATATAAATGCGAAAGGTTGAAATCACGATATCTCGAAAACCGCTGGACGTACAAAGTTGAAATTTGGCAGTGAGGTAGTTTATAGTTAGTAGGTATTCGCTTGGAACGGATTTTGTGATAGGGCTGGATTAAGGAGGTCTAAGGGCGGACGAAATCGCGGGCGTACGCTATTAATATAATAAACTAGCAGATGCCGCGCAGTTTTATCCGCGTGGTGCCCGTTCCCGTAGGGATACAGGAATAATATATAGACTATAGCCTTTCTTGATAAATGGGCTATCTAACACAGAAAGAATTTTTCAAATCGGACGAGTAGTTCCTGAGATTAACGCGTTCAATCAAACAAACAAACGAATTCTTCAGCTTTATAATATTATAGATTCATAAGTTACTATGATTCATATGTTACGTCCATGCAAAGTTGTGATGTAATACGCGGGCACCTGCAAAGTTAATTAAAAGCATCCAAGCACGAAGAAACTGGCTGGGCCGATTGAGGTTTTCTTAATTGGTCCAGGTCTGGCTGGTGGGAGGTTTCGGCCGTGGCTAGTTGCCACCCTACCGGCAAAGACGTACCGCCAAGCGATTTAGCGTTTCAGTACGATGTCGTGTTGAAACCGAAAGGGGCGTGGATTTTCCTCCTCCTAACAAGTTAGCCTGCTTCCATCTTAGATGACTACAATTTCATCTAGATGGTAAGTGATGATACTTACCATCTAGGTGAAATTGTAGTCAAAGTAACTTATAAGGAATAAAATTAAAAAAAGTAGCACATGCCACGCGGTTTCACCCGAATAGCTCCCGTTTCCGTGGGAATACGAAGATAAAATATAACTATATGTTACTTGCTGATAATGAAGCCTTCCATTGGTAAAGCAGAGAGATCATGGTTTCAAACTGGACTATTGTCGTAATTGAAGGGGAACAAAAATATAAATCATATTGAAAATGTATGGTCTATTTAAAAAGCATTCGATGTTATAACATGAGTAAGCCCGCATTCGCACGAGCACTTTTCTAACGGACGTTAAAAAGCGTTCAAATAGAACAAATGCATTACCAAGTGCCTACTCGTATATGTTCACACATCAGCGTTTTTAAAACGCGACGCTTTTTTGCGAGCTGTGTTGCATTTTAAATTTCGGGCGTTGGAAATAGACCTTCATTTAACTTCATACTATATTTGAACGCTTTGTTAACGCCCGTTAAAAGACGCTCGTGCGAATGGTGGCTTAGGATTATTTTAAAATTCTTTACTATTATTTTACACAGACTGAGTATCCATTTAAGTATATCAGACCAGAAAGTTGCATAATTTTCTAATTATTCAATAATCTTAATTGACCTATTAATCTGTGGTAATAGTCCATGTGTCGGTAATCTTTCTATTCTGGGGTCATAAGTTCAGTTGTCAGGCAATTGTTTCGTGTAAACTAGATAATGGTCTTGTAAATCATTTACATTGCTAAGTAGGTACCTACATTGTTTTTTTAAATTAAAAACAGCAAAACATTAAGCTAATAAAATAAAGTGTACATTACTAATATTATTTTTTAATTCTAGTCTCTCATCATTATCATCATTATCAATCCATATTCGGCTCACTGCTGAGCTCGAGTCTGCTCTCAGAATGAGAGGGGTTAGGCCAATAGTCCACCACGCTGGCCCAATGCGGATTGGCAGACTTCACACACGCAGAGAAATAAGAAAATTGTTTGTTTCGATGTTTTTCCTTCACCGTTTGAGACACGTGATATTTAATTTCTTAAAATGCACACAACTGAAAAGTTGAAAGTGCATGCCCCGGGTCGGATTCGAACCCACACCCTCCGGAATCTGAGGCAGAGGTCATATCCACTAGGCTATCACGGCTCTTCTATGGCTATCGTTTAATTCTAATTAAAAACTCATAATGTAAATATTCATAAAAGATTTTCTAAGAAGCTTTCAAAGAAATAGGAAGTAATATCAAAAGCAAAAAGCTCTTTGAGCATAGTCATTAAAGCTGAATCTCTAGTTCCGCGCTAACACAAAGTGAACTTTAATATGAAGGTACCTACATATTTTCATAAACACAAGAATGGAATTTCAAGCTTTGCGATAATTTAACAACGTTTTAATGCTATTCAAAACACGTCATATTCGAAATACTTTACCATACTTTAAACTATAAACTTGAACCATTTATGTCAGCCACTGACGATCAAGTAATCTCATACATCATCATCATCATTATCAACCCTCAGAATGAGAGCGGTTAGGCCAATAGTCCACCACGCTGGCCCCATGCGGATTGGCAGACTTCACACTCGCAGAAAATTAAGAAAATTCTCTGGTATGCAGGTTTCCTCACAATGTTTTTCTTCACCGTTTGAGACACGTGATATTTAATTTCTTAAAATGCACACAACTGAAAAGTTGGTGGTGCATGCCCCGGCCGGATTCGAACCCACACCCACCGGAATCGGAGGCAGTCCACATATGTCAGAAACTGTGGATATGCCACAGTTTCTGACAATAACTTAGAACCTTTCTAGAAATTTGACTCTACCACACTATACATTTGTCCATTTATGTAATGTATTTATGTATATGCCGTGATAGCTTAGTGGATATGACCTCTGCCTCCGATTCCGGAGGGTGTGGGTTCGAATCCGGTCCGGGGCATGCACCTCCAACTTTTCAGTTGTGTGCATTTTAAGAAATTAAATATTGGCAAATTCGGTCCGCGCGGGCCCGCGTGCACGACTTTATACGCGCGCAGCCCTTCCCTCTGCCACGCGCGTTCGACTTCACACCCGCGCAATCCTTTCCCCCTATCGCCCGCTTATCATGGGAGTGTCATGAACGAACTTGCCAAGCTGTAGGAGTATGTACATACGACAATAACCCAGCGGGTGGGGATCGAACCACGACCTCTTAGTGAGATCTATAAGACATCTCAGGCATTCCCAAGTCCGTGGAATTGTCCTATGTCCTTGAGTTTTTTTTTATTCTTTACAAATTAGCCCTTGACTACGTACAATCACACCTAATGGTACTTAAGTGATGATGCAATCTTAGATGACCGCGGGCTTGTAAGGAGTATGATGAAAATCCACACCCCTTTCGGTTTCTACACGACATCGTACCGGAACGCTACGCTACGCATGGCAATACTACACTAAACTAGCCTCCCACCAGTCAAGATGTCTCTGCTTTTTAGCATGACTTTATTGAGGTAAACCCTGACACTAAAAATAGGTTAAAATGCTTGACTTTAAAAAAAAAAACTTTTTTGCCATATTTAATATGAGTTTATTTTAAATATGACCATATTTTTTTTTAAATATGAGACCATATTCATCATATTTAAAAATATTTTAAAATTTCCCATTCCCCTCCAATTAGTCGGGAAAGACTGTGTTAGGAGTTGGTACTACAATAGACCAACGGAGCGGGGATCGAACCATCACCCCTCGGTGATGAGTCCGACCGCTCTTACCGTTGAGCTATTGAGGCTTTAAGTCTCTATATAAACTTTACTAACATCAACGGTCTCCAATTGACACAGCCACATAAGGCGGTTATGCTATTAAGATTCTGGTACATTTAGAGTAATAGGAAAGGAGCATTCAACAAAAATAATTCTGACCTTTACAAGTCCTCCACTTAAGTCCTTTGAAATCCTCGCTTCCCGACCCGAAGGAGCGGATTAGTTGGTAATTGAATCTCCTTTCAAACGTAACAAATAACTTCCCGCGGCCTAAATTGTGCTAAGCGAATTGGACTGGCCAAAGTCGAAAGATCACTGTTGAGTTAAATGCGCAAAAGATTCTTGTAGAATGAGTCCTCGGCATTCTACTCTGATTAAGTAATTGACTGAATTTATCAAAACAAGGAAACATTCCATTTTTTTTCGACCAGCTGCCCTATTCACTAACTTTGGTCTAATAATTAACATCAAATCAATAAAAACCACATTTTTTGTATTCCATAAAGCTCATTATTATCGAAGGATAAGTGTAGGGAGGATGTAGAGTAGGATAGGGGTAGGGAATAAGTTAAAGCGAAGGTCCGCTAGTAGTTATATACAATTCTAAGTAACTAAGTACTTTATGGTACCGCATCAATGATAATTTTATACTTTAGATCGATTACGTCCCTACAATATCACCGCAATATTTGGTATATATAGTTTTACACTTCCCAACACAGAACTTGACATTGTAGACGAGATTTAGGTATTATTTGTTAAAATATAATAACGTTCGTTGTTGATCACAGCTAACATTGAGTTGTGTATAAATTTCCTCTTTTTTCATGCGTTAGTAACATATGTAACAGTATTTAACATCATTGGGTAAGAACTAAAAAGATTGTTGGGTAAGAGATTATTGTTTAAATTATTTTATTCCTGACGCAGTCGGGTAATAAAAGAGCATTATTTTACGAAACAGCACCCAAATCTATACTAATATTATAAATCTGATGAGTTTGTTTGTTTGATTGATTGAACGCGCTAATTTCAGGAACTACTAGTAAATCATAAATGATTACATACAAATAACTAACATGTGCTCAAATTGCATACAATTATTTGTAACAGCGTGTCTGAGCACACTTGCCAACGTTATCGTGATGCTGTCGGTTCCGCTTATCGTCACTCATATTTGATTTGGGAGCGAAGTTCAATATTTACAAAGCAAATTTGTTTTTAAATTATATTTTACTAGCGGACGCCCGCGACTTCGTCCGCGTGAAATTTAATTTTTCACAAATCCCTCGTAAACCATAGATTTTTCCGGGATGAAAAGTAGTAGTCTATGTGTTAATACAGAGTAAAACCTATATTCCAAATTTTAGCTAAATCCGTTCAGTAATTGCGCCGTTAAAGAGTAGCAAACATCCAAACATCCTATATAACAAACTTTCGCGTTTATAATATTAGTAGGATCATACCACGGTGTAGACATAATAAACGAATATTTTTTGATACATAAAAGTTTTAAATTGAACTCCAATTTCTAGATACATTAAATGAATAAACGAATAGTGTAGATAAAAGTTACAATTTCTCGTGACAAACAGTTTCGGTTTTGAAATGGTAGCAGGAATATTCCCATCTAAAGAGTCGTTAATTGCGATTTGTGTCCAGAATTTGTAAGTTTTCTTCCAAGGTAAGAACATAATTGTAAATCATCAATACATTTAAATAAAATTGAGGTGTCGGTCTGTCATTTATAGATAACTGTGTTTCTTCAAGTCCTTTACATAATACAATAACATCAACAAACCTTTTTTGCAGATTTTGAAGTTATAATCAAATACAAAAAAATCATTTACGTTACGTCATCAACCCATATTCGGCTCACTGCTGAGCTTGAGTCTCCTCACAGAATGAGAAGGGTAAGGCCAATAGTCCACTACGCTGGCCCAATGCGGATTGGCTGACTTCACATACGCAGAGAATTAAGATAATTCAATCCTCACGATGTTTTCACCGATTGAGACACGTGATATTTAATTTCTTAAAATGCACACAACTGAAAAGTTGGAGGTGCATGCCCCGGACCGGATTCGAACCCACACCCTCCGGAATTGGAGGCGTGGAGAGGTCATATCTACAAAAAAATAAAAAACATTTATTTAATGGATAAATATAGTATAGATAGTATAATATTATATAGTTGGTATGCAAGGTTGTCATTGAGTTCAAATGATACCTATTGTAATCTGAGGTTTGTGGTAACATGATATAGACATTATACTGTAGTTATATGAAATAACGGACTCGCCTCGGAGCGGCTGGTCGAAGCTGACAAAAGCTTGCTGTTGTAGGTACCTATAATATATGAGTCAGGGATCACAAATCAAATATTCCAGAAGTTGAACTTATAGATAAACATAACCTTTAAACTCGTACATGTAATAATGATCAATAGGTTGAACTTATAAAACAGAGATTTGTTTCTCGCAGACCCAAAAATTTGCCTGCCTAATCAGATATGCACCGTCCCTTAAATGGCCAACACTTATGTACTTTTTTTTAAATGGGTTCATGAAATGATAAGAAATACCGGTAAAAAATGGGTCACAAAACAATAGAACTATGTGCTACTCATCATATGAAGCTGAAATTAATTTACGTACCACACCTTTATTAAACACACACATTCCTAAAACACACATCAAGGGAAGGTCACGCGACTGGCGTCCAATTTTGCGTCTATCTTAACCTTGCGTCTTATGGCTATGTTACACAAGAAAAGTTTCTCAAGCGAGAACTAAAAAGAGTAGATAACTGCTAGAAGCGTCAGTACTGACACCCTGACGTTCCAAAAGTGCTTGAAATAAACTTTGAATTTATATTCGAACGATGTAATTTTCTTGCTAAACAATATTTTTTATCTTTACCTGGTGTATTATGATGTAAATATGTCTCGAAATATTTTATCGCCCGCCTAAACTCTTCTGTCCTTTTATGTGTTATATCGAATTGTCACTTAACATCAGATGAGACCACAGCGATACTAACTTTTCGTTAACATCATCATTATCATCTTATCAGCCGATTGACGTGACGATTGAGGGACTTCGAAATATAACGGTCTTGGGCCGCCTCCAACCAGCAGCTCCCTGCAACACGTTTAATATCATCAGTCAGGCGTCTTTAAAATAAAAGAGATACTATTTAATTAACATAATGGTTTCAAGCTAAACATAAGTCTGCCATTGCACTCATCCACGCAACTAACAGTAACACAATGCACCACGCTAAAAGATACTAATTTTGCAGCAAGATGAAGCACTTCCTCCACCGCTGCGACCGCGCCATGATCTACATCTTCATCGCGAGCTCATACTTCCCCTGGCTGACCGTCGGCACTCTCTCCTGCTGGATGCTGCGCGAGCTGAGATGGGCGATCTGGCTGCTGGCTATCCTCGGTATCACGTATCAACAGATCTTCCACGAGCGGTACAAGATGCTCGAGTTGTTGCTGTACTTGATAATGGGGCTGGGGCCGGCGGTCATCATTGTTACGTCTAATGTACGTGCCGTTTGTAATTCCATGTTTACACGCTTTATTTACACACAATTTTTCACGCGTATTTGTTGTTGCACAACATTTTTAGGCATTATCATCATCATCGTCATCATCATCATCATCATCATCATCATCATCATCATCATCATCATCATCATCATCATCATCATCATCATCATCATCATCACCATCAGCAGCATCATCATCATCATCATAAGCTTATTTTCAAGCTTATCTTCTATTAAACTTTAATGTCTCAATTTTTCTGTAGGAAGAGAATAGGAGCTTACAACTCTGTAATGCTATTCTATAACGTAAAAAAATTTTACATATATGATTTAGTATATCCAGACTCATAGACTGGTAGGGGTAGGGTATGTACAAAAAGGTAGGGGTTGGAAAGGTTTGAAGGGTTGAGGCGTGTACTATAATCCTCGTACCATATTTCGCATATTTGTTACGTTTTATTTTGTTTCCACTGCAATCTTCAGCCCTAGTCTAGCTTTTATGAACATTTATGAAAGTTGAATATTTTAAATGTGCTGTTTTAACTGTACGGTTGAACTGTTCAGTAAAATCATCCGATGTAGGCAAAACTGAAAACAGCACAGTTTTTACTGTACATTTTTTCCTAATGATTTTGATTTGATAAAACTGTACAGTTAAAACTGAAGGTCTGTAGCCCGCATTAAGGAAAAATATGCCATTTTCTTATAATTGTACTAATTGTTATTTGTTCACCAAAACGTACAGGACAATGTACCCAATAATTTAGCACGTTATATTGACTCATACCTATATTTACGCAACTTGGAAGAATTATAGGTAACATGCCTTTTGTCCTCGACCTCGCTTGCGTTGTGGCATGCAGGAGGGTTTTGAAATTTGAGTACAGTGGTCGGTGTATCGTGTGTGTTGTCTGCTTAATATGCCTCTGACAACCGCGTGAGAACCTTTGTTCTCTGGTTTCAGATTCAGAGATTAATGTACAAAGACTGACTAACTATATTTAAATAAGGAATCCGTTTTTGTACTACGTACGTTCGCAACCCTAAAAATATAGTTTTTTTCTTTTACATTTCTTAATTTCGTTTACATTAACTCATCATCACAGAATAAAGAATCTAGAATGAGTCTTTACAAGCAGCGTAGTGAAGCCAGTGAAACCCATAAAGAAAAACAAACGTCACGCGTCTTCTTGACATCCGCATATACAAACTTTATTCGTGATTTGTATTTCAAAATGTAACATTAACAAAAACTACGTAAACTAAAATCAATACTCTTAAATACTCGATTTTATTCTTAGTTTTTGTGAACAGTTTTTAAAATATTTAAAAATTTAAGACGCCATTTTTCTTGAATAATATTGAAAATTACTGATGCGACGTACTTTTGTATTTGGAACGGCTACGGGTTCCGGGCACTCTATTTGCCTATTTTTCTTTAATCTGTGTTCATCATAATCTAATATCCGTATTAGAAACAATCTTCACCCATCTGTTTATTGGATGAAAAGTGTTTTATATCAACGTTAAAACCTTTTAAATCAACCTATTCGCAACGTTTGGTTGTTTTTGTCCTATTATTATGATATATCGTAAAAGTTAGAAATGTTTATTTAGCTACAGCGTAAGTAAACGTTCTCGGGCAATATGTGCCTGAGAAAGATTGATTTATGAACTACATACGGGTATTAACAGTATACGCAAGCGACTTTCTTTCTTGGAACAAAAAACATTTTTATTAACTTTTACCCTCCAATTTTGTAGGTTTTAATTACTAAGTCCGATTAGGATCGGACGTAGAACTAACATGAACATGTTGCTATAATTTAAAGGGCTCAAAAATCTATAATTTTATTTTTAAGTTCAAGTAGGCTTACTTTACAAGCACTGATGAAAGTCAAGGTGGATTATTTGTAAAGATACTACCACCAGTTCGGAAGGCAAGTTCTACTGAAAAACGAAACATCAACCCCATAATAGGGTATGAAGTTTTTTAATTTAAATCGTAGTAGAGTAGAATAGAATTTTGAAAAATCTTGAATTTTTGAACATTATTTTTAATATTTTTTTGGTACCAATTTTTACAAATGTAACTTGTAACATGAAGGACTTTCCATACAAACTTTCAACCCCTATTTCAGCCCTCCTGATTTAATTTTCACGACCAAATGTACCCTTTTTCTACGTATTATGGTCTCAAATCGTGCCGAGTTTCATTTAAATTCATTCAATAGGCAGCAAAAAATGCCTTCTAACAAAAATTTTCAAAATATTTTCTATGTACAGTTTTACCTTTATAGTTTTATTATACGAGTAATTAACAAAATGAATCTGTGTACTAATGTTTTAGGTATATCGCTGCCCTTGTCTCGAGTCCATTCACGTGGATCTGTAACGACGCCCACCTGGCTCTATCGATTAACTTATATTTATAGCTCTCTCAGTTATTAATATCAAATCTCGCTCTCTGCTCGAAATTCGACCGTAACTCATTACAATTTAAATTTAAACGCCATCGAGGTATTTTCATTTGTCCGTGGTATCATTTTTACCCACCTATGGCTACGGCGACTACTTTACCTAACCTTTACTCGTTCTTTAAACTTATCTATACTAATATTATAAAGACGAAAGATTTGATTGTTTGTTTGCATTGAATAGGCTCTGAAACTTCTGAACCGATTTTGAAAATTATTTTCGCTACATTTTCTACACTAGTACGAACATAATGCAATATTGTCCATTAATAATAATAATAATAATAATTATTGTTTATTTGCAAGAATTATTGTTGTATTATTTTTTTACAACATTCAATTAAATTAATAGTGTGCAAATATTATTCTTATATTCATAACTTCATAGTAAATAAATAAAAAAAAAATTACAAACAGCCACAATTATCAAAATAAATGAAATGAATTAAGATCAATACAGCCACAATTACTAAATTAAATTAAATGAAATTACAAACAAAAAAGAAAAAAAAAACACCAACAGTCCTAATTACCAAATTAAATTAAAAATAAGATAAAGTTACAAAATTCATTATTTTTACAATTAACATTTTTACAATTATTATTTTAATAATTCTTTGACATTATAGTAGGTTTTACTTATCAACCAATCGTAAAATTTACCTTTAAATGTATTTCATTTGTTTGACAGCTACGACGCGACCCTCTAACTTGATATAAAAAAGTAACATTAATTATATTATGGCCAATCATATTCTGCAACATGTTACTAAGTTATTTAGTTAATTTTACGTTAAACGTTCTGGCCCCCGAGGAGCTCGATCTAGGCCTTTCACTTAAGTCTGATCGCTCGTAATGACTGTAATTGGTTTAGCCTCCATAAGCTTGTTATGCCTAATTCCTAATTCCGGCTTAAGTTCTAGTTATGTCTAAAGCGATTTCTGCCTCGTTTACTTACTCGTAACTGTTAGTGAGTTTACTTATGCGGGCTACATGTCTGCAGTTTTCACTGTGCAGTTTTTAAATGTACAGTGAAAACGAAACGTCCGTGTGTATAGAAAACTGAAATCTGTACCGTTTTAACTGTACAGAATTTTCATAAGAGCCTCAATAGCTCAACGGTAAAGCGAAGCGTAGACTGTTGTTGTACCCACTCCTAATACAGTCTTTCCCGACTAGTTGGAGGGGAATGTGAATAGTGGTCATATCTAAAATATTCTTTAAAAAATGGTTTGGATTGAAATTTAAAACTGTACAGTTGAAACCGAAGGTCTGTAGCCTGCATTACATGTCTACACTATCTATTGTATTTATTTGGTGCTTAATGTATATTATGCACCAAATACCATAGATAATAATCATCACCATATATCAATACCAATAATAATCAATACCATAGGTAGATAGGTAGTATAGTAGGCTTAGATTTATAAACAGAGATAGTAGGTAACATAAAAAGTATAGTCCAGTGTAGCTTTACTAGCATTGTGGTAGTACTTCCCCGTACAGAATTGCCTTAAAGATATTTACTAATACTAAAATGCTAATCCAATTATATCTCTCACACTTTATGTTTATCTTTATATACTGACAATATTTTATCGACTATAAGTATTTATATTTTTTTACTATACCCTTCGAGCGAAGATACGATCTCGTAAAACGTAATTTGTCAAAATGATTTACGATCGTAGTGCGTGGTGAAGTTTATTATCTTCTGGATTAGATCGGTGACGGGATGGTTTAGTAGGGAAGTTTTCTTAACACATCAAAATAGGGTTTCAAGGATAAAAATTACATACAGATTCCTTTTACTCGGTAGTTTAACTAAACCTTAAATTAAAGTTCCGATAGCCGTGATAGCCCAGTGGATATAACCTCTGCCTCCGATTTCGGAGGGTGTGGGTTCGAATCCGGTCCGGGGCATGCACCTCCAACTTTTCATATAGGTGCATTATAAGAGAATACCAGAGAATTTTCTTAATTCTCTGCGTGTGTGAAGTCTGCCAATCCGCATTGGGCCAGCGTGGTGGACTATTGGCCTAACCCCTCTCACTCTGAGAGGAGACTCGAGCTCAGCAGTGAGCCGAATATGGGTTGATAAGGAGGAAATTAGAATTAGAAACTATTACCACCTGTGTTATTTTAGACAATTTTTTTATGATTAGGGCTCCTAGGGCAAGCATTCACGAATAGCTTGAAGCATTCAGTACTGCTCTGATCAGATTTTTGGCTGGTGGGAGGCTTCCGTAGCTAGTTACCACCCTACCAACAGCGACGTACCGCCATGCGATTTAGCTTTCCAGTACTATGTCGTCTAGAAACCGGAACGGGTGTGGATTTTCATCCTCCTCCTAACAAGTTAGCCCGCTTCCATCTTAGATTGCATCATCACTTACCATCAGGTTAGATTGTAGTCTCGTAGCTCGTGTATGGCCGGCTTTACAGCTTCGAGGTTAAGTTTAAGACAATATGAAAGAAAGGTTAATCAATCTAGTGATAACACCGCAGGTATTTTTTTTACGTCTAGATACGCCATTGGTTGACTATGACGGATCTGGACAAGTGGACAACTCAAATTGATGACCACTATCAATCAAACCGACAGAAATCGAAGATTTTTTTAAATAATTCAATTGATTAATGATTTCAAATACCTGAGCACTTTGAAAATTACAGTGTTTCTCATTTTGTCCTTGTATGATATTTATGAATAACTTATAACTTTTAGCGGTCCCTCATTTGTATTCGGATTGTATCCAGACCGTGTTTGAAGTCATCTGCGCCAAAATATATTCAAAGTAAGATTAGAAAGCGAAAGACGGAAATATTCCTTGTATACTCTTGATCTAGTTGTAGAGCTTTTTTTTGATAGATCTAATAGTGAAAATTTATTTATTTCTAGCACTTTTGGAACGTCATCATATCTGCCGTTGGACGTCCACTGCAGGAAATAGGCCTTTTGTAGGGACTTCACGATCTTGAGCCGTCTGCATCCAGCGAATCCCTGTGACTCGCTTGATGTCGTCAGTCCACCTGGTTGGGGTCGACCAACACTGCGCAATCTAGTGCGGAGTCCCCTTTCCAGCACCTTGAAACCTCACCATTCATCGGCCCTTTGAACTATGTCCCCTTCTCATTGACACTTCAGCTTCGCGACTCGTTGAGCTATGTCGGTGACTTTGGTTCATCTCCGGATCTCCTCATTTCTGATGCAATCACGCAGAGATACTCCTAGCATAGCTCGTTCCATCAACCGCTGCGTGATTCTGAGCCTTCTTATGAGGCCCATAGTTAGCGACCAAGTCTCGGAAACGTCATGTTATGTTATTATATTAATAAGTAAATTCAAAAACTTAAAATTAAACAAGAACCCACAACAAATTTAGCCGTAGGCTACATTCAACCCGGTGAAATCCACAGTTCCGTTCAGAATTTGTGTAAAATTAATTAATTTCAAAATACACGCGAGCATCCACTAGCTTTAAAAAAATAACCGTGCTTTCAAATATTTTCATTTACACTAATCACGTCACACTAATACTATAAAGGCGAATGTTTGTGTGTATGTATGTTCTTCCTTTGTGCTGCGGCTACTGAAGCGATTTGGCTGAAATTTGAAATAGAAATAGATTTTACATTGGATTACCGCATAGGCTACTTTTCATCCCGGAAAAATCCATTGTTCCCGCGGGATTTGTGAAAAACTGAATTCCACGCGGACGCAGTCGCGGGCGTTCGCTAGTATCTTAATAAGTATCAAAAGTGAAGCACATCTGATTCGATCACATAAACATCAAACTGGCACATAAACGCTGTAGTGAAGCCGTTGTAGCGCGGTTGTAGTACCTACTCTTGAACTTGAGCGACTCGAGTGCTTCACGGTGCACAAAAGCTTGGCATCGCTCTAAATATCAAAGCTTGTGTGTCTAGTGGGTTGCTTTAGCCATATACAGAGCTTTCGGGAAAATTACACATAGGTTTTAGTGTATTTTTTGGTAATAGACTGTTATGGTGGCTTTGCAGTACCTAGGGACTGTTTTCGCAGAAACATGATAATGATAATCATAATCATCATCGTCATACCATCCGATAGATAGATCGAGTCATTTATAGATCTTCTCATTTCTGATTCGATCGCATGCTTACAATCAAGTTGTGCTTTGAAATATTAATCTTCTAATATTTCAAAACACAACTTCAATTAGTTTCAAAGCACAACTTTCATTTAGTTTCTACAGCTTTCTATAAGGGTTTAAAGTGCAAATTTAATCTACTGAACACACACTTGGCTTGTTTTTTTTTTATTATTAAAATAACTCGCAAACTGTGATGAGCATCCAAATGAGAAATCTGTTGAATGAAAATGCAAACCATTGTTCATTATTATTCAAATTAGGTCAAATGATATGAATGCAGTGGAAATGTCAAACTTTTGTAGTCTCAACAAAAATACTCGCTTCCACAGTTACTGTGGTGAGCTATTACTGTTCTAGAAAGGTCGACTTTATGCAACTGCGGGCCTTTTATCTTTATAAATAAACCTCTTTAATCAAAGCGAGTGTTTGCACGTGACATATTGCAACGGGAAAGCATAAAATTTTCTTCCGGATGACATTACCAGCTTCTCTCGCTTGGTTTATGTAACGTTTATGGTCTAAGAGCCGGTATTCTGTTATTTCTGGTATTTATTAGTAAAAAAAAATAAATGATAGATATATATTCAGTGACGCATTTCAAATGGTTTGTCCAATCAAATTGCGGCCAGATACTTTTTAGATATATTATTTTTTCAACTAGTTTAGGTTTTTTACAATTAACCAATGGGGAAATCTATTTAACAAATTTAATCATATAATATAATTCGGTCGCAATTTAACTAGGCAACCTATTTGCAATGTGTCAATGTGAACATTTTCTATCATTTATTTTTTATCTCTAATAAATAACAGATGAGGATTTACTATATTTGAGCGGGATCTCGTAATAATAGTACCTACCTAGTAGTGTGCCTTAAACAACAGGACACGTCTTTGGTACACTTCGTAAGTAGAAGTTATGATATTTTATGGAAAACCATTGAATTAGAAACAAATTAAATCATTGTCTGAAAGCGTGGTAACGAATGCAGGTACAAGTAAGCCATAATTGGATCTAATGTTACATATAAAATCCACCAGTTTTGGACTAGCCTATCGACCAAAATTCTATATCTAATGCTACGAATATCACTGTCCTTTGCCCTATGATTTCTGTCGCGAAATTACAGTAAAATTGGGGAGACATACGTAAAAACGTATGATTTACGAGTATATTACTGTAATTTACCAACGTAAGTTCAAGGTCTGCTACAACGCTGGACATTAATATTTATAATACTAACGTTATATTATGTAAAATTACGTGTACAGTAATCACTCAGTAGAGCGATAAAAAGAAGCGAAAATACCTTTATAGCCTCGCCTTGAAACGTCCGTCGTTAGGTCCAAGCAAATTGTCCAAGATTGAGAAATTATACGCAACCATTCCTTGAAAAGTACAAGACCACTCGCCCATAGATCCGTTAAACAGTTTAAAAAAATATTAATGGTGTAACTCATGCGTGTTTGTTCTACACCTTTTTAAAAATAAATTATTTATATTTTGTCATAGCGATAACTTTACAAATACTTTCGATAACATTATAAACGCTTCAATCTTTATTGTTCAATGCATCTTTATTATTATTATGTTGAGTCTACAACATATTTTTTATGAAAACTGTAAGCCATATACTTAGTTGGTCGTTTGACTTTGATTTACAGAAAATTTATATTCGTCGTAAACTCCTGCTTCTTCTTCATTATGATAATTAAGAGTTCATTGCATTATAAAATAATTTGCATAGAATTATAATTTCCATCATTAAATGCTCTACAATGTTTCTAATCCGTACGTCTTCACTTCTTTAGAATAGATAGCCTGAAAGAGATCACTGGTAGGAATAATGTCGTGTATTTATTTAATTTTGGTCATTGCATTGTTTGTTTTATAGTGTGTACAATAAAGTTGTTTAAATAAAAAACATATAAATTTCAATAAAAAATTAAAAACTTTTTTAACGCTATTTCTGTGTGCGAGAGAAAACGAGGTCTTCTCTCGAGTATGTAGTTTGATAGATCTAAGTAGTCAGTGCGAAATGGACAATTAAAGGCAAAATAACTTGTACGGCGAAGGATAACTCGTTTCTGTTTAGTTAACATCATTGAGCTCCGAGAATAGGTATGTCAGTAATTAACGTTCGGTCGATGTGAAAGAAAACGAACGCCATCTGGCGGAATATATATAGTCAAGGAGCATGTGGGACTTATACTGTACAAGCTGTGACACGAGGTTTTATCCAGGAGATCCCATTCCAATGGGAATATTGGAATAAAAAACAGACACGGTATATCAGATAATCACCTGCGTAGATCCCATACCGATGGAAATACCGAGATAAGAAGTAGCTATGCTATAACAGAATATAATCTACCTGTCTCTATCGCCCGTCTAAATCCCTTAACATAACAAACACATCCATAAAATATAAGGAGATAATTTATTCATTATAATAATTAAAACACTTGTCAACAACCATAAATTGGTTATAAAATTGACGAGATAGTAAAATATGTTATTAAAATCATCATTATAATTTTTATCACCCCTTGACCTGCTAAGTTTTGCTCTATCGTAGGCAATAGTTTTCCACTTAACATCTGCTACCCTTAAATCTAGCTACGTAATGTACTTAATAAAAATCCACCACATGGGTAAACCGTGCTACAATGATTTTTTTTTTAAATTTTCAAATACTTCTATAGCACTGGCTACAAAAATTCAGGATTCCTTATAACAGACAAAATCGAGAAGGCCATACCCAACGACAAATAGATACTATTATTTACCAATTTTTTGTTATTTCTTTTATCATTAACCATTACATAAAAGTAACATAAATAACTATTGTAGACTCGGACTGACGACTTGCGGTATCTCATCATCATCATTATCAACCGATGGACGTCCACTGCTGGACATAGGCCTCTTGCATGGACCTCGAAGCACAACGGTCTCAAGCCGGTGTCCTCGGTCCACATAGTGAGGGGTCGACATTCCAGCATCTTGAGACCAAAACGTCCATCGGCTCTTCGAACTATGTGGCCTGCCCATTGCCACTTCAGCTTTGCGACTCGCTGAGCTATATCAGTGACTTTGGTTCGTCTGCAGATCTCATTTCTGTTTCGATCACGCAGAGAAACTCAAGCTCGCACCATCGCCTTGTGTGACTTTGAGCCTTCTGATAAGGCCCATAGTTATCGACCAAGTCTGGGATCCGTTGCGGTATCTACCTAAATATAATTCCGTGATTTTCATTTTGGTTTAAACTCTTTTCAGCAATACTTCCCAGCGATGCACGATCTCAAGATAGGAGGGTTCCTGTACCTGATTGGAGTGTTCTTCTTCAAGTCGGACGGACGGATTCCCTTCGCTCACGCTATATGGCACGTGTTCGTCGCCCTGGCGGCCAGCGTCCACTACCTGGCCATACTCCGCCATCTGTTCCCGGAGCTCAAGTCGTATTGAAGACTGCCCGATAGGCCGAGAGCTGGTGAAAGGTTTTTCAAGGTGATTTATACAGACAAATTTCTTGATAATCTGGTATATGAAACGAATTAGTTCCTGTTATGTAACTGATGAGCGGCATTTAAAACCATTTATTTATTGATTGACTTTATTTTTTTTTTATTTCAAAGTAATAATACAAATTATACTATTTGCAATAACACAGTTCCCACTTTTTTGACATTAATTAATTTGACATTTAAATGAATGATTGAACGTTTATTTGCTCACAATTTTACGAATAACAAAGTTTAAAAAAATGCGTCGTGGACAAACAAGTCAACAACAACATAATAACATTTCTGTCGTATACATTTTAAAAGTCTGTAATTATTTAATTTTGAGGTTTACAACAGAAAATACTGTTTTATTGTTGAAACGTGTGTGAAGGCGGTAAACGTGACTTTACTTTACCTACCTTCCTTCTTGAGTACCGTGAGAAACCAACTTCGAAAGAAATATACTCGCAATGCGTGTTTATTAAGTAGCATTCATAAGCTGTACATAAAAAATTTGACTTGTATAAACAGTCTAAACATATCAGTTCACCATCTCATGATCTATTGTGTATTTATTCGCGATCAACGGGCTCTCTAACCTATTTTCGTAAACTCGTTAACAAAGGCCACGGTTGAGCCGCCGCGAGAAATGTCAGATGTCAATTGGAAATTAGCCGCCGGTGTCAGTGTTTGATGGGAAAAGTCGTTAAGGCGAATTGAGATCAGAATTAATGCCTTTCTGAGATAGAATCGATTGGAACGTATTATATAAAGGGGATGAAAGGTTTCAAAAGGGTTATACAGTTTAATTAAAGTTGTTTCAGACGTTTGAAAGTATTGAACATTTTGTATGGTCGTTTTTTGTGTAAAAACTATAAAAACATTAAAAAATTAATATATTCTTAAGACAGGCCTAGTGCGTGATTTTTTAAATACTACTAGATAACATAACTTATACAATACTTAGTTGATAATAAAATGGCGTAACAAGTTCGTAAATAAATTGCTGGTAATTATTCTAACGTTTTAGCTACACCGTCTGCACACTATTAACTAATTATAAAATGATCTGCCCTTTTCCATCAAAGTAAAGTTGCGATTACATTGAAGCCATATTGCACACGCATTCGATGTAAAACCAGCCATTTTACTTAGCGTGCAGCCATCCATGCCGTGCGAATAACTTATATGGGTTCCTTTTATGCAACTGCTCACAATGAATTACATAAAAATTTATATCAAGTAATCGCATTATAAATGACGCATAACCTTAGACTAATAACCTATAGACCCGCAACACCTAACATTTTTTTACTCAAACGTAAGCCACTTCTGTGACTATGTGAGCGGAAAAGCTAAGCTACGCAAGCGTATTTATCGTAGTGTAGCGATGCGTCAAGGGCTCCCATTTCGGAGCACATAAAACGGCATACTAATCACACTATCTATGTTATAAATCTATGCGCATAACCTTTATTTAAATAAATATGAGTTTGTGAACTGGGTGTTTAAAACTTTTTATATGTATATTGAAGTTTACAAGATCCAAATATAATCTAATTTGCTATTAATTTTTAATCAGAGTGGAATACAAATAGTAGATGTCACTGACTTCGTTCGTTATCATAGCAGAATTTTGATCTCAGGTTCACAGTTAAAATAATTTATTTTCATTCTTTTATTATTTATGTTAAATGTTATATTATTATTATAAAACTGTAAACCGCAAAAAAAAGTATTTATAATTTCATTTGTTTTAAAATTAGAAAAGGACAATTAAGGAATAAACATATTGAAAAAAATATTCACCATCTCTCGGACTATGTGTGGTATTTTGTAGAATATTGTTGAATCTTATTGTTGTAGTACCTACGTAGCATCCCAGAATCTCGAGACCAAATCCAACCCTTTTTAGAGTATTTTAAATTATAAATTTAAAATAATGTATTTGGGGTTTTTAGAAACTTTTATCTATCTATAGTCTATATAGTCTATACTTATACGGAATCCCGGTTTTTCAGCGATCTTTTTTATACACCTCATGTGAATTTTTCCTTAGACTATATAGTTCCTTATACATGTTTTAGTGTAGGTAGTTTTAACTATAATGTTGTATTTTAATGTGTGTATTTAATGGGTACATATTGTTAGTCAAGGCTCAACGCCACCATACAAGATGCTTGAGTGAAATCTAATATCCAAGTAATAATTCTATCTTGATCATTCATTTTTTTTAAGAATATATGCCAATTTTTTTTTAATATGATCAATATTGCCCTCCAAGTAGTCGAGAAAGACTACCAGGCGTACGACAATAGACTAACCGTTGACCGTTGAGCTATTGAGGCGATAATTCATTGTCACATAATGGTCATTTAATTTATTAGCGTTTAAATAGTAATATGTTATATATCTCAGCTCTATAGTCTGTGGAGTGGCTTGAAATAAGTTACAATAATATGTACCCGTCTTAAATGGTGAATAGTGTACTTGCGCATGTATAGACTATACTATATTTTTGTGTCGTAAATATAAAAGAAAGTATTCTAAGAAACCAAAGCATACTAGATGTAATTTGGGGAGAGTATTTGATTAAAGTTGTAAATCTCCTCAAATTAACTTGTTGGGCTCTTAGAGTAAATGTAGATGTAATAAGTAGATATTGCTCAATCGATTTATCTTCTTGTTTATAACATACTGGGTGACATTTTGGATCGTTATGAAAAAGAAATCTAATTACGATTATTTATTATGTACCTAAATACCTATTATTATTTTTTTAAGTGCCTAAATACCTATCCGTGAGCCGTGATAGCCCAGTGGATATGACCTCTGCCTCCGATTCCGGAGGGTGTGGGTTCGAATCCGATCCGGGGCATGCACCTCCAACTTTTCAGTTGTGTGCATTTTAAGAAATTAAATATCACGTGTCTCAATTGGTGAAGGAAAACATCGTGAGGAAACCTGCATACCAGAGAATTATCTTAATTCTCTGCGTGTGTGAAGTCTGCCAATCCGCATTGGGCCAGCGTGGTGGACTATTGGCCTAACCCCTCTCATTCTGAGAGGAGACTCGAGCTCAGCAGTGAGCCGAATATGGGTTGATGACGACGAAATACCTATCACCAACTTTTCAAACAAGATTTGGTAAAATTGTCAGTAAATTTGTATCTGTATGCAAACTACTGGTCCCATATATAATTCATCTGATAACAAACTAATTAATAATTATTACATAAAAACCAATTCAATAACTGCATTTATTAGTTATACATTTACATAATAAATACTGCTGCTGAATGCTAAAGAAAAGTAATTTTCTTTTTTCCCCAATTGCCCAAAATTTCTGCCCAATTGCGTTATAACGTAGTTTTGCTTTTCATAATTGTACTTATTAATCATTCAACATTATTTTTTCCTAGCAATACAAAATGTCATCCGATTTAGACTTCCCACCTGTGGTATGCTCGATTATAAAAATCTCATTGATGTACAATATTAATCATAAATACAATTGAATATCTGGGGGTAGTGTTGAGAAATTGCATAATGGTTGAAAAGAAGATTGTCTGTTCAATCACTGTGCAATCTTTCAGTGCTTCCCTAGACGCTCAACATATTCTGTTTCGTCTCTCCATTTTTAACCGACTTCAAAAAAATGGAGGAGGTTTCTCAATTCGACCGTATATATTTTTTTTTATCCACTGACATTTATATTGCGCAGTTATATTGTATGGCGTAGAGGACGCCTAAAAGTTTAGGGAATGTGTGAAAATACCATTGTATTACATAAGGGATCCAGATAATTATGACTTTCTGTCACAGTCACCTATTCACACCTACTTTCGTCACTCGGCTACCAAATGCGCTTACTCTTAAAAAGTATTCTATTGCCTAACTGTGACAAAGTTGGAACTATTTGTCACATTATTGTATCGTCTGAACAGTGAGTTAACTGCAATACATTTTAATAGCATTCCACTTGGTGCCAATAGATCACTGTGACTCATCATAATGAGCGACAAGCCTAACACTCCATTAATAAGTATTTTAAGATGACAACATCATGACTTCTTCCGTAAAATATTCTGATTAGTTAAAAATTGAAATGTGTTATGAATGAATTGGATTTTTGAAATATGTAGGTACAGTTAAATGTTTATATAGTAGAGACTGGATTTTCCGAGTACGAGAGTTTGACTATTCACAAAATCGTCTTGATAATATTATTATGATACATAAAATTATACAATTTTTAGAATTCCGGGATATGTAGCAATAAGATATCGACATACCTAAATGTCGATTATAATTTATATGACAGATCAACATTTACCAGCTGGCCTATTTTCTATTTTGGTTTTTATCAACCCATCAAAATAAAAAACAAATCAATTGACAAAATGGCATTCACTTTATGATACAAATTACAAATGTCATCCGGTACTTACGGTATATATTATATAGTATGTAGATGACACTTTGTTGTCCACTTCAATAAGTTGATAAAAAAGACCAAAATAGTGAATTATTTAAGTATGTAAAGAAATAGCTTTTTTCATAAGAACATTAATTTATTTGAAATACCAACAATGGCGTAGCTACCCAGGGGCTAGGCGTTGCAATGGCCGGGACCCTCAGGGGGCCCTTTAAACTCTTACCAGAAAATCGCGATAGAACTAAACTTGAAAAATTTCGATAACGAAAAAGAGCTGATGAATATTTTTACTTGATAAAACTTAACCAGTTAAAATAGTGGGCCCATTTTTTTATTTGCACCAGGGCCTTTGGTTACCTAGCTACGCCACTGAACACCAACCATTGATAAAGTCAAAATTTCAATCAGGCTTAGTTTACAAGTACTTTTGAAACGTCAGGTTAATGTTATTAGATAATTATCTACCTATAAAGTTCATTATATTTGCTTGCAGTTAAATATTATATATTTATAAAATAGTATGTATTATATCATATATTTATTTGTCCGGTTAATCGAATCTCTACTATAATTAAACATCATCCGATCTAATTATTGTGTCATGAACATGCATTGTAAGTTTGCGTACCGCGAGACAATCGGCGTCTGTTGGGAAACTGGGCCGGATCGCGACATGCGGCCCAGTGCGATCCAGGCCACATGAATATGCATGCTGAATGTTAAACAATGCCTTTGCGATATGACATGCGAGAGCGATATCAGGGGACAAGAATGTCTATCGTGGCTACGGTACAACCACTGTGATACATCAGAACGATTTATCTGCATTTTTTATAGCTGTGTATTAAAGTTAATTTTCTCATGAAATTAATATAAATTTTGTAGTGTGATAATTTATAACGACGTTTATGCATTTTGCACAGCTAATAAAGATTTTGAAAGTGGAATAATTTAATTAAAAGATGAGACTCGGTTGTTAAATTTTACTTTACATTATCGACGGTGATAAGGTAAAAATGAGCAAGCGACAAATTCAAAGTTTTGTGTCCATAAGGACCGGCGCATATACTTACTATTAAATAATTATTGACATTGCTGGCGTTCAAATTAACTAAATACTAACCTGTACACTTTTAATATGATTCTTCTATGGGGTCTTTTAATGTCTTATCTAAGTTTTTTGTATAAGCGCTGTTATAAGATGACAAAATATAATATGTATTTGCGGTCGTTGCGCTTGGACTGGACATACTCGTATTGTATTATCTGGTCAACCTGAGCATGATTTAATAAGTTCCGGATCAAGCTATTTTCCAAACACCGACCTATAGATATATAGATATCTCAGCCTAATCAGTGATAATGTCGAAATCATGTGTCATATCGCAAAAATGTTGTTTGATAGAGGCCTTGGGTGTCAAAGGACCTTAGAATAATGTTAGTTTTGAATTCTTCGAACTCTAGAGGATCTGAGATCTAGGAATATAGTTGATAGGGACGTTTACTTCATTGTCGTCCACGTTCTTCCGTTTTCACCTTTAATTTTATCGAGACGTATTATATTAATTTGGTCTGATGTTGAGAATTTGTTTTGATTAAAGTTATAAAACAACTTGAACACTGCGATAAATTGTAAACATTTTCTAGTCATATATTTGCTGCAACCATTTGCAAATAAGTGATTGTTATATAATGAGTTTAATGATATTAATGTCAAAATACTATTTAGATATTATTTTTTAATCAAATTAAATTTAACCAGAAAGGATTTTAAAATTTTAAATCCACCGGTTATTTAAGGTGACAGGGTAATTAATTAAAAATACTAACAGTAGTGGTTGCACAAAAATAATTTGAAAAAAAGACGATTTTATTTTAAAATACTAAAAGTATGGTATGCTAACCGTAACATGTATAATTTTTTTTTCTATATTATAATTTAATACCGTTCTAGTAAAATTAATCCCATTGAGTAGATGAATTTTTCTATACTTTCCGATGATCGGAAAAAATCGTGTTGGATCTGATCCGATATTTTTATGCCATTTCTAGAAAGTGTTTGTAGTCATTTTATATATGAAACTGCTAAGTAAATTTTATCTCCTTAGTGTATTATGGTATGGTTATTTAAGATTTTAATTAGATCTTACCTACCTTTTTATGTGTAAGCATATATGTACTAGATAATATACTCTACACTGTATGGGCAATGATCGGGGTCCGATTTTGAATATTGACAATTCGTTGTAAAATGAATTACGCTGCCAAGTAATTAAAAAATAACATTTTTTTGTTTCCATAAAAAATACTGCCCTACATCAAAACTTAGTAACTGACAAATTTATTCATATTGAAGACCGAAGAATATATTCTTACAAATGTCACTACCAGGTTTTGACTTGGCGCAACAGTTTTTTGACAGCAAAAAAAATTTTTGACGTCTAAGCTTAGGTATTTTTTTTTTATTTAGATACCATAGACAAGTGTCAGAAGATAGGGCATGTATTATAGATGTATTTTAACCATATTTGAAACTATTGAGTAGCCACTGATTTGTATGAAAAAGCTAGACAAATTGAATGAGAATTTCATTGTATGTAAAACAAACTGACACTTCCCGTTCTGAAAAAGGACTTGTCTATCTTTCTTTTCTTCATATTTTCGTACTTTAAGTACGTTAAAAATATATTTTTGCAATATATTTAATTAGGAATTGAATTATCTCAATGGAATTCTTCTCGAATAATAAAATATAGACATGTTTATTTATATTTGTATACTGTGCTGCTTATAATATATTACTGATCTCCAGGACAACTATGAGTTACCACTTCGTGGTATAAAAACATTTTAAGTAACAAAACTATATTTTATTAAAACCTCTATGATTGCAATGCAAACATTTTACGTAATTTTTTTTATTAGTTGAATAGGTTTACTCGTTTGGAATTGTGAAAATATTCTATTTTCGTAATACAGGTATGTAATAATATCACCCGTTATATCTTGTGAGTCTCAAGTCTTCCGCCGAGATACCATTCGTTTTCCATACATTTAAGATATATCTATTGATTTTTTGTTCATTGTCGCTTCGGTAGTAGCCTTTAGGGAAGTTCCTACAGTTTGGCCAAATGTTAAACATATTTTAAGTGAATAGTATGTACGTACTTTATCTATTAGCAAATAGTATATCCCATTAAAATAGGTACGTAACGTAATTGTTGTAAGTTGTAGCGTTTTATTTTTGCGTAGCTGGTAGACAGTAATGAGACTAAAACGCGGCAGATCTATCATTTCCATTGTTCTATCTGTATTTAATTATTATGTATGCCAAAAACTTAATTAAATTGAATTTTAATTTTATAATATACCTACCTCCCTACATTTTATGTATTTTTTCAATAATGACTAAATATGTACCTACTATTTAAATTATCAAAATTATAAAAGATTAAATAATCTCAACTTTAAAAATCAAAATGCGACGTTTGCTTACAAACGAGAAAGTACCTACACAGATAGGTAGCACGTATTATTACATAGGTAGGTATGTACATGGTTTATAATTATTACTAAAGTTGGCAATTTTTATTAATTACTCTTATTTTTTGATTATATAATATGGTTCTACTATGGGTTCTTTTGTTATATCTAAGTTTTTTGTTGTATAAGCGCTGTTTATGAGAAGATGACAAAAAATAATATGTATTAGGTATGATTGATTATGATTGGACATAGATACTCGTATTGTCTCGTGTCAAGGTATTTTCCAAACACCGTACTATAGTACCCCAGCATTTTTTGATTGCATATAAAAAATTAACTAGCCAGCAGATTGGAATTGTAGTAATCATTGACGAAAGCTGCATTATTATAATGGTATTAATATTTTTAAAAAGTATCAAAATACTTGGACCTTGCTCACGAGATTACCGCCATGTGGAATCTTGAGTCAACTATTATTGTTCCGATAGTCGTTTCAGTCAATGGTCTTATAGCGAAAAAGCTTCGACCAACACCTTAAGAAGCTTTCGCTTAACTGTTGGATCAAAAATCGGATACAAAAGGCAGTGATTCTTGAGACGGCGCGTATTGTGAGGAGGTTCCTCACTCTGACCACCGATTGCCTGGGCACTCAAATATCCCGCAGCGGGAGGGTTGTTTTTTTTTTTATAAATTTTTAATAGTGTTTTGTATTTTATATTTATATTGACATTGTTAAAAATTTAAAAAAAAAGAACTAATAAATGAATGAGTGAGTTTTTATTAAATCTGTCTTCATTGTAATGTGAATTTTAACTACTGGATTGCAGCATTTAGATATTTATTTACTCGAACAAAGTAAAATAATTGTTGGTTGCGTCTAAATGAGAAAAAAAAACATAATAGGTAAGGCTGCATATTCACCAAGGATATATAAATAAGGCTTATGTAAACTCATCCTGGTTCGTTTTATTTTCATAACTCTTTGATGGTGTTTTCTATAATCAAGTGTTTGTTATCAGACATTTAGAATAAAGATTTTTTTGCCAATTATTTACTACTTCTAAATTGGAAACTGATGAAAATATGGCGATCCTTTCTTTTACATACAAACAGAATTATCTCTATATCTAAAATACTCTTTGTATGTAATTTTTTTTCGAAAAGTACCTATATGTATATACCAAGTCTCAGGTTCGATTTTCGCTTTCAATGTGTTATTATGTATTGGTATGGTAGGGTACACTTAAATAAAGTAGTTTGTTAGTACTTTATGTTAACAACTACCTATACATTAAATATTTTTAGAGAATTTTAATCTAAATGTAAAATCTTCAGAGGAACTTGTTATGTAAATAATAAAAAGATACCTACACGATTTATCATGTCAGTAACATTGAATTTGCTTTCTTTGTTGCGTGACATGTGATAAATTTATTTCCAGACTCATCATTTGAATATGTCTATACAGGATGCTCGGAAGTACCTATTTCCCATAACTTCGAGGTGTTGACGAGTCCACTTATTGGAGCCGAACTGCTAATCTAATATTTTTTTTTAATTAAAAAATAAAAACGATTTATGTTTTTATACAAAATAATTCAAATTATAAATATAAAATACCACACGCCTTTATCTATCCTTGCATTTTAAAAATATACATAAAACTTGGCTACGTAATGTTGCGTATAAGGGACACATTTTAAGATCTAAGTATTTACAAAAGAAATATTTTTTACCCCGAAAATAACAATTTTGGATCACATGTTCCTTGAACATCTTTAATTAATTTTCGGTAAAGAATATAACCAAAGTTATGGGAAATACTCCCCAGCACCCTGTATAAATTGTAGTAAATTTTTAACTAGGTGATTTCTTTTTTTCAATCCTCTATTTATAAAAATATACAAATTTTAGTCTTCTAGATTTTTCCAATAAAATTAATTTGCATGTATGTTTGTAGAAATAAATAATATCTGTATCCATTAAATTCAATGCAATAGAGCCCAGTGATTGTTCATAGATATTATTATTTTAAGGAAATTTAAAATGTTATTTCATAAAATGTTAACTCTGATAATGGACCCTGGTATAGTTTTGTAGCGGTTTTTGGGGATAAAATAAACATTTTCCTACATTCAAACTGTTTTATTTAAGAAATGTTTTCCTTATAAAATAATTATATAATATTATAAAAAGTAAATTACTGTGATGCATATATTGCATTATAAATTATAATATGTGATATATTTTACATCTTAGAGACTGTAGTAAGGCCTAAAATGTTGAGGCATTTTTGCATGACCTTTGCAGTTACCTCACAAAGCATCAGCCTCTCATAGAAAATTTTAACAATATTCCCACTTTTATCTTTTTCAACACAGTAGCATTTGTCATAAAAATCTGTGAAAGCTGAGCATATATCGTACAAATATTCACATAAACTGTGTATGTATAATTCCTTGGAAACTTTGAGAATAACCTCTGGGAACCTGAGAAGAACTTTGCCTAGTTTCCATTCTGTTTCGTCATTCAGTTTAATACCAGATTTTTGAGCTTCCTCCATTAATTTTTCAATGGATATTTGAGCAGTTCGTGCAATAGACCTAATCCTAGTCAAGGAGTAGAGTAAATAAACTGCTGTATTACCTTTATCATCTAACATTTTATCAAATGAAAAGACATAATCGTTAATTCTGTTATGTGACAGATCTGCATATTTTATGCAACCATAGGCAACTGCCTCTTGTGCCTGTTTTAACTCTTCTGGAGTAAGAACTTTATCTCTACCTTTTTCTATTAATTTGTCTAGAGCCCTCTTTAAGCCTTCATCCAACAAATCACGTAATTTAATGGTATCACCAGATCTAGTCTTGAATTTTTTCTTGTCTTCACCCAAAACCACTCCAAAGCCTACATGCTCTAATCTCTGATCATTGCTCAGTATACCAGCCCTCCGAGCACAAGCATCTATCAGAACGAAATGTGTATATTGACCTACGTCTGTTACATAAATGAACCTGTCACATTTTTCTTCTTGCACCCTCTGTTTAATAGCTGACATGTCAGATGTGTCATATGTGTATCCACCGTCAGATTTAACAATTGTTAACGGTATACCATCATGATTATCAGGGTTAGGCCACATAATCAGTCTTCCTTCATCTTCTTCCAAATAACCCTTCTCTTTCAATTCTTTAACATCTGTCATCATCCTGCTGTGATAAAAAGATTCCCCTCGGGGAACAATTTTAATATTTAATCTGTCATAAATTGTTTGAAAGTCTTGTAATGATACATTACAAATTAATTTCCAAGCAGCTATGTAGTCTGGTTGGCCCGCCTGCAACTGAACAACGCAGGCGTAGGCTCTCTTTTTAAACTCCTCATCCTCATCAAACCTCTTTTTTGACTCCTTGTAGAATGCTTGCAAATCAGCTATTGGAGGTGAATGGGTTTTAAAATCTGGATACATGTCCTGCAAGTGAGCGATAAGCATACCAAACTGCGTACCCCAATCTCCGAGGTGGTTTATTCTCATAACATCATGTTTCAAGAACTCTAAGAGCCTGCAAATACTGTCACCTATTATAGTGGACCTCAAGTGTCCTACGTGCATTTCTTTTGCGACATTCGGTGACGAAAAGTCAACAATGATACGCTGCTGTTTCACTGGTGGCGGTTTGACACCAAATTTCAGGATATAGTTAAGAATGTGTTCTGCAAACTGTTTATTTAGATAAATATTAAGAAATCCTGCTCCGGCCACTTCTGTTTTACTAACGAGGGGTGATGTTGGTGTTTTATTCAGAATATTGTTTGCAACTTCCCTGGGATTTGTTTTCACGTCCCTATCTTTAAGTAGCTTCGATATTTGCATAGCCGAGTTACACTGGTAGTCGCCAAACTTCGGATTGTTACCAGATAGAGTAATGTTGACTGGCGGATCTTCTAAATCCGGGTATGCCGAGGTAATTCCTAAAGTGAAAATATTTATGAGTTCATCTAATATGCAGAATGTGCCATCTACCGAGTTGATGTCGGTGACCAACGTAGGCAGTATTTTAGGCTTTTTAATTACCACCGCTGACGTGCTACCACGTTTTTCCTTTTCGATTGCATTTTCTAATACAGCAAGGCGATGTTTTAATTTCTCGTTGTCAGAAAGCAGTTTATCAAGTCGTGGATCGCCTACATAACTTAGGTCACCTTTCGCAAGCTTGTCTAATTCATCTTCTATTTCCATCACCTGCTTTTCGGCACTGTTAGTCCTTTCTTCAAGCACTTCGGGTATTTCGTCTGACATTATAATTATTTAGAAAATATAAAATTCACCTTGAGTATAGTGGTTTAAGTATTCAGTAAAAATCCAAAGTTCTTTTATTTATTCATTCAAAACTGTTGAATAAATATCATTTTTAGGTTATTTAGCCGACATACGTTTCAGTGAAAATTTTACGAATACAATTACATTAGCGAAAAGTGAAAACGAAACGAACGAATTACGAGCTGTCAATGTCAACTGAAGAGAAAGATAGCCTTCCCTTTTCAGTCTTTGTTTTGTCATTGTCATGGTTTATGGTTGTGTCACTTGGCTGCACAGAATATATTGATAAGAGTTAGTACTTGATGTCAGTATGTTTTTTATAAAATTGCCACATTCTGCTGGTTTAAAACAAGTTGGTATGACATTGCGTAAATCAAAAATTGATTTAATTTAAATATGTTGTTTAAAGAATATATTACTCCAAATGGTCTAAGTACTCCAACGATTTGTATGTTACTTTTATGTATTATAGATTTGTATCCTCTTTGGGCTACTACAAAACATCATAATAATACCGTTGCTATAGTAACCAAGGTCAAACATTCAGCGCCAAAGTGTGTTACTAAAGTGGCAAGTGTTAATCAGTTAAATTAGAGCTGTATTTATAAAAATATATGTACTTAAAAAGGGTTTTTCATTAGAGCAATTGTTGTAAATTGTACTCCGTTCAGCGTACGCTTAATACGCTAAAATGGTATTTCTGGAAATTATCTATTTAAATCCCATATAGCTATTGCATTACTAATGAAGAATGTTAAACACTGATGGCCCAATTATGGCACAGAAACATGGATTTGAGGAATCTTCTGAGGATACAAAAGTTCCATTATGGCTCGAGGATATTACCAAGTAAAGTTAATTTTTGTAGCTAGACTTTTACAATACAAGTAGATTTTTACTGTTTCTTTGTTTTAACTGTACCTAAATACGTTTTGGTCATAAGCCCATTTTAAGTGTAACTTAAATATTTATGCTAAAATGTATTGAAATGTTGAATTACATAGTTAAATAACAATCAAATGAAACTATGCGTTTTTTATGGTTTATGACAATGTGATAAAATTGCTTATCTACTTAACTACGTGTATGTAAAAAGATATAGGTAGCTTTTAATTATTGATACTGATCTAAGCCTTACACCATATAGGCCGTACAGTCTACTTTAGTATTTTAGTCGAGTACGAACAATTTTTGGATTTACCGCCCTAAAATCGTTCGTACTCGACTAAAATACTATTTATGTTATGTTTTCAGTGCAGGTAGTGGAAAGTACCTACTTAATATTTATAGGATTTATGGATAAATTATAAATTACGGGACTAGTCCTCAAACGAATTATGTAGGGACCTGCCTCACTAAAGATCATGCCCTCTCGGTCAAAGATCAACAATCAACGATGTAACGTGTTTATAATAATGCTGTATCTTTACTATAATCGATTTTTCATTGTTGTAATAATTTTAAGAGCTCCCTAAAAATGCCGGGTGTTGTAGTTAAATAGCATAAAAAACGGTCAACAACTTCTAGCCTAATAAAAGATGTAGTTATGTTTGTAACAAAAAGTCGATCACAGTCGAAAAACAGCGCAACATGGTCCATGTAATCGAATGTTCTGTGGATAGTCTAATCTAAGCAACGGTATTGCGAATCAAATGCGAGTCACGGATCAACTGTATTTTAAAATGTTTTCTTTCATTATATATATAAATTAAATATATAAATAAATTAATAGAATACAACAGTATATAAATAAATTAATAGAATACAAGGTAGCCAAATCGGCTCAACAGCTGATTGATTTATGTAATTGATGAGAAATGTATTTTTTTTTTAATTTAAGTAATGTACTTTTTTATTTTACATAATGGGGATGATGACTTTTGAATACATAAATTTATTTTTATTATGAGATATTCGGGTAAATAAGGTTAATATTATCTAATTAATGTGTTAAAAACAATGTTTGTCTGGATATTTGCAAAATAGATAAGATTGTAAAATTTCAAATTCTACTAAATTTTTTTTTACAAAATTGCTATTAGCATACTCCGAATATAAAGACTGTCACCATGTCTATTAAAAAGGAATGAAAGTCTGTATAAAAGTCTAACCACTCGCGCATATTTACTTAAACATTATTATAATTAATATTATATTATTAATATTAAGTAGGTACTTTCTTTATAATAATAAATTAATTACTTACAGAAAAATCAAAGAGACGCATATAAGAAACAACGTAAGCGATTGTTCATCAACATTCGATTTTACTCGACCTAATTATGGCAATACTAAAATTGAAAATCACAGGCAAGTTTAACAACATATTCGCGAGTGATTTCTGTACACTAAGATTTTTTAGCTAGGTATACATTGCAGGTATATAACACTAGCGAACACCCGCGATTTCGTCCATCCTCGACCTCATTAATCCAGCAAGACAGTAGTATCGCTGTAAAAATAGTGACTTCTCCCATTTTCCCAACATTTCCCTTCACTGCTCCGCTGCTATTGATCGTAGCATGATAAAAAGTATACTATATCCTGCCCAGATGTATGAAGAATAATTGTACCAAGTTTCGTCAAAATCCGTGGAGTAGTTTTTGTTTCTATAACGAACATACAGACAGACAAAAATTTTACTGATTGCATTTTTGGCATCAGTACCTATCGATAACTAATCACCCCCTGATAGTTATTTTGGAAATATATATTTCATGTACAGAATTGACCTCTACAGATTTAATATGTAATATAATTAAATGTTCTTTTACGATAAAGAACCACAAAAAAATGCCATAAAATAATCCAGCTCAACTCACGTTAATTTGTCCAGTTAATGGTTGACTAGATTTCAAACATATCTGAGGTATTTGACCGTTATTTCAGTCTAATGACTAAAGGTCAGTGCACACAGAACGGAGTTAGGACAGCGGCGACGGGGCGGCGACGGGATGTAGTTACGTAAATACGTCGCTCTTCCGTCCGTAGCCCCGTGACGTATTTATTTACATTTACTTTCGTTTGTATTTTACATGAAATTTTGTTTCGAAAACCTGTCGTGCCGTCCCGTTTAAGATGACGGATTTTAAAACTGAAACTGAAAAAAATAGTAGACTATTTATATTAGTATTTTTTTAAAAGTTTAAATGTTTCAAGTCACTTACAAACAAAATCATTTCCGCAGATTGTTAAGGCGAACTTCGTTAGATACAACAGTTGATATGATTTTGAAATCACAAAAGCATCAAAACGCACATTCAGCGGACGCTTTGCGGAGTAATCGAAATAATGGTAAACATCAAATTTTGATCGTTTATTGAATACGTTGACAAAAATTTGCTAATATTAATAATTTCAATATTAGAAATAGTATGTAAACTTAACAATAAATGGTTATTAACTTGGTGCCATGGCTTGGTTTTACTTACTCGCCGGCCACTTTGGACAAAAATAAAGGCATGCTTTGCAAGAATTAGTCAAGCACTTCACCGAACGAGTTTTGTCACAAAGTCAAAGAGCTGTTATCTTGGTTATTTGTCATCACTGATTATTGTTATTCCACTCAGGTTTCATTCATAACGGGCGAAGAAAACCAAATGTTAACGGCAAACTTGAATGGAGTGATAATGCAAACGGTGCAACAAATGATTTTCTCTCGGATCTCCTTCCTCATTACGTGACGCCAAGGCACAGGGCGTTGAACAGTACTTTCGATGATGATTTTAATGATGTAATTTTAGGATCACGTAAGCGATTTAAAAAAATTAATTATCTTTATAGAGATTATTGTAACATTGAATTCCTACCAAATAAAATACAGACGTACAAAAACCTACACGTATTGGCATAGAAAATCATTTTCCAATGTGAATGGTGGTTTTTGTAAAAATATGATATTTTTTTAGATTTTGTGGAGAGTAGTCGAAAGAATAATAAACTTGTATCAAGGGAATCATCAAATTCGTCAAAACCCACATATAAACCGCCTTCAATCAACGGAAATCTGAAAAAACCTACGACAAACTCGAGTAAGAACTCTCAACAAGAGAGACTTAAAAGTGAATTTGTTATACCAGAACTACCCGAAGGGAGATTGCTGGAAATTAAAATATATTCAAATTGGGGTGACAAGTTCCTAGTCGGTTTGAATGGCGTGGAAATGTTTGATTCAAATGGTCATCAGGTTGATATTGAAAAGGTAATTTATAATTTGATATTACTGTCTTATAAAGTAGTCCATAGAGAGACTTGTGGTGCAAGGAAAGGTGGAAGGCACAAGAGCACGTGGCGCAACAATGCGCTGGACTGACCAAGTAAAAACCGCTCTCCATGGATCGCTCCACGAATGTGCTAGGAGAGCCACACTACGGGAGGAATGGCGACGGATAGTGAGGCTTGCCACCACACCCAAATGACGACCACGACCACTCTGTCAAGAGTGTAACGACAAAGAAGAAGAAAGTACTCCTAATGTTAACTACCTATCAACTTACGTGCGTTTAGAACGGAACTTGAAAAAAAAGGAAAGCAGGTAGTGCTCAGAAGAGCCGGCAATAAACTTAACAGTTGTCTTAAAAGTCTGTCAGTCTTTCCTAAAATATCCTGCTGTCGATGTAATCAATTAATCTATAGAACTGGTACTGGTTCTAGTCTCCCCAAAATGAGTCTTTGATGAAATTGGTGGGTGGGTAATGGACAATTTTGCAAATATTTTATTGACAGGTCTGGACAGATTCAGACACAGGAGATCATTCCAAGTACGGTCGCTTAGAAAACATAGTGGACGGCGTTTGTCGAACCAGAGATGACAACCACGCTTGGAGCGCGTCCGTGCCGCGAGCGCTGCCCATTGCTGTTACTGTATTGTTGGCTACTTGCACTAAACTAGCTCTATTAAGGATATGGGTGAGTCTAGAAACTCAATAATTGTTATACCTACTGAAAATAAATAGTCATTAATTTAATAGCATAATTATTTTAGAATTTAAACCATAGTGAATGTTATTCATATTAATTTATTAACACGGGTAAAACTCACGTGATACAACGTTGGAGTATGCACGACCAGTTTCGAACCCACACTTAGGCCACTGAAAGAATCCACACCCAGATTGGATCGTGCAGCACATGACTAAGGACCCCGTATGGGTTCTAAACTAGTCGGACATACTCCGACGCTGTATCGCGTGAGTTTTAGCCGTGTTTTATAATAAATTAATAGCATAATTATTGATAATCATGGTGTAGATATATTTTTAAAAACTACATCTTAACGGCAAACGAAAAAAAACCAAATATGTAAAGTAGGTAATTAGTTTGATGGGCTCGTGTAGTTTACAAGTATATTCTTTGCAGCCTTTTCATTTTATATTTTTATTATTGTACTAAATAAATGGTTTTTAAATAGAATTACAACAAATCACGTATCTATTCGAGCCGTGGAGTACGCTTAGTTCAAATCAAACTGGATGACCAAATTATTTTCCACGGTGAAATCGCTCGAGCTAGTGGAGAACTTAAAGGGTCCATGCAATCTTTTGGAGACGTGAGTATTACATACATTGTATATTGTATTCTGTGTCAATATTATAAATGCGAAAGTAAGTCTTTCTGTTACCTTTTTATGGCTAAACCACTTAACCGATTTTAACTAATTTTGGTATAGAGATAAATTGAAACTTTACGCAGAAAATAGGCTTATTCCATAGTTTCTCCGGGATTTGTAAAAAGCAGAATTTCATGCGAACAGCATTGTGGGCCTCCGCTAGCTTTATATAAGTTTGAAATATTCGCTACTTTTATATAACTTTTGAAAGATGTTTTTAATCATAATTCACAGACCATTCTCTTCACCAAGGATTCTAACATACTCGAGTCCATATTGGCTAATGATAAGAATTTTCAAGCACTGCTAAAGGACAATGAACCATTGACTGATCCTTTGAATATCGAGAAACGTCCTCCAACAGCCAATGCCAGTAAAAACAATTCGAGTCCCACAATAGAAGGGGATTTGGGAATTAGCGATCACGTAATTAAATATGTTGTACAGAATATAACGCTGACATTGATGTCTAATTGGGGACAGAAGCATCGAATTGGATTGACGGGTATGTTCAGTACTTCTAACTACATTTTATATTTGGTGGTCTATTAAGGACTGGAATATCTTTTGGGTTTTGATGAATACAATATATTTAAACGGCCTCGTTGGTATTGTCCATGTGGCTTCCAAAAATTGGATCCTCGTTTCCAATTCTAGATCGAGCTATGAAGTATTGAGGTGTTTTATTTTATTAGAATTCTCAGTAGCAGTCCAGAATTCGGTAGTTTTGAGAAACCCACACCCTCGTATTTAAGAGAGAAACATGCAAAACAGAATTATTCCCTTCGCAAATTCATTGAAGCTGTGGGGTGGATTTCCTTTCTCTTACAAGGAAAAGAAGTATAAAGCACACTTAAACCATTAGAATAGGCTAATGTGATTACAAACTCATGTTTCATTATTTGCCAATATGAATAATATTTTCAGGTATAGATGTATTATGCAATGACAAATCCATGGAAGTGATACGCGCACACGCCTATTTATCTGATATAAATGATGATCAAAGTCCCACCAGTCATATAGAATGCAAAAGTTTATTTAACGGTAACAACATCACAACCAAAGTTGACGACATGTGGTGCACGAACTTTGTCCCGGGAAAAAGATTCTGTCACATAGTCATAGAGTTTGTAGAGCCAACAGAAATTACGAGTAAGTAAACTGTAAAATATACACGAGTATCTACTTACATAATAAAATGCCCTGAGATGTGTTAGTGACGGAGTAAAAGTAACCTTTAATACAAATTTTGGCTTAAACCATACTACAGCCCTACTCGATATGTAGGTACTGTTTGGCAACAGACGAATTAAAAATGAGACTTGAGAGTATCAATCGTTAGTCACTTCACACCTAATATTTATTTGTTCATAAATTAATGAAAATAAATTCGATTAATAAGCTTAGAATAATTAGATACCTTTAATTAATATAGTTATTTTGAATAACATTTTATAAACAAACAATACATAATTTAAAATAAATAACGTATGAAATGACATGTGTTTTCTACCTTCATTTTGTAATTTCTTTGTTGGTAAACAGTACCTCACATCACACATCGATTAGAGCTGTAGTATAGGTTATCTCTATATCTTTAAAGCGGACAGAACAGGGATCATAAGTTTTGGAAATATCGTTTTACACAAAATACCTACACACAAAAGTGAATACGTCATGGGTCACGGACGGGAAGGCGACGTGTTTATATTACAGAATGTCCGTCGCCTTCCCGTCCGTTACATTTAGAGCGTCCTTCAGAGATTATCCCTGTCTGCATAACGCACTATGTACCTAAATGCGGGTCTGTAGGTTATTAGTCTAAGCTTATAACAACCTTTTTTTGTTTATTGTGCCAATCTAATTACACATAAACATTAAATTATAATTATAAATATAGGTATCCGCATATGGAACTACAATGAGAACATGGATATGTCGTACATAGGCGCGAAACACATTCGCATATCGCTCGATGAGGAGCCACTAAACCAGGAGGCGATCTTACTGCGACGAGCGCCGGGCGATACTTGCTATGACTATGTGCAGCATCTAGAACTGGCTTCACTAGACGATAGGTAAGTGACTACAGTTTTCCAATGTAATTTTGTTGTTTTTTTCATATCTTGTTATTATTTTATACTATTAGTTAAGATTGTCTAACTAATATTAGAAAGAGGTAAGATTTGTTATTGCTTGGCTCCAGAACTACTAGAACGATTTAAAAAATAAGTTTGCTTTAGACATACAACTAAAACATCTATGATGCTCAAACATAAAGCATCGCAACAGGTTCTTGAAGTGTACAAAAAAGGATTGTTACAAAGTTCTCTAAAAACGCCATCTACTGGTAATTGCGTGTCCAGATCCAAGTCAAGCGTGCGTAACGAAATTTTAATAAACTCATCCACTTAATGAAAAGCTACATTATCAGTCATTAACCTAAGCTATATTTATCCCTGTATTTTTACGAAAATTAGAACCATGCGGGTGGAAACGCGGGAGAGTATAGAATTTAGATAGTTGATTGATATGATAGATGATAGTTTTAGTTATATTTAAGCTAAGTATCCCTGTTTGCAGGTTAAATTGTCATCAAACATCCAGCACAACACCAGAATGGTTATACGGCACATTGGAACTGAAAGTACCGACGGGCTTCGTATTGCAGATCAGTATTTATTCTACATGGGGTGACCCTTACTATGTGGGCCTTACTGGCGTCGAGCTGTACGATCTCCATGGAAATATGATCGACGTTTCGGAGTCGAGTAAGATGTTGTTCCTATTAAGTTAATCCTGAATAGCTCAAAAGTATTCTTTAAAAATAAAACAACAATAATTTCTACAACAACTCCTGGCTATTATCAGTAAAATCTTGAGTTACAGAGCGTTGTGGGAAATGTTTTTCCTGTGTTTGGGTTATCGAAACAATCCAAATTCAGGTAGAAAATTGTTTTAATTTCATCATGAGTAATTAGTAAACTGAAACTATTAATTAAAAATATACTACTAATTAAAACGCTAGACTCTACGTTTTAAGCCTATTCCATTGGCAAGGGGAAGTCATTTAAGAAATGAAATGAAATTTATTGTTAAAATAAGTCCTTTTAAAATGATAAAAGAAATGTATGGCTAATATTCTTTTTAAACATGTTGATTATGTGTTGACGTATGACGTACAGATGTGTGCGCGCAGCCGGCGAGTGTGAATGTACTGGAGAGTCGCTCCCGCGTCCGCGACGTGCGCACGCCCGCCCGGCTGGTGGACGGACACAACTCGCGCGCGTCGCACGCTCACCACTCGTGGCTTGCGCCGATACTACCGAACACACTTAACAGGTACCTATAGAGATTTTCTACTAAAACTAGAAACTAACATGTACGATGTACACAACATGCTTCAATATCATGCTAACTGACACTTTATAAAAAAAAAAAATCTACTAATGTTTGTTTAAAAAACGCACAAATTGATGTGTGAAATTTTAAACATTACTAAGTACTTACATAAAGCACCGGTCACGCGAGCTAGAAGATGTCTTTAAATAAAAGTCGGCAGCGATATAAAATAATTAAAAAAAAAGCTATTGGTACCTATTCCAAAAAAGCTATTAGCTTCCTATTCCGAGAAAAGCTATTAGGCACCTATTCCAAAAAAAGCTATTAGGTACCTATTCCAAAAAAAGCTATTAGGTACCTATTTCAAGAAAATCTATAAGGTACCTATTTAAAATAAAAGCTATTATAATAGGTACCTATTCCAAAAAAAGCTTTTAGCTACCTATTTCAAGAAAAGCTATAAGGTGCCTATTTAAAAAAACCATTAGGTACCTATTCCAAAAAAAGCTATTAAGTACCTATTCCAATAAAGCTATTAGCTACCTATTCTCACTTTTACAGGGTATTTTTCGTGTTCGACACTCCAGTGTCAGTGTACGGTATGAAGATTTGGAACTACGGAAAAACTCCTATAAGAGGTGTCAAGGAATTTGGGGTAACGTTATACATTATTTACTTACAATTTTAATGTTTATCCTTAACGAAAAAATCTTCTTACGTGGTAAAGTTTTTCCAACTTTAGCTAGATAATACTTCATGTATTTATCCAGTTTATGTTTATTGAACTATGAATGAGTTAAATAATAGGATAGTTGACTTATCTTTAACATAAGCAATATTAATTACGTGTAGTAGCTACAAAGAATAAGGGTCCGAAATATATCGATATTAATTAATAAAAGTTAAGGATTTCAAAAGTAAATCTACTTTTTATTTTCAAGGTTGATATTTTGACATAAATTATATTAAAATAAATTAAGACAAAAAATTTAAAGAATAATAGGATTTCATAAAAAAATAAATTTAAAAATCATGATTTTTTCAAATTTTCCAAACGTCATAAACGTCCATTTTGTGACGTCACAGTGTTAATATAATAATAATAATAATATTTATGTACGTGACGTCATAAAAACAGTTAAAATATAGACCATAGCACAGCGTTTTGGGCTCGTATTGTCAAAAAAATATTTAAAAAATTTCTTGTAATCTCTCAAAAAAAAATACAATATTTTTTTCAATCTAGTAAAACGATAATGAACAATTAATTCATTTAAAATTATTATTAATAAATATTCTAATTGCTTTAGGTTTTTTTTTTATTTTTTTTTATAAAGTGTCAACTAGCCTATTAAAGTATGTTGTAGGTGTTGATGGATGACTTGTTGGTGTACACGGGCTCCCTGGACATGGCGAAGGGCGAAGAGTTGGCGCCGCAGTGGATATGCCTGCAGGACGCCGATGTTGACAACCTGTCACCCAGGTACATTGGTTCATCTTTGAGTACGAGTCTCCTCACAGAATGAGAGGGGTTAGGCCAATAGTCCACCACGCTGGCCCAATGCGGATTGGCAGACTTCACACACGCAGAGAATTGAGAAAAGCTCAACTTGCACTTGGCCGGTTTTTCATTTTTTTTTAGTTCTTGTTCTTTTTGATTTTTTAATACTCAATTTTAAATGTTAGTGCGACCTACGCTTTATGCATAATGTCCGTCTACCTTTATGTAATGTTGTGTTTCAATGCCCTAATTTTTATAATTTTTTGATTCAAATGAACAGACTGTAAACTTTAAAGCTTAGAGCATCGCCGAAAGGTTGCCTGCCTATCGGTGTTCTACAAGATATATTTCGGGTAGTGCGCTCAGGAACTGTTCGATCTTGTGCCACCTTCGCTGTTTTACCACAGGACTGTTAGGCATCGCAGAGATCTGCACCGCTACGTTGTCGAAATTCCTCGGACGCGTACTTAGAATTTATGAACGCGAAGCGGTTTAGTTCCTCTTTCCTTATACGCACTGCAAAGATGTGGAATGCTCTTCCAGCTTCAGTTTTCCCCACAACCTACAATATGGGTATCAACAAGTCAAGAGTGAATAGGCACCTTCTAGGCAAGCGCGTTCCACCATAGGCTGCATCATCGCTTACCATCAGGCGTGATTGCAGCTAAGCGCTTGCTTATTTAAAAAAAAAAATCAATATACCTATATATATTTTAATGATTTTTCTATAAGCTTGCGTTTAACGAAAACTTTGAACTTATTAGTTGTGTATTTATTGTGTGTATAGTCCATCAGACGCGAGTCGCAGCACGACCAGCGGCAGCGTCGCCGACCCCGCCGCCAGACCCCACACTGCAGTGCATGGATTCAGCTTCAAGAGCGACCCCCCACACTGATAACTGGATTTTACGAAAAAAAGAACGTATAAATATAATACCTACCAACTATGATAACTTTTTTTAGAATTTAAACTATCGTGAGTGTTATCCATATTAATTTATTATGAAAAACAGCTAAAACTAAAGTTGCAAACTATATAACTAAAGTAAGGGTTTCGAAACTAGTACGACAATGTGTAACGTGAGTTGTAGCCATGTTTAATGAGAAATTAATATGATCTAACTTTTAATAAATTGATTTACCTAATTTTCTTGATCCTGTCTCGATCTAAAGAATTATCTAAATTAAATTTTGGAATAATTGCTGGTTTCAGTAATGTTAGTCGCTACTATATTAAATTGAAAAAATAATATCTTGACTAAAAATCGTAAAAAAAGCGTTACAAACATGAAAAATTACTTATCAATTCTTTCGTAACGTTTGCGTTTATCGTAACGTTATTATTGTAGCGAATAGCGATGGTGTCTTGTCACAAAGAGAAATGCGTTTGTCCCAATAAGAATTTAAATTAGTAAGTAAACGGAAAGTTTCAATATGACGTTACCTATTTAATTTTACGAAAAATTATAGTTTAAAAAAAGACGTAAAAAATAATTTATATAAAAAAGTAGACAATTCCGAACTTTTTAGTCTAAAACATCTTTTCATTATTATTAACTTATCCTCATAAAGCGAATCATTTATGCAATATAAGACAGGGAAAAGTCATCTCTAATAGCTGTCGTAGAAAAAGTATTGTATGCCACTGCACGTAATTAGCCATTGTAACACTCGTATTCAAGTTACAATGGCACTCATTACTTAGCACTGGCATATAAATTACTATCATTTCTCACCTGTTGTACAACAGAAAATAATTGCAAAATGCTAATCAGTAGACTGCACCAGCGCCAAATATGCCGTTATTTTTTAATAGTTCTTGTCTTTTAGCAATGTTGATGTTAATGATTGTTTATACTAAAGTTAAAATAAATGTTTACTTAGTATCATGATTACTTACTTTATAGTGTTTAGTCCACGTAAATCATTGTTGTTTAATATTAATAATAAATTAAGAATCTTGTCACTGTCGATAGTAATTTTGTACCAAAAAAATAAATGGATTTTTGTATGAAAACGATCTTTTTTTTTTTATAAAATGAACCCTGAAACAACCAGAAATACATCGGAATTTGAAACACAAATGTCTGTGTAATTATTAGGCCCAAAGATTTTCCAAACAAAGAACCACATTCTAAAATTCACTTCACAGATGTAAATAAATGCTCTGCTCCTAGAAAATCAAAATCAAAATCAAAATACATTTAAAGTTCGGAAGGCAGGTTCTGCTGAGAAGATACCGGCAAGAAACTCAACGGTTGCTCTTTTGAAAAAGTCATACAGTATTACAATTTACAATTAATAACAATTACTGTTTACATTTCTTATAGTTTTACTTTCTGTGTGAAGGTGGAAGCTGATCCAACGGCCTCCAAGCATCTTTATCATTAAGGAACTCATCAATGTTGTAGTACCCTCGACTAAGTAAATGTTTTTTTAACACATTGCTTAAAGCTATGCATTGGCAGGTCCATCACAGTCTTGGGGATCTTATTATAGAAGAGTACACCCAAACCTACAAAAGATTTTTTTACTCTTTGGAGACGATATGCAGAAATAACTAACTTATGCCCGTGTCTAGTAAGACGTGGGTTTAAATCTCCTTTTCGTTTGTACAAATTAGATGAACCTGCAACTCAGTAGAAAAATAACAATGTTTTTTTTTTTAATTCTATTTCATAATCTACTCAATATAAAACCTCAAACCATATTTTTTAATTTTAAAATATGAAGTTCACGTCATCAGCTACAACAATTCAGGCTTCCTTATACCTAATAGACAAATCTAAAAAGCCACGCCAAAATCGTGGAGGCCCAACGACAATTATATATTATTTACCTAGCTATATTAATTCTTTTATCATGGTCGTAGAAAAAGTTTTGTATGCCACTGCACGTAATTAGCGATTGTAGCACTCATGCTGTCTGCGTGCTACAATGGTCCCAATTACATGACATTGGCATAAATAACTATTCCATAACAAGACAGTGTCAGTCTTGAATTCGTCTCTATCTTTCTATAAACATAGACAAAGATGATATAGACTAATTCCAGGCTCGTGTTGGACTTACAAAATAGCGCTACTGTATTCTAAAAGCAATTTTCTTTCAGAATCAACAGAATCCTAATAACTCATTAGAATAGGCAGTGTATTTTTGCATCTATGAAGTGCGCGCCACTGCAAAATGATCATAAATAAGGGCAAACTTTAGTAAAAAAAAATACCATAATACTGAATTTCATATATTTATTGTTATTGTAACACTAGGTAATCACAGACTAATACTTGAACTGTATTTTGGTTTTATTTCATTTGTATGCAATGCTACTGCTAGCTAGGTAGTACTAAACTGAACAATATTTGCAAAAGCTTTACAAATTGGTCAAAGAAAATTAATCTTATTTTTATCATATAAGATAACATACACGAGTACACAATCAGTCTCTGCATCATTGACATTTTGCCAACATTTTAACATGCAAAATCAACGCGATGCAGTCTTAGATAATTATGCCTTAGAATAAAATACTATTATATACAGGATGTCCCGTAATATTACACATTATACAGGGACACCCTGTATAATATTCTTTAGGACATTCATATTATTGTAATATTTGTGACATCAATATACTGGTTTAAAATTAAGGAAGCAGTCACAATCGTATCGATAAATTACGGATTTTATATTAAAAATAGTAAAATACGATTCCTCATACATCGATAGTAATTCTGTAGTGTAGTGTGTGGTAAATTACCTTATTACACACTATTTTACAGAATTTTTGTGGTATAAGCTCCGACAAGTCAAAGATTGTGTAGCATTTTCGAGTAAACGATTTTTCCCATAGTGTTACAGTGGAATTCATAGACATAGTAGGGGCATCCCCAGGGGATCATTCAGTTGCTGAGTGTCGAATTTAGCCTCTATTAGTTTGAAAATTTGACATTCAGCGCGTGAATGATCCCCTGGGGGTGTCTTACAACGTCTATGAACTCCACTGTTAAAATGGCGATCCCGCACCGGTAAGTAAATACTGCGATTTATTATTCGACCCACTCCACTACGACAAATGGTTAAAGGCGGCGCAGGGATTTGTATTTATATTAAAAGTAATGCGATTTAATTTGACAAGCTTTCTAGAGAATATAAGCCCTGTATTTGAAGTAACATGCATGGTAATTATTAATTTACTCAGTTTAAATTATGAATTTTATTACTAAGTGTAAAATCCCAGGGAAATTTCAATACTGAAACTTTCGTGGATCCGCTCGAAAAGCGCCTTTTGACTATCGTCATAGTCAACGTTCGCACAGCGCACTAAAATGGCGGTGCATAAATATGTCAGATATTTTAAGAGATTATTATTTTTGATTTTTGGGATTTTACTTTTATCATAGTTTTGTTGTCAGAAATCAAATAAAAACGAGTAGGCGTTTAACACGACTAACTTCTTTTGAAAAATAAAATAAAACATGAAAGAGAGACTTAAAAATTAGTAATGGTTAGCAGCGCCATCTCTTGTGTCGGAATTGCTTTACTTCAGAAGCTCCTACTAGTTCAGAACAGGACCGGGGGAACAAGATCACCCACGACTTACCCGGGCAAGGAGGCATAGTCTCGAGGATCCACCAGGATTTTGATCAGGGAGGAGATGACCTGCCTAGATAGTTCACAATTGTACCATATTAAAAGACTAAACGGGTTCGGCACTGGGCTTGCTTGTTGCGTCGTAGTTCAGCAGATATACTACAGATGGCGCTTTTAAAACTGAACTGTCATTTCGATTACTCTTTTCGTAACTAACTAGCTTACTCTCCAAGTCAAGCGTGGGTAAGAATTTTACTTTAAAACACAAAAAAAATACATGCATTTACGCCCTATATTGTGGCATTATATTCCATATAACCAATAAACGATAATATCATATAAAATTCGTACGCAATAACCAGTCATAATTATTGTACATGTAATAGAACATATTCTAGAACTAACTGAAGAAGTACACTGAGTCCAGTACACTGTTGATGTCGAAATCTCCTTTCTGAGGAACTTTCTTCAGCAAAGAGTTCACTCGTTCTTTGTTCGCCGCGCCCACGGTGCCGTCCTCGAGTTCGCTGGAACATTGAAGATTTTTTTTAAATATATTATAATAAAGTGATTTTTAAATAGCATGGGTACGGTGATTTTTGTGCGCAACTTGTTCTGCGCACCTTTCACCGTGCGCTGCCTGGCCTGCTCCTCCTGCGCACCTTTCACTTTTCAGGCGTAAGTATTGAGACGTACATAGAGTATTCTGCGGGGCAACATACACCAGTCGATCAGTGTGCCTAGTGGGAGTTTCCAATATTTTCATACTGTTACTATCACGTTGACGTAAACGCAACTTATATGGAATTGAAACAGTTGTGCAGTAGTGCCACTAGATGGCGCTGTTACAATTCCTTAGAAATTCACGTTTACGTTACGTGACAGTAACAGTATCAAACTGCCACTAGATCCCTCTACCTAGGAGTTTACTCTATAAACTCCATTCGTGCGTCGGAGCCGACACACACTTTTTTTTATTTATTTCTCATCAGTTGATTTAATTATAAATACAATTCCGCCATTTTGTGTTTTTGTTAATTAATATTTTGATACAATGATACGTACGTACCTCTCATGATAACTGTATCGTTTAACAAGGAAGTCCGATAGATTTTCCAAGATAGGTTGCGAATGTAGAGCAACAAACTGCTCACGACATATCTGAAAAGATATACATTTTGGTATTTAATCTACTTGTATATTTAAGTGAGAGCTATTCATAACATTATTTTTTCGTGTCGTAGAAACAAAAGACAGTGTGCTGTAGACCACACGACCGAAGTAAAACTTCTTTCAATAATTATAAACAAAGTGCCATCTTTGAGCTTTAGGCATAACTGCATCAGTTCGTGCAACAGGTTCTTGAAGTGTACAAAAAGGGATTGTTTCAAAGTTCTCTAAGAGTGCCATCTATCTACTGGTAGTTTAAAATAACAAACACAGCTGGACGTGTGCCTCTTGTGACGACTTCCACGGCCTTGATGATGATGATGGTGATGAAGGTGGTGATGATGATGGTGATGAAGGTGGTGATGATGATGATGATGATGATGATGATGGATGATGATGATGATGATGATGATGATGATGATGATGATGATGATGATGTTGATGATGATGATGATGATGATGATGAGATGATGATGATGATGATGATGATGATGATACTGGAGGTGGTGATAGTGATTGATGGTGGTGGAGGTGGTGGTAATGGTAGTGACGGTAACGATGATGCTGGAGGTGGTGATAGTGGTGGTGATGGAGGAGGTGGTGGAGGTGGTGGTAATGGTAGTGACGATGACATTGATGATGATGTGGAGCTGGTGATGGTGGTGATGGTGGTGGTGGTGGAGGTGGTGGTGGTGGAGGTGGTGGTAATGGTAGTGACGATGACGATGATGATGATGTGGAGCTGGTAATGGTGATGGTAATGGTAGTGACGGTGACGATGATGATGATGCTGGAGCTGGTGATGGTGATGATGGTGGTGGTGGAGGTGGTAGTGACGGTGACGATGATGATGTTGCTGGAGCTTGTGATGGTGGTGGTGGTGGAGGAGGTGGTGGTGGTAATGGTAGTGACGGTGAAGATGATGATGATGCTGGTGGTAATGATGATGATGCTAGTGGTGACGACTATCATTCTGGTGGTAACGATGATGATGCTGGTAGTGACGATGATGATAATGATGGTGGTAACGATGATGATGATGCTGGTGGTGACGATGATGATGATGCTAGTTGTAACGAGCTGACGCGGGTGGTGGCGGTGACGATGACGATGACAATGATGATGCTAGAAGTCGTACCTCGTTCATGCGGTCGACGGTGTCCGGGTGCGTCCAGAAGCAATCGTGCACGGACACAAAGGAGACGCCGCGCGCCTCGCAGTACAGCGCCGTCAGCATCATGTGCGACGAGTCCAGCGAGTGGATGAAGTTGGGCGGGAACGCGTTGCGCTGCTTGATTGTACACGGCCGCCTGCAGACATATTGTCGTGTCAATAAAACTTTTGTACACAACAACTGTGACGGAGAGTACGGAACCCGTCAGCTCAACATTTAATCCACCACACCGGAAGCTTCTAAATGGTGAACTACCGGCGCAGACTACCTCGGGCGGTTCAGTCATCCTCATCGTATAATAAAACCGAGATTCGTCGAACGCGAGCACCCTCGCTTGAGGATCCATAACGCCTTAAGAGCGATTGACATTGGTCAGGTCTCAGTTTAATTTCATATAGACAAGGAATGCAGTAGAACCCGTTTAATACGATTTCGCAGGGACCCAACTAAAAACGATGTGGTGTGTGGTACACTAATGTACACTTACATTAGTGTATTGGGTGTAAAGAGTACCTAATTATGCTACTTAAAGTAATCATTTATTCTGGTATGGCAAAAAGATTTTGATGCATTAACAATTACTAAATTTTCAATTAAATTTTACTTTTTCAGTGCGTCTTCAAAATTTTCAGTTTAGAATCGCATCATGTCAAGGGTCGTTTGCTATCAGGGTCTTTCAGTTCTTTAGGATATCATTTATTGGTCTTGTCCTGCAACCTTGTTAAGGACCTTTATGACGTCCTGATCTATCTGTTGTAATTTATTTGTCGTATTTGAAATTACACGCATGTGACATGTAGACGTATTAAGCGGGATGACGAAAAGTATTAAGCGTTAGGAAATGTATGAAACATGTCTCAAGTTGTAGGGACTGGCGTAAATCGACGTATTATACGAGAAATCGTTTTAAGCGTGATTGTCTTAAGCTGGTTCTACTGGGGTCTAATAGGGTTGTCGCTCACTGGTGCAGGTCGATGGGCGCGGCGGGCAGGTACTGCGCGCTGCCGGGGGGCGCTCCGCGGCGGTAGTAGGGCTGCAGCACCGGCAGCCCCAGCGGAGTCATCCACTCTACACTCTCGCCACACACTCCGGATATTACTCTGTGGAGTGACAAAATGATTGCATTATTCGACATTCAAAACTCAGTATTGAGCTTTACAAGTTAACTAACGAATATTGGATAGAAGCAGGCGTTACTTTGCGGAAGTTCATCATGATTATATAATGATTTATTTATTTTGCTATCATCAGCGAAAAGTCGACAAACCCATGCGACGCCGTCACCCAGGTCCGACAAAATACCCTCTACGTACGTTTCACCCCGAAACCGGAGCATCCTCAGGAGATGTTGACTCTACAACGTGCAATTGCAAAGTGTCGTTTTCGACCTTTGCTTCGTCTTTTATAGACCAAAAAATAGGTGGGGCAAGAGGTAGGCGATGCCAAGATACTCATAATATAAGCGATTTAACTAACGAACGCAACTTCATCAGCCCTAGATTCCTCCATAATCCGGCCCTGTCGCAAAATCCGTTCTTATTGGACGTCTGTGACGTATTAAGCCCTCAGTAGTGTAGACTCGAGTCTTTTAGATCTTTTTTACGACTCTGTTTGTTTTTGCCACTTGAAGACTAAAAGACCTAATAGCTCTTTAGCCTGGCGTCTAATTCTATTAAAGGGTCTTTGAGCCATAATATAAGGCTAGCTCTTTGAAAAGGCTCACGTCTTTTCATAAAAGCTAAAATGTCAAAAAGTGAAAGGGCTCTGAATCCTAAAGAGTTTAGGTTTTATTTATTGCGAAAGAAATTATGTACACACTTTTATTATCCAGAGAATGTATGGTTAGCTGTGTGACGTCATTCTAAATCCAATATGGCGGACTAATTTTGAATTTGAATTTTGGATTCGAATTTTGGACACAGAAAACATGTTTTGAATTCGAATTTTGGATTAGGATTGCCGATTGGAGATTGTAGTCGAAGGCTAAAAAAAAATATAACATTACTTGGCGCAGTCGGTGAACCAGTCCTGGATGAGCTTGGTGGAGGAGAACATCTCTTGTAAGGAGTCAAAGGTCTTCGCGGCGAGGTACTGTGAGCACGCCCACACTTGCTCCTTGGGGAACTCCTCGATATCTGGACAGAAAAGCAAATCCCAAATTATAGCATTTTTCCTTAAAAGATATATGTATGTCATCACAGAGTTTTATGTAGATCTATAAAAGAGCCCATTATACATGTTTTTGTTAGGTAAGTTAGCTATATCTCCAAGGGATCTAATTAGGCAGCATTTTCGATGATATCTCTTAACACATTCACTGCGGGACGAGGTCAATTGACCTCGTGGGTATCTATCACGGCTTCAAGAGATACGAGGTTCGTTGATGGACCTCGATTCACACCACAGATTGTTTTAGTACGAGGTCAAAAAACCTCGTACCGCAGCAGGGGAAAGTACAGAAAAATCAGTGCCGCAGCGAAATTGTTAAAAACGACTAGACTTTTCCGACACTTCCAACAAGGTGTCTTTTTCATCATTGCATATGTCGATTTGTTACTTCCCCCTGTTCTGTGCAGACTCTGTCTAGAGGCAGAGGAAATACCTATGCACATTTTCTGCAATTGCCCAGCCCTAATACATAAACGAAACCTCCACTTAGGGCATTTCACAGTAAACCTGGAGGAGGTAAAACACATAACAGCCAAGAAACTGCTGCTGTACCTTGCGGCAACCAGTATTGGAGGGGAAATATAGTCAGTGACGATCACAATAGATCGGCAACGGTTAACGTGATACAGGAACCTCGAGAAGACCTGCAGAGCCGCGACATCAAGACGTCAAAAAAGTCAAAAATCAAAATTCATTTATTTCAAATAGGCTTAGTTAACAAGCTCTTTCGAAACGTCAGTTAATAATATTAAACTTAAGATAATGGTGATAATAATTATTCGAAAACTTAAAATTAAAGTTACGAGGGTTCCAAACGCGCATGGTCCGAGAAGAGCCCACAACAAACTCAGTCAGGTTTATCCTCTTTTAGTTTATCACCATTTAACAATAGGTATATAAGTAGCCTGACATGTAATACATTTCCAAGCAATTTTGAAGAAGAAGAAGAAGACCTCCCCCTGGTACTGCCCCTGGATTCTATTAAAACCTTTAGAGGAATAAGGCTCATTATCGTCATATTTCACATTCAATTAATTTAGACAAAATCTCGTCAACCTTCCTCATACATCACTTGATGAAAACCACCGCTTATACCTTTAAGTTGCTTGGCAATCTGCAGCCGTGCCCCAAACTTGGTGACCCCATACACGGTGGTCATGACGGTCTGCTTGATGACCTTGCGCCGCACGAACCCCTCCAGCACAACAGCAGCGGGAATCCCCGCCTCCGCGTCCCGCACTCTCATGCTCTCCACCTACAAACAAGTAAGCCGTTTAATTTATGTATTTGTCGGAGACGGACTAACATCAGAAGTGTTTTATAGGGCATACACAAATCTATACTTATAATAAATCTGTAGAGAGGTCAATTCTGTACATGAAATATATTTCCAAAATAACTATCAGGGGGTGATTAGATACTGATGCCAAAAATGCAATCAGTAAAATTTTTTTCTGTCTGTCTGTATGTTCTTTATAGAAACAAAAACTACTCGACGGATTTTAACGAAACTTGGTACAATTATTCTTCATACTCCTGGGCAGGTATACCTTTCATCTCGCTAAGATCAATGGGAGCAGAGCAGTGAAGGGAAATGTTCCGAAAACGGGAGATGTTACTCAATTTTTTAAGCTTTCGCCGCGAGGTATGATCGTTATTGAAACAAAAACTACTCGACGGATTTTAACAAAACTTGGTACAATTATTTTTCATACTCCTGGGCAGGCTATAATATACTTTTCAGCACGCTACAATCAATAGGAGCAGAGCAGTGAAGGGAAATGTTGAGAAAACAACAGAAGTTACTCCATTTTTAAGCTTCCATCGCCGTCGCGTGGTAGGGTACGGGTAGAGTAAGGGTAGGGTTAGGGTAGGGGTAAGGGTAAAAGTAGGGCTTCCGTTCCGTTCGCTAGTAATTAATAAAACCTTATCATATCAATTCCTACCAAGAAACCGTACAGTGGCAGAGAATAACTTGGATCAGTGTTTGAGGCATGTGACTCTGGGTGCAGGTTTAAAGGGTACCCTTTTGTGACGCATATGAACACTCACTTCGACTGCTCGAGCCATTCTCCCCGCTTAATGAACCCGAATCACGCCTTTATATATGTCGCCGAGTGAGTTATTTGAACGGATAGCAAAATCTACGTTAATTATTGTGATAATATTAGAATCAGGTTTCATGGAATTGGAATTTCATTATTTACTGTTTAAATAAATAAGACTGTGAAAGATTGATTACGAAATGCTTTTCTGGCTTTTCCACATCGATCTACAGTTATTGGGGCTAACTCACCAATCCCAAGGTTGTGCAAATTATATAATCAGCTGAGTGTCACTGATATTTATATTGGCTCTTTAGCCAAATTCCGTAAATCGGTAAATTTAGAATTAAGTAATAAGTAATCTGATTTCTGTTGTATAGTTCAAATAATTTATACAGGGTGATTCCGTCTTTAGTGCGGATATTTTTTTTCGTGGTTCTGTATCATTAATAGAATATAAATCTACAAACAGTTCGATACATTTTATGTAATTTTTTTTTTAATTTATGTCTCTAAAATAACAAAATAATGTACATATTATTACTAAACAAGATATATTCAGCTTAAAAGTGATCTGGTGACGTTCTTTAGGTATCAAACGAAAATAAAATAAACGCACAATAGGGTGACCCTAAAATTCTGTTCAAAAGTAAATAACTTTAGCTAACGATAATTTTGTTATTTTTGAGTTAAAAAAAAAAGAAAAAATACGTGATCATTAAATTTTGTTTATGTACAAAATATAAAAATATCCGCACTAAAAAAAATTTCTTCCTGTATATATATATTGTCTTTTTAACCATTCTGTATTTTAGATTAAGTATCCTAATAGTTTAGTATAGTTGTTTTAGGTATAGAAATTAAATTGTATTAAATTAGTAAATTGTGTATTTCCGTACCAGTCATGATTTAAAATATTAATATTGTAAATAAATTTTAAATTTTAGTTTTAGACAGTTGCATGCGGTGTTTACCTATAAATAGATTTGCATTTTATCTTTCTGCTCCTTGCATTTATGCTTAATAATTGTATTATTTGTATGTCTGTTGGTAGACCAAATAAAGAGAAAAAAAAAAAAAAATTACGTGACTCTCGTCCAATCGTATTGCGTTAAAATGGCGCCTAGGCGACATTCAAATAACTCACTCGGCGACATATACATTTTCATATTATATATCTGACCAACAGGGATGCGCTCTGTGTTTTATCTAAATGTAATTGGGGTTTGAAGTATTTAAATGGCCCTTTTTCATTATTCTAAAACGCTGTCACATATTGAACCTTTATAAACCGACACATTAACTGTCAGATATTCATGCAAGTAGTGCTGTTTGGACCAGCCTGGTGTACGGAACAACCGAGCACAGGCGAGACACTCACCAAAGCAGCGACTTCGCTGTAGACGTCCTGCGGTTTGTCGCGCGGCGCGAGGTTGACCGCAGCGGCGCCGACCGCGTCGCCGCCCAGCGCGGCGTAGTGCTGCAGACCGTTGCACGAGCCGTCCTGGTGCACGGGGAAACCGCACATGTACTCTACACACAAAATAAATGTCTTTGAGATGTAGATAAATAGTAGAATTTTGCATAGTTGGTTTTCGTACTTAGTACATATTTTGGGCCGCTATATTTGCTGCGTACCATTATGATGGGTAAAATCGCAGAGAAAAGAAGAGTAGTAAGAAGTGTTGACGCCGCGAACTTTGAAAATTGAGCGGGCAACATTGAGGCATGTTTATTGCTTGGCTGTAGCAAACCGCGTGTTTGTAGCGTATAATTAGTGTTTTTTTTTTTTTTTTCCGCATGACCATTTTGTTGCGTTCAGACTTGTAATTGTAGCCTACACGACACAGTTAAACGCGTGTGAATTTGGATAACTAACTAACCTTTGCCGCGGTAGTTGACGATAAAATTGTGATTATGATAGTGGCTGGCAGAGGATCGCTGTGGCCTGCAGCCGGGTGAACAGTGAAATACACAATTCTCGACCTACACAAGACACATTACACCTTCACATCGCCCGTCAGCTGAGGTCAACCAACCTAGGTCAACTCGCGACACTTCGACCATAAGTATTGCCTATCTAACCAATTCTTTGAAGGCTTTCGTTTCGCGGAGTAGCGCCGTATTTCGACCGCCCGTCTTCCAGGTTTAAGTTACTACTTCTGTCGCTTCTGATTTTAATTCGCCATCATGCCATCTATTCGACGCTTTGGGACATATAGAGGGTTTATCTCTATGGTTTATTATACAAATACAAACCTTCAGGATTGGGTGATCGCATGGCGTTAGCGATCTCCATGCAGCAGGCGAGCGTCTGCCACGGCTCCTCAGACTTCTTCCACCAGCCCTGCCCGCTCAACGGGTTGTCTGCCGAGTCCAGGATCTTGTCTATGATTTTCTCTGCGTATGCGAGTCTGAAACCATAAATCAAGAATATTAACAGCGCAAAAAAACTGATGATATAACATAAGTTATATCATCAGCTTTTTTGATTGATTTTTAAAATGTTGATAAAATGAAACTTGAATAAAGATTTTACTATTATATCATCTTTTTGCATTTTTTTTTTAATTCTTTACAAGTTAGCCCTTGACTACAATCTCACCTGATGGTAAGTGATGATGCACTCTAAGATGGAAGCGGGCTAACTTGTTAGGAGTAGGATGAAAATCCACACACCTATCGGTTTCTATATGACATCGTACCGGAACGCTAAATCGCTTGGCGGTACGTCTTTGTCGGTAGGGTGGTAACTAGCCATGAACTTCCGCAAAGTAATGCCTGCTTCCATCAAATATTTAAATCTAGAGTCACAAGGTTTCACCTGAAAACCAGCGCCACAGCTCGCTGTGGCATCGTGCTGAGGTGGATATACCTGTTTTGTCCACAACCAGATATTTGTATGTTCTGTTTGTTTATTTTATTTTATTACTCGTGGGTGGACAAATAAAGATATATTCTATTCTATTGAAAGTGCAGTGATCACCTCTCAGCAACAGTGCTGCGCTTCTTGGTGCCGGTGAGGTTGACGGCGTGCAGCTTGAGCCAGCCGAGCCCGCGCGCGCCCAGCGGACGGCGGCTCGCCAGCTGCAGCAGCGCGCGCGCCGCGTCCGCGCCCAGCACCGACACGTGCGGGCCCACCGCGTACACGCGCCCGCGGAAGTCCATGTTGTGCGGCAGCCAGAATATACTGTCTCTGGAGAGAGAAACTTATTTATTTATTTATTTAAAGCACGCCAACAATACAAATATTAAACATTAAAAAACAATACAAATGACTTGAGCTCAGTTGCTTTTTAGACAGCGTGGATACCGTTACGCTGTCTAAAAAACATTTTGTTGTAATTATTGATCATAAATTGTTTAGTGTGACCATGGAGAACATGTCGGGCAGGGGCGGTAAGTCTTTATGCATTCGAAAGGAATCCTTAAAATCTACACCCACGGTCACAAGTCCTGGTACCTGCTCGACGTGTTTCCTCTAACACAAAATAATGGTGCAATCACTGTCGCTGCTACCCATCATATTCATATGGGTGACATCACTTTGATCCGGGGTTTGCGAAAAATCGAATTTCACGCGGACAAAGTCGCGGAAAATCAGCTTATAATAATAATAATAATGATAAGGCCTTATTATTATATAATTATGTTGTAGCCTTTTTATTTCTATAAAGAATAATGTTAGAAATAATGTGCATGCAATAAAATGAATTTACAAAAGTTGATTTTTTTTTCTTTCTTGTTTATTATGGACCCCTCTATGGGTGGAGGCCTCCTCCATTTCGCCCCCATGTCTGTCTGTCCTTTGCTTTAGTAATCCAATTTTCACCGGGTTTTTTATTACTTCATCAACCCATTTCTCTTTTGGTCTACCTCTTTTCCTTTTGTATGATGGTCCGTGCCATGTAGTTACTCTCTTTTTTTGCCCATTTTTCACTATCCATACTTGCAATATGACCTGACCACTCATATGGGTGTCATCACTTTGATCTGCGGGGTTTGCGAAAAACCAAATTTCACGCGAACAAAGTCGCGGTAAATGAGCTTATATCTTACCTGTAATGGTTGGCCAGTGACAGCTTATAAAGCGCGTCGCACCACAGAGAGTGCATCTCTGCCCGCGCGCGGTTCATGGCCACGCGGCGGCGCAGCGCACTCGCCGGGCTGTGGTCGCCGTCGCTCGCCCACTGCGACGAGTCCAATGACGACGACGGCGGTGGAATGTCCAACTTTTTGTCACCACCTGACCTGTTATTGAATCATGCCAATGCATAAGCAATGTGTCAAAAAACATTTAGTTAGTCGAGGTTACAACACCATTGATGAGTTCTTCAATGATAAAGATGCTTGGAGGCCATTGGATCAGCTTCCACCTTCACACAGGAAGTAAAATTATATGAAATTGTAATGTTGTCATCAATTGTAAATTATAATATTGTATGATTTTTTTTTAAAAGAGCAACTGTTGAGTTTCTTGCCGGTTTCTTCTCAGCAGAACCTGCCTTCCGAACCGGTGGTAGAATCTTTACAAATAGTCAACTGACGTAGGCGTTGTAAACTGAGCCTACTTGAAATAAATGAAATTTGAATTTTTTTTTAAATAAAATATACGTATCTCTCTCATTGCTCATTACGAAATGTCTTCGAGCTATAAATCATTACCTTATGTTTATCGGTTCAGCGGTTAAGACGTGAAAATGTAACAAACGAACTTTCTTTAACATTTTTATTATACTAGCAGAACCTCGGAGTTTCACCCGCATAGTTTCTATTCCTGTGGGAAAACGAGGATAAAAATAATATAACCTATGATATTCGCTGATAATGTAGCTTTTTATTAGTGAAAAAAACAGTAGTTTATCAGGTTTATATGTTACATACAAAAATACAAAACTTTCTTTTTTATAGCAATATTAGAGTAGATACTGTGTATTAAAGTCGATAATACCTGAATATTTGAAGCTGCAAATCCAGAACCGGCTGGTTGATGACCCAAGGAACTTCTCCGAGCTGGTTGAGACTGTCCAGCACTGGGTAGAGAGTCGCTGGAGGCGCCTCCTCCAGACGCTTGGTTTGAGCCATCACAAAATACGGCATTCTGCAGATAAATAAAAACTACTATGAATAGCTACTTGGCAAGCGTTTTTCCTTATTAATTATGGGGTGGAACACCATTGTCACTTAGGGGTATGAAAAATAAATAATTACCTTAGTCACTAAGACTTTCCGAATTTATACATAAAACTTCATCAAAACTGTGCAAGCTATTTATGAGGATAGTTTAGTTTTTTGATAGCTAATCAATTACATCACAAATCATGCGGGAACCATAGATTTTTGCAGGATGAAAGTAACCTCTATGTAGTTTCATAGCCTTCCTTTATCTTACATTTAAAGACCCATAAAAATAGGTCTAGTCATTCCATAGATTAGTTCGGACAGACCTCAGACCAATTATTGTATAGGACCTGCCTCGTTAGTCATTACTTTTCTGTCAAAGTATATGATCAACGATCTAATGCGATTATAAAAACTGTCTCTATATAATCGATGTTAAATAGATGTAATCGTGTTCGTCGGTTAAAGAGCTCCGTAAAAATACCTTTTTGTGTAATTGAATGGTGTAAAAAACGGGCACAAACTTCTAGTTTAATATAAGATGTATACCAAATCTAAGCTCGTTTTCTTCAGAAAATGACAGACAATTTAGTTCGTGACTATGAGTGCGAAACAGGTCCTTCTATAATTGGTCTGAGGCACAGACAGACAAAAATTAAAAAAAAGCTTAAATAAATAATTTCTAGTATAAGAACTTGAGAAAACAGTTTTGAGATCAAAGATAGACACTTCAATTTAATTTATTTGTGTAGATAGACGCCATACCGTACTAATGGTGTCGCGGTGAGCAAATAAGCGCCATTGGCCGTGGGCGCGAGCCAGGGCGCGGGCGGCGCTCTCGTGGGCGCTAGGGCGGCGCGCATCTTAAGTTGTGGGCGCGCGGCCACCGCCCACAAGCGACTGAGCGCCGGGTGCGGCTTGAGCTCCAGCCGCACCAGTCTGCCCCAGGGGCGGTGCACTTTGTATACAGCTGGAAGCTTCTTCCTGTATATGAATGAGAACACGGTTTATAGAGAGAAATTACACATTAAAAAAAACATTTATTTTAAAGTTTTAAATAACACCTTAACACTAATTGCAGTGCCTGATACCTCGGCAAGTGAAGACTAAAGTATAGTATAAGCATCAGAGAACCACTATACCATTTTAGAATTTTAACTATTGTACGAGCTATTCATATTATTTTACTAGCGGACGTCACAACAGCAGCTAGCTAATTGTGACGTCACAAAATAGATGACAAAGTTTTTGACATTTGGGAAATTTTAAAAATACATGATTTTTAAATTAAGTTTTATAAGAAATTTGTAACTTTTATTAATTAATAATAATATCGATATATTTCGGACCCTTATTCTATATACTATGCGAAATAAATAGTGTTTATATTAAATTTGATTTGATTCAATTACCCTATTATTGTAACTACCGGCTAATGTAACTATACAATCTGCAAATAAATAAATTTAATTGAATTATGGAAACTCACACTTTCGCCTTAGGTTTGAACATGTTGACATCAATCTTCACATCATTTATAATTATGTTGTACAAGAACTTCCCAATGTTTTGTCTAATTTCCACTGGCCACGGCGCCTCTTCTACGTTCTGTAACAAAAGAAAAAGATTGCTAAAATACTAGCGGACGCCAGCGACTCTGTTCCCGTAAAATTCTATTTTAACAAAACCAACTGGATCTATGATTTTTCGGGATTAAAAGTAGCGTAATTAATACACGGTATAATGTATCACCAATCTAAACGCTAGTTAATCGCTTCAGTTGTTACGTCAAGCAGTAAACAAACGCACGCAAGCACGCACGCACTCACGCACACACGCACGTACGCACGCACGCACGCACGCACGCATGCACGCACGCACGCACTTAATGCCTTGTAATAAAGCTCAATCTTCTAAACCAAAATACTAAAAAGCTGCTTCGATTGAGCATTTACTGAAAAACCATCTTTATTTAGATACGTTATAGTTCAATGTTGCTTATCAAATAAATGAATTAATACAGTAATAAAAAATTGTCATAGTAAAAGTAGCTTTATTGCTCGACAATAATTACTAGACAGTAACACTTACCAAACTCGCCCCTTCTCTATGCTGGTGCACTAGTAACTGCCATGCTTGCCTCCCGTTGTATGGTCTGTTGGTATTGTCCAGTGAATGCCTTTCTATATACCACTTGCAGTATTTCTCGTAAATTTCTTCGATTTTCTCTAATACGCCGTTACGTCTGTACTGCTCTATTTGATATCTAAAATAAAATGGAATTTTTGTTTTTAGGGTTCCTTATCTCAAAAGGAAAATAACAGAATCCTCATCACTTGGTTGTCTGTTTAATTAAAATTTAAAATCTATAATTATGCCACAAAAACATATATTTAGACACTGTCAAGGGAATCAAACACCATAGTGTATTTCCTAAAATGGATTATTGTCTTTTACAAGTATAGGGAAACATCTAAAACCTATAAATTTGTAATTAATTCACAAAATGTCTTTAAGCAAGGAACGGCAATCCAAATTTAAAATTGACTTAACCATGTAGGGTATCGTATAAAAGAGCTTCATTGGCACATGCTTGAACCGATTTTTAATTATTGTATATAGTTTTCGATTTATGATGAATAATAATTTGTACTGAACCCTTAGAAGGCTAGTCTAGTTTTATTTTAATATGAGACGAATATCTTAGCATTCCATGGATTCACAGTGCGGATCCATCGCGTGGTAGAGATAAAAACTCCGAGCAGAGTCCTGAACTTGTGACTACAGGATGTAGGGTTAAGGAATTCCTTGACGATCGATCAACACTCCTCGTTCTCTGCTCGTGTTGTTCTCCCTGCCTAGCCAAATTTGGTAAGATCCTATTAGAGCAGCTTTGGATAATTGTCTCAGAGTTATATATACGAAAACATACTTATTATAAACTTGTGATCCTAAATCCCTCTGCAACAGTTTCAGTGTGGGACTGTACGATTCACTGCCGTCAACCAGTTTACTGATCTCACTCATTATCAACTCCACAAACTGATCAACCTGAAATAAATTTTTGCATTTATCATCCCAAGTTCCTTTGAGGACATAATTCAAACACTGTAGCAAAAAGTCTACTAATTGTTATAATTTTTGTAACTTCATCATCAGCCATTTTTAATGGCTTACTGGAGGTCACATACCTGTATTACTGGTAATGAGTGTTGATCATTAATCAAAATATTAGGGTAATTGCCCACCACGCTGGCCCAATGCTTATTGGCAGACTTCACAGAGAATTAAGAAAATTCTCAGAGATGAAGGTTTTCTCACGATGGACAGGGGGTAGAGTTATTTTGATTTCAGAGTCAGATCTTGACTTTGGATTAAAGTGACACAAACATCAATGGCATATGTTAACTGTTAGATGAGTACTGAAGTTAAGAGCCGTGATAGCCCAGTGGATATGATTCCGGAGGGTGTGGGTTCAAATCTGGTCCGGGGCATGCACCTCCAACTTTTCAGTTGTGTGCATTTTAAGAGATTAAATATCACGTGTCTCAATCGGTGAAGGAAAACATCGTGAGGAAACCTGCATACCAGAGAATTATCTTAATTCTTTGCAAGTGTAAAGTCTGCCAATCCGCATTGGGCCAGCATGGTGAACTATTGGCTTTACCCCTCTCATTCTGAGAGGAGACTGAAGCTCAGCAGTAAGCCGAATATGGGTTGATGACGACAAGTACTGAAGTCAAGTCACGTTTCTAGCTCATCAAGCGTGACTCACCTCTAGAACCTTCAAGTAGGGATAGAGCGTGATGGCGTTGTGCGAGGCGTTGCTGCGAGACTTGAGCGTGCTCATATTGCGCACGAACGCCTCGTGGACCACTGTGCGCCACTCCTTCTCTAGCTCGTCGTATTTCTCTCTCTAGAAAGATTTGAAAGATGTTTTAACTTTCCATAATATCATCATCTCCTTACCCTTATCCCACTTAAGTGGGGTTGGAAAAATATGTCAATCTTTTCCATTCGTTTCTATTACTCGTCAACTCATCATCCACTCCTTTTACACACATGTCCTCTTTCACACAATCCAACCATCTCTTCTTTGGCCTTCCTCTCCTCTTATGACCTTCCACTTGCACATTCAACATTTTTCTAGTAATATGACTTTCCTCTCTACGCATTACATGTCCATACCAAGCTAACCTTCTACTGCTCAATTTTTCTGCCACTGGCGCCACCTTCAGACTTCCTCTTATATACTTTAACTTTCCATAATATGTTACACTCAATAAGTGAAATTTTGTATTGTTTTTTTTAACATGAAAAATTCAAAATTTTTAGTATGTAAACAAGATAAATTGTATCATCATCATCATATCAGCCGATGGAAGTCCACTTCAAGACATAGGCCTTTTGTAGGGACTTCCAAACATTAAGATCCTGAGCTGCTTGTATCCAGCAAATCCCTGAGACTCTTTTGATGTTGTCAGTCCAACTGATGGGAGGTCGACCAACACTGCGCTTTGTAGTGCAGGGTTGCCATTCCAGCACCTTGGGACCACAACATCTATCGGCTCTTTGAACTAGGTGTACTACACTATGTGTACTTTAAAATATTATATTACATCATCTTATCATATTACATCATCAGCTTTAAAATAGTACACATAGTGTACTACAGTAATATTTTAAAGCTGAAGAGTTTGTTTGTTCGCTCAGGAACTACTAGTCCGAAATGTAAAAGAAATGTAAAATTAGTGTTAAACAGTCTAGACGTCTAGGGCGTCAGTTAGTTATCTTATATAGGTAATCAATGTATTTATTGACTTACATATAGTTCCACATTCTTCGTCGGTTTATCTTTCACAGCAATATTCTGCACTTCAATCTCTCCAGTTATCTCCATTGCCAACTGCTCTTTGCCTTTCGCCCTCAAATCCTCTAACGTCAGTAGACCATGCGCCGGTGACGTCATCAAACCCTTCCTATTGTCAACATTATCCAGTCTTATCTTATCCAGTAAGGGACAATCATAGTCCAATACAGGTGGGGTATAATTGGGCTCATAATGTGGGTCCAATCGACGCACAGCCTTTAAAACCATGTCGCGTTGGTTTCGGAGGAATTTTGTTTTGTCTAGTAAGTCATTTAGTGTTAAACCCTAAAAAATTATATGTACATATAGTATAGACACAGGATATTTACATATTTTCGTTAGTTTTCTTTTGGAAGTCTACTCAGCTTTGGATGCAATGGCAAGGTGTACAGACAATAAATAGTTGACACTGTGTGTTGGTGTGTAAAATTGTAGGAAATAGTTAGTGTTCCTTCAGTAAGGGTGGTTTTACATTCATTATTTCTTCCATTTATTCATTTGGCCTTTTTGTTAAATTATAATACAAAACACTTTCAATTATCCAAAGGTTGTCTGGTAGACATTGCTAAAAGCAATACTGCCTTTGCACATACTTGTTTTCTATGTTTTCTTTTGTTTTCTTTGTTAATGTTTTTGTTTTGTGCAATAAAGCACAAATAAATAAATAAAATAAACACTTTATAAATTATAACCAATAAACAAGAGGGTATTCGATTAATTGAGTACAGTTCTTTCTTACACAGCGTGAACGCAGTCACTGTATCCAAAGCTAAATGGACTTTCAGTAGACCTAACGACATAAACATCGACCAATAGCGGCGAATCGGAAATATCGCTATCTCAATCATTGCGATAGGATGAAAGACAGCGATATTTCCGTTTTAGCCGCTCATTCAATTTGTGTTCACGAGATATGTTGTGGCTTTCATATTAGGCCTACATTAACTATACTAATATGGAAGAGATTTGTAATTATGTGTATAATTTATACAAATAAGCTAAAACTGTTTTAATGTCCAAAATTAAAATGAACTTTTTGCTTGAAGTCAGAGATACTCATATGTCCTACTTTATATTATTTATGATAAAAAATAAATTTGACTTAATTATAGTAGAGTAAATATTTTACCTTTTCCTGCATTTGTCTGTAGTAATAATGTAATATAGAATTCTTGTCAATCAAGTTACTTCTTTCAACACATTCCAATATTGCTGCGAATGTCTGTGCATTGGGCTCCACATGGTCTTCCGCCATAAACGACAGTAACTCTTTGACATTCTCTAGTTGACCCTGTGAAACATATTAACACAATGTTATACACAAGACTGTGTTTTAAACCAACCCCCCAACCATGCCAGCCATGTAAAAACGACAGGGTCTTCAGCTTAATAATATTTGTGTAGATTATGTTATGTGCCAGTTAACTGCCTCATTAGTTGACTTCATCAGTTATAGGTCATAAAGTTTAGTGTTAAAGCTTTTTCGGCTGCCTAAGATGCGTCAATGTTATATTTCGTGACTAGAGAGAGATAATAAATACTGTCTACTAACAGCTGCTAAATCGAAAATATCGTCTCTCTGTGTCGTCATTGTAGGATTAAATAAAGAAATATTGCAAAGTAATACAATTTATGATGACCTATGGTGTGTGTGTCTATGGCGTATCTTAACTCCTCATTGGAATGAATTGAATTTGGTTTTGTGTTTTTTGTTTGAAATGTGAATTATTAGAGTGTTCTTAGCTATTTTTGATGAAAATTAGTAGTCATGAAATGGCGGATTACGTATTTTTAAAAACTCCCTTAATATGGGTATCATATTATATTATCATATATAAACAATAACAAATTTCAAATCAAAGGTTATTGTTTGGGGTTGTTTTAAGTCTTTAATTTAATTTTAATTGCAACAGTACCATAGATCAGTGTCAGACTACATGAAATGAAATAAAATAATCATATATTTCTATTTTTTAACCGACTTCCAAAAAGGAGGAGGTTCTACGTTCGGCTGTATGTATGTTTTTTTTTTTTTTTTTTTTTTTTTTATGTATGTCCAGCGATAATTCCGTCAATTATGGACCGATTTTGAAAATTCTTTTTTTGTTTTGTAGGGTTTACTTCCAGGGTGGTCCCATTTTTTTCATGTCAGGATCTGATGATGGCATCCTGGAGAAATTGAGGGGAACTTTCGAAAGTTGTAGAGACGGCTAGTACGTTTGTTAGTATTTCCATAAGGTATTTTAAACCACTACAACTTTATGAAGGTTTGGAGTTGGTCTGATGATGGAGCCGAAACACAGACGATGGAACTCGTCAAGGATTTACAGCAGTCACCTTTTGTTTGGGCTTGATTAATTTGTATTGATGAGTACTTTCCACCTATATGGGTTGTGACTGTATTAAGGGTCTGATGATGAAGACGAAGGACAGTGAAGAGAACTCCTCGACGGTTCACAGTAGCTACCTTGTGTTTGGACTTGATAAATTTGTATTGATGAGAACTTACCACCTAGATGGATTGTGACTGTATTAAGGGTCTGATGATGAAGACGAGGGACAGTGAAGAGAACTCCTCGACGGTTCACAGTAGCTACCTTGTGATTGGACTTGATAAATTTGTATTGATGAGAACTTTCCACCTAGAAGGATTGTGACTGTATTAAGGGTCTGGTGATGAAGACGAGGGACAGTGAAGAGAACTCCTCGACGGTTCACAGTAGCTACCTTTTGTTTAGACTTGATAAATTTGTATTGATGAGAACTTTCCACCTAGATGGATTGTGACTGTATTAAGGGTCTGATGATGAAGACGAGGGACAGTGAAGAAAACTCCTTGACGGTTCACAGTAGCTACCTTGTGTTTGGACTTGATAAATTTGTATTGATGAGAACTTTCCACCTAGATGGATTGCGACTGTATTAAGGGTCTGGTGATAAAGACGAAGCACAGTGAAGAGAACTCCTCGACGGCTCACAGTAGCTACCTTGTGTTTGGACTTGATAATTTTGTATTGATAAGATCTTTCCACTTAGATAGGTTGTGACTGTACACACGCAGTGGGTATGCTAACACTAAAAATAAAAAAATAAAAATTTTAATAAAAAAAATTCAACCGACTTCCAACTCAAAAAATAACTTTAACTAAAAAGCAAAAAATAACATCCTACCTATGTGCTACCTTCTGATCAGTTTGAAGGCGGTGCCAAGCCAGTGTCGTGTTTTAATTAAAGCTGTTTCTGGAATAACCACAGAAGTTTTGTAGTTTAAACGTATTTAATTAAAACATCACTGGCTTGCACCGCCTTCAAACTGATCAGAAGGTAGCACATAGGTAGGATGTTATTTTTTGCTTTTTAGTTAAAGTTATTTTTTGAGTTGGAAGTCGGTTGAATTTTTTTTATTAAAATTTTTTTTGTTTGTGTTTCATTTAATTATTGTATTCGACTATAAGTGAGAGAGAGAACAGAAATAATCTGCCGCGCCATGACGTAACTATGTATATGAAGATACAGTGTTTTGTGGTAGCATCCAAACAGGAGTTCCTCTTTGGTTACATATTATACTGGCATTTAAATGAAAATACTCAATAAACGCTAAGTACATTAATCAGAATGTTTCCGAGACTCTTCAATGTCACTGACAACTTTCTTGTATTCTTCTGGCCGTCTTCACCTAACATTCGCAGCAGTTCGTCAGTGTCATTCCCGTCATCATCAGAATGTTTCCGAGACTCTTCAATGTCACCGACATAGCTCAACGAGTTGCGAAGCTGAAGTGGCAATGGGCGGGGCACATAGTGCGAAGAGCCGATGGACGTTGGGGTCCCAAAGTGCTGGAATGGCGACCCCGCACTAGTAAGCGCAATGTTGGCCGACCCCCCACCAGGTGGACTGACGACATCAAGCGAGTCGCAGGGATTCGCTGGATGCAGTTGGCTCAGTATCGTGATGTTTGGAAGTCCCTACAAAAGGCCTATGTCCTGCAGTGGACGTCCATCGGCTGATATGATGATGATGATGATGACATTAATAGTATACACTGTTTCTAGCATTTCTAAACAGTAGGGGACTTTAAACTCACAACAATATATTACAAAATTATCTTCAATATTTGTGGTATGTCAGTATGTTAGTTTTAGCTATGGGAAACAAGTAAACTCACCATAGAAGCAAATCCATGTAAAAGTGTATTATAAACTTTGACACTGGAAACTTTGGGATGTTCCGGTGCTCGGGCACTTCTCTGTCTGTAGTACTGTAATACTTGCTGACCCTGAACACATTACGAGTAGTTATTATTATTATTTTTTTTATTCTTTGCAACCTGACTACAATCTCACCTGATGGTGAGTGATGATGCAGTCTAAGATGGAAGCGGGCTAACTTGTTCGGTGGAGGATGAAAATCCACACCCCTTTCGGTTTCTACACGGCATCGTACCGGAACGCTAAATCGCTTGGCGTTACGTCTTTGCCGGTAGGGTGGTAACTAGCCACGGCCGAAGCCTCCCACCAGCCAGACCTGGACCAATTAAGAAAATCTCAATCGGCCCAGCCAGGGATCCCACCCGAACCCAGGACCTCCGTTTTGAAATCTACCGTGCATACCACTGCGCCACGGAGGCCGAGTTAAGTACATCCTACTAATATTATAAACTTGAAAGTTTGTATGGATGTTTGGATGTTTGTTACTCTTTAACGCCGCAACTGCATAACTGATTTGGCTGAAATTTGGAATGGAAATAGATTTTACTCTGGATTAATATATAGGCTACTTTTCATCCCGGAAAAATCCATGGTTCCCGAGGGATTTGTTAAAAACTAAACTTCACGCGAAGTCGCGGGCGTCCGCTAGTATGATAAGCCGCATAATCTGTACATGCTAAACATATACAGGGTGCTCGGCAGTATTTCCTATAACTCTAGGGTTATATTCTTTACCAAAAATTAATGTAAAATGTTCAAGGAACATTGCATCCTAAAATTAATATTTTCGGGGTAAATCTCAGACCAATTATAGAAGGACCTTCAACTATACAAAAACATTTTTACGGAGCTCTTTAATCGACGAACACGATTACAACTATTTAACATTGATTCTATAGAGACAGTTTTTATAATCGCATTAGATCGTTGATCATATACACGTTACAGAAAAGTAACGTCTAGCGAGGCAGGTCCTATACAACAATTGGTCCGAGGGGTAAATAGATCTTAAATGACCTTATTATGATTCCGCTCGTTGACTAGTTGGCGAACACACGTGTTTTTGTTGTTGTTTGCTTGTAGTTGAGACCTGGTGGAGGTATTGGTGAGTTGTTTGTGTGTATTGTATTAACACTCGTACAGATTTTGGGGTGACCGATTTTGGGATGGAGGCGGAATCGCCGGGGGACACCCCGGATGCAATGGATACGTCAGTGACCCAAGAGAGAAGTAGGAAAAGAAATGCTGAACCGATAAATCAAAATACAACCACAAAGCGAGTTATCACTAGCTCAGATAATGAAGCTGCATCGACTGAGAACGTGTACACTCACCCTTCCCTCACTATTCTAGACAGAACGTATGGTCCCAACGACTTGGGTCCGTTCATTGTCCACATCACACGAATCGAACCTGATCCGGCAGCCGGATTATCTCTAAGACCTATCAAAATTGGACTTCTTCTCACTAAGAACAACATTGAGAACATTGTTCGTGATGGTGTTAAGTCAGTAGGTAGAAATAGAGTTTCAATCGAATTTAAACGAGGTGAGGATACTAACACATTTCTACAGCATAAATGCCTAAATGGTTGTAAGCTTAAAGCTAGTATCCCCGCTTTCAACGTTACAAGAATGGGTCTCGTCAGAGGCGTTCCTAAGGAGTGGTCCATGGTGGAACTCGTAGAATCTCTGGAATTACCCGAGAACTGTGGTAAAGTCCTCAAGGCGAGGAGACTTAATCGTAAAATAATTAATGAAGGTACTCCATCTTGGGTACCTACTCAATCTGTTGTCCTCACATTTAGTGGCCAAGTTTTGCCAAAACATATATATGCATACTATACATCAATGGTTGTTGAAAAATACCTCTTACCCACAATACAGTGCCACAGCTGCTGTAGATTTGGCCATGTTAAATTACAATGCAGAAGTAAACCCAGATGTTTCAAATGTGGTCAGGAACATTTTGGAGAAAGCTGTCAGTTAACAGGAAATGCTTTGTCCTGTGTTCTGTGCACAGGCAAACATCAGGCTACATATAAAGACTGCCCAGAACACCAACGCCAACGCAGCATTAAAATTATGATGTCAGAAAATAATATATCATATATTGAGGCCGCAAATATAGTTCCCCCAGTGCGCAAAGCTTACTCCTATGCTGACATCTCGGCCACAATGTTCGCCCCAGTGCAGGAGATTCCATTAAATAGACCTCCTGTAATGAACCCCAGCAAATCCTATAGGAAAACTACTTTCTCTTCACCACGCCCCAGACCGCCCCCCTCCAAAGGCTTCAACAAACAAGCTCATAGCGCTATTGTTAATCCCCCCTCATTTTCCTCACCCAATGGAAGTGCTCTGCACAATCAAATTAAGTTTTCCACAGAGGATCTCATAGAAATAGTAACAACCTTAATTAATAACTGTGTGCTGAAACCTCACACAAACATACCGAACAACGTTGCTCAAAAAATAGAAAAATTTACTTCCCTCTTTAATGTTCATAATGGCTCAGATAGTCCAATGGAACAGCAGGAGTGTTAAAAATAAAAAAATCGAAATAACCTCACTCATAAAACACCACCATCCCGTCATAGTTGCCCTCTCTGAGACATGGCTGAGGCCTGAGTCTTCTTTCAGAATTCCGGGCTTCGCCTGTCTTCGGGACGACAGACATGATGGACATGGTGGTTGTGCATTACTCATTAAAAAATCCCTAGTATATTCTCAAATTCCCCTGTCTATAAATTCACAAAATATTAACATAGTTGCAGCTCGAATTTTAAATAAAACATTTGTTTCTATCTATATACCTTATCCTAATAATAATATCAAAGATGAATTAGTATCTCTGCTCCTTCAACTCCCTACACCTCTAATCTTATTGGGAGATTTTAACTGCCATCACATCTCTTGGGGCTGCTATTACAGTGACTCTTTTTCTAATGTACTTATTGATATATTTGATAGAATTAATGTGTGTATACTGAACGATGGATCCCCAACTCGCAGGGTTTACCCTGGTCAAGATCCTAGATCAGCTGTAGACTTGTCAGCTTGCCCACCAGATATTGCCATATCAACATCTTGGAAGGTATTACCACACACACATGGAAGTGACCATTTCCCAATTGTAATATCATTAGATCAATATGTAACACCTGTCTTACCCCCTAAACCCCTCTTAAAGTATAGACTCAATAAAGTAGATTGGAAACTGTATGGAAATTCTGTGGAAACCTTTTTGTCAAGACTTGAACCCAGAACCTCTGGAACCTTGCAAAGGTATGATCTGTTTCAGCAAGCTATATTAAGTGCTGCTGAAACTCATTTCCCCCTAAAACAAAACTGCCAAAAGTTTCTGTCTCCGCCCTGGTGGGATTCAGAGTGCACAACAGTAATACAAACAAGAGATGAGTCAGAGACTACATATAACAATAGTATGACTCCAGAAAATTTCATTGCTTTCCAAAAAAACTCTGCCAAATCTAGAAGAACCCTTTCTAAAAAGAAAAAAATGGAAAGGCTTTTGTGAGAGTTTGTCTCCTAGATCCCCTTCAGGTCTAGTCTGGAAAAGCATTAAAAGATATAGAGGTTCTAAAAAGATGGATTCCCCCATAACTAATGATCCAGCAATGTGGATACACAAATTTGAATCACAATTAGCCCCGCCATTTGTCCCAGACCTGGCATATTTCCCAACCTCTAACAATTTTAGGAATTCAGACAGACTTGACAAAGAATTTTCATTTGAAGAACTCCAGATAGTATTAGGAGCTGTTCAAGATTCCTCTCCTGGAGAAGATGGAATCCCATACTCGTTTCTAAAAAATTTAACTGTCAATGGCAAACAACATTTACTTGACTTACTAAACAATATATTTATAACGGGAAATATTCCACAATCCTGGAAAACCCAAATTATCATTCCCATTCTGAAGCCAGGTAAGGACCCTGCTGAGCATAACTCCTATCGCCCAATTGCTCTATCATCCACTCTCTGTAAGGTACTAGAACACATGATTAAGAATAGACTAGAATGGTTCGTAGAAAGCCGAGACATGTTGGGAAAGACCCAGTTTGGCTTTCGTAAGAGTAGAAGCACAGCTGACAGTCTAAGTATGCTCGCTACCAATATACATCTTGCCTTCTCAAGAGGGGAATACCTGGTAGGTATCTTTCTGGACATAAGCTCTGCATATGATAGTGTTGATCTTCCTATACTCAGGCGTAAAATGCTTAATCTGAGTATTCCTGCGAGGATTGTACACTTTGTCATGAATTTATTCATGGATAGGTCTATCAAAATTTGTGTTAATGAAGAACTTAGGCCCCCCAGAACTGTGTGGAAAGGCCTTCCTCAGGGATCTGTCCTTAGCCCATTGCTGTACAATATTTACACTAGTGATTTAGAATTAGCAGTTGACAGTTTTTGTAACACACTACAATATGCAGATGACCTGGCTCTATACTCCTCAAGCAATTCAATTAGTGAAATATCCATACAGCTAAACTCTGCCATGCATTACCTGAGTATTTGGCTATCAGAACACGGATTAACTCTCTCTGCGTCTAAAAGTAAAGCAGTAATTTTCACTAGAAAAAGAACAATTCCAGACCTAGAAATAAGGTATGAAGACCAGATCATTCAGATGGACTCCTCAGCTAAGTTTTTGGGCGTTATATTTGATTCAAAGTTAACAGGGTCCCAACACTTCAGTTATATTGCTGAAAAGAGTGAAAAAGGAGTTAACATAATAAGAGCTCTGTCTGGTGTATGGTGGGGTTCTCACCCATACTGCCAGAAGCTTTTATATAATGCACTTATCAGAAGCCATTTTGATTATGGTTCCTTTATATTTGAACCATGTAATAAAGAAGGGCTGGAAAAGCTTAACTTGGTGCAAACAAAGTGTCTTCGCATAATTGTAGGAGCCATGAAATCCTCCCCCAATGCAGCTTTGATGGTAGAGTGTGTTGATCCCCCCTTAGATCTGCGGAGACAATACTTATCAGATTGGTATGTTTCTAAATTGATTCAAGTAAGTTCACACCCCCTATTACCTTATTTAGACTCTCTTTCACATAAGGTTAATATTGACAACTATTGGGTAAATAAGGATCCCCCTAGACTTGTCAGGAGTTATAGGCGATGCAAAGCATTACCTCAACCAATATCTCAATCACCAGCGCCTCCCATTTTTAATTGTAGTTTTGATGCCCTTATCTTCAAGCCTAATGTCTTGTTAGATCTTGGTATATCCAAAAATGACAGAGAAGCTAATAGAAAACTATATCAAGTCTTAGGAGAAAAATGGATGGGATGGACCATAATATTTACTGATGCCTCCAGATTAACTACCAACGGAAATGTAGGCTCAGCCGTGTGGATACCGAAGTACAATGTAGTGCTCTTATTTAAAAATCCTTGTCAGACATCGGTATTCACCGGTGAAGCTATTGCCATTCATGAGGCGGTACAATATGCCAAATCCCATAGCCTAACTAAAATATTGATACTTTCCGATTCAAAAAGTTGTTTGCAGGCTATATCAGGCAACATCTTTAAAAGCAGCAGTAATAGCTCCCAGATAATTATTAACATCAAAGAAGCACTACATTATTGTTGTGTTAATAATTTTGAAATAGCTTTAGCATGGATCCCTGGACATAGTGGGATATCTGGTAATGAGCAAGCAGACTTATGGGCTAAGGAAGCAGTTCAATCTGGACTTCCAACCTATAGTTCCATATATTGTAGTGATATTCTCCCCTTGGCTAAAACCTATTTGTTCAGAATGTGGAGTCGTAGATGGAATGAGCTAACCAAAGGCAAACACTATAGAAACATTCAACCTGACATACCCTGCAAACCCTGGTTTTTTAAATTTAAACATATTTCAAATAAAAGAACAACATCCGTTTTATGTAGATTGAGATTAGGACATGTATGTACGCCCGTATTCCTGAATAAAATCAGGGTGAGAGATAACTCGCTTTGTGAATGTGGTATTGACGAAGGCTCTGTTGAACATATTTTTTTCAATTGCATCAAACACCCGATATCATTATATGACTTAATACCCCCCAGTACTCCTCGCCCAATACACTTCCCTTCTCTACTCAGTTTCCCAAATCCTGCAGTACTGAAATGTTTATGTAAATATATAAATCTATATGATATTAAAATATGAATATACACTAACATGGTTCTATATGATGTTCGAGATACATATTTTATGTTAACCCTATAATCTGTAACCATTCCCTATTTTACTAATTAATACCTATTATATGTTGTGTTGTCTTGGTGTTTAGGTCTAACAAGCGGTATATATAAGAGCGGTCTCTACAAGAACTGAAAAGAAAGCGCAACGGAACAAACAACATGATGTCTTTTCCACTACGTTGACATTGGCGGAATTATTGCGAAACAATCGCAGTACAAAGTGCCATAGACAAGAAAGAAGAAGAAGAAGACCTTATTATGACATAACCAAGTAAAAATGCAAGGGTAGATAAAGGCGTGTGTTACATGGATAGTCGGAATTATTTATTAATATTTTATTGTTATAAAAGCTTTTATTCAGCTTCTGTATGTGGACTCGTCAACACCTTGAAGTTATGGGAAATACTTGTGAGCACCCTGTATACATAAATGCACTTAGTATGTTGTCTTCCCACTATTTCCATAGCCAAATGAACTTTCAGTACGCCTAACGTGCGACCCACGACATACATAGTGACGACAAATCGACCAATAGAGGCCTGTATTTTATTTCGACAGGGAGAGGGGACTAAAACACAACCTTACCTCCGTCATCATGTCCAGAGAGCACAAGAGCTGCAAATGAGACATGAGCAACTTCTGCAGCGAGTCCTCTTTGCCGCGCCGTTCCATCTCTCGCATGTTCTCTTTCATGTACGCCTCTTTGGCAGCGCGCCGTTTCTCACGCAACTTCTTCTTTTTCTGTTTTATTGCTTGTTGTCTGTAAAAGTGACGTGAGTTACATAACGGAGGTCCTGGGTTCGATCCCCGACTGGGTCAATTGAGGTATTCTTAATTGGTCAAGGTCTGGCTGGTGGGAGGCTTCAGCCGTAGCGAAGATGTACCGCTAAGCGATTTAGTGTTCTGGTACGATGTCGTGTAAAAACTGAAAGGGGGTGTGACTTCATCCACCTCCTAACAAGTTAGTCCGCTTCCATCTTAGATTGCATAGTCACTTACCATTGTAGTCAAGGGCTAACTTGTAAAGATTAAAAAAAAATAAAAATCATAAATCATATCAATAAGACTTCGTTTTCTGTTATAAAGTACCAATGTGGTACTACATAGAGTTACCTTATAGCCTATTTATGTGACCAATTAGTAATTTAATTTAATATACTAGCCAACGTCTCAGTTTCACCTGTATAGTATATAGATAGTATAGAATACTATCTATATACTATATAAATAGTATAGATATAGATAGTATAGTAGAATATAGTATATATATATATTTATATATTCAGTATGGAATACTTACGTTTTCTTTACGTTCAAAGTCTTGATATTTGCAATTTCATTTTGAATAATTGGATCCTCTTTCACATCCCCTATTTCTGTGTGTGCTGAATCATCACAAATTTCATCTATGGCAGGGTGAGATAAACCTTGCATTCTAAAAAGTTAAAAATTATCATTTATTAGAATTTTTTTTTACACACACTCACACACTCTATTTGAGCTTCAATAGCTTTGCAGGTATGGGGCCAAAATAAAAATCCCTGCCATTAAGATATCATGCCTTAGTAAATTTTGAAAAAAACACCATGCCACATCACGTAAAATGGCCTTCCACGCAGCTTGTTTTGCAACGTTCTGTGGTGGTCACCAATAATCTTGTACGAGCTATAGAACATCGGCAGTTTACGTGATTCACAGAAACACAGAAAAGTTTTACACAGTTTTACTTACTGCAAGTTAGTGATTTGACTCATGAGCTCTTGATCATAGCTATCTAACTGGTTTTCTATAAACAACTCTCTAAATACTGCATGTGGACTCTTTGGTATTGATTTTGTGTCAGAATTCGTCATCGGAGGCTTATTGGGCTCAAAATTCTGATTTAAGCCTTCATTAATGGCATATCTTAGGTCTTGTAACCTCTGGTCGTAAATAGTGGCTTTACGAAAGTTATAATAGCTTTCTTTTACCATTTCAATATACTGTTTAGTTTTCAGCCTCTCCTCTAAGGTTGTGATTTTGTGATTCGTAAATATTAGTGCACATTTATCATCTTCCAATTTAATATCTGACTTGGGTTTGTTTAATATTTTTTCTCGTATTGACTGTAGAAGCTCTTTGTCAACTTCTATGTTTTTTGGTGAATTTGTTGTAAGCTGATGTAGTTGGCCGAGCGAGACTGGACTAGAGGTAAGTTTGGACAGATGAGATGCATTTAACTTGCTTATAGATATCTTCATTTCTGTCATACTACTTTCGTTCACTGTAAACAGAAGTTATTATTCATTAATTCCTGAATGGCACTTTGCAAAGTGTAATGAAAAATAATAAACAAGAGTCACTTATTATCTCAGTTTAGTATCAGAGTGAGAAAAATATCACATGTAGACAATGACAATATATAATAAAGAAAGTTTGTTTATTATATGTTGTCAATATTGTAACTTCTGTATAAGAACATCAGGGAGAGGGGCAAAAAATTATAAGAACTTTTTAAATGCAACAAATAATTCATGTATTCAAATATCTTAGTGAAATAAAGCGAAACTTAAGCATTGCTTGTTTACAGACTCACCTTGCAATAGTTCGCCATACTTTTTGTAACTTTTGTGTTTGGGTTTTTTCTTTAGAGATCTAATGGCATTAGCCGTTCTCGTAGACTGGTGGCGAGCGAGGAATAAGTTTTCTAGAATGTTATATAATTAAATAGACAGATATAGGTTATGTTTATATATAAACAGACATGTTAAATTAATATTATTAACAACTTTACGTATACGATTTTATAAGATAAACATTATTAATTAATTAACATACCTGTACAGTGCGAAGTTAAAAGGATTTTCCGACAAAATGAACATTTTATTTGTGTGAGCGATATATTTTTAAATGGACTAGTCGATGGTAATGTAGCACCGTGGAAATTATTTTGGCACAAGTTCTTTGCAGACAGAAGCCTATGCATTATTTATTAGTACACCAGGACCATTACAAAACAAAATCATAAGTTTCATGCCGCTATTCAATCGAATCCAATTTGAATTTTTTGAAATTTCTTTTTCTAACCACGTGAAAATGAAGTACGCCACAGATTAATAGATATTAGACACAGACGACAAATGAAGATATTAGATACTACCACCACAGACGACAAATGAAGACTACCACAGATTAATTTAAAACTAAAAAGATAGCTAGCACAGACGACAAATGTAGCTAGTATCTAAAACTCTGTGATCGAAGCACAGATAAATAATTAAATAGGTATCTATTATTCTGTGTGTGTATCGGTTTCGTTTGTTTGTTTGTTGTTACTTGTTGTGCATTTGCGATTTGTGGATTTTTTGTCTTACAAACATTATGTTCCTTGCTTACAAAGTTTAAAGAATATATTACTTTCTACGAAGAGATTGGCAATTTTGATTTAGTCTGCTTTCACTTAATTTCATTTAGCTCAATCAATTGATTTCATTACATACATTTTCCATTTTTAAAAATTATTCAAACACAAGTAAGTGTCTAAACAATATTTAAATAATCATAATATAATAACTTTAACTTACCAACAAATTTACTCACTTGGTTCGTTCAACAGTGCCTCGCAGTAGCGCACCTTCGTACTTGCAATTGGAAAAGCTGGTAGATATCTTGGAAAATAAACGGTGGCTCGGGACAGGACCCTTCCGAACAGCTTTTGCCAGAAACCGTAGTAGGATCGAATGGGAAGAAACGGCCTATATTTTAAACAATTGCAAAGGATATGGCTGCATTAAAACCTGGCAACAGTGGCAAAAGGTTTCTATTATTTCTCACTTTCATCTATACATTGGTGTACACAGGGTTTTTAACCAGGGTAAGCACTGTACGTAGAAAATAGGAAATTCCCTAAAATAATAAATACTCAGGGTAAGCAGTGCATATTTGCATCTATGATGTGCACACCACTGCTGGTATACTACAGAGATATTTTTTTTATTTTTTAAAAATTGGCTCTCGACTACAATCTCACCTGATGGTAAGTGTTGATGCAATTTAAGATAGAAGCGGGCTAACTTGTTAGGGGAGGATGAAAATCCACACGCTTTTTGGTTTCTACATGACATTGTATGGGAATGCTAAATCACATGGCGGTATGTTATTGTCAGTAGGGTGGTAACTAGCAACGGCCGAAGCCTCCCACCAGCCAGACCTGTATCAATTAAGAAAATCTCAACTGGGAATAGAACCCAGGACCTCTGTCTTGTAAATCCACTGTGCATACCACTGCCACAGAGGCCGTCTTAAGGAGGTAAAGTTGGTGAAGTATATCTGGATATACTAAACTGATTTTGAAATTCTTTTATCAATAGAATGTTATTTGCCATTTATTATTGGCTATATTTTATCACAGACAGAACCTTTTGTTAAAACTCATTCGCTTTCATAGTTAATTAGTAATTTTCTTACAGTATTGGAAAGACAAAAAAGGTGCAGTAAAACGCAAAAGCAATGAAATTGAAAGGCGACAAACTATTAGTGGGTTAGGTGACGTAGCTGTGTTGAACCCTCTGGAAGAAAGAATTTTTGCTCTTATGGGAGGTGACAAAGTTGCAAATAATTTAGGTAAATATTAGAAAACTGGCTGACGCCGCGCGGTTTCACTCGCGTGGTTCCCGTTCCCGTAGGAATACGGGGATAATATATAGCCAATAGCCTTCCTCGATAAATGGGCTATCTAACACTGAAAGAATTTTTCAAATCTGACCAGAAGTTCTTGAGATTAGAGCATTCAATCAAACAAACAAACTCTTCAGCTTTATAATATTAGTATAGATTTGTAGATAGAGAAATAGAATTTTAATTTGCTAGAATAATTAATTTGAAATATTCTTTCTAATATTTGATGTGTTTATTTTTGGTACGCAATCACAAAAAAAAAACACAATGTAGTTAGTTTTGATGACGCTATTGGCTGACCTTTGTCATTTGGAAGCTGCACTGTGCTTGAAATATTTCTATTATAAGTCTATAAATATAATATCATATCATTTTCTAAAAAAAATGTGGTTTATAAATTGGTCTATGGCAGGACACTCCTTTGTTGGAAGACTGTGTAAACACAATCTATTACCACAGGTATTGGTTTGACCTTTGTAATTACTACAGACTACCAAACACTAAAAGTCTGTAGTCATTACAAAGTTTAACAACCCAAATATGATATTTACATAGTTGTAAGTTGCACTGCACTGCCTCTTACAGATCCAGACAATGAACAACAAGATGGGGAAGGTTTCGAAGACTCAAAAGGAGACAGTCAAGTTGGACCAGCAGTGAGTTATCTGAGGTCACCAAGGAGATGCGAGCAACTTGGCAGAATGACCACACAGATCCCTCTTCTACAAAGATTTTTTTTTTTATTCTTTACAAGTTAGTCCTTGACTACAATCTCACCTGATGGTAAGTGATGGTGTAACCTAAGATGGAAGCAGGCTAACTTTTAAGGGGCAGAGAATGAAAACCTACACCTCTTTCAGTGTCTACACGCTAAATTGTTGGCGGCATGTCTTTGCCGGTAGGGTGGTGACTAGCCATGCTGCTGCCTCCACCAGCCAGACCTGGACCAATTAAGAAAAACTCAATCGGCCCAGCCAGCGATCGAACCTAGGACCTCCGTCTTGTCATCTGTTGATGTGTGTCTAATGTGTCCTCTACAACAATGATTTATAGCCAATGATGGAGTAAAACTTAGGCACTGTATGCTTGCTGTAGTACAGAGAACATGAGAGCTGAGACTTAAATGTTCAGTTAGTACTACTAGCTGTCAGTAGCTTGGTGGAAGCCATAAGAACACAACTAAACCACTCAGGTGCAAGAACTAAAACTGATTAGGCTTAGGCTGAGAATGTTTAAACTATGACTGTCAGATGTTAATTTAAATATCTGGGACACATAGTTTTACATGTTCTTTGGGGCACATTTATTCATAAAAGTAATTACTAAATATACATTATATTTATTTTTAGTGGATTACAAAAATAAGAAAACCAATTTCGAACAAAGGTTATGATTCACAATATTTGTGAAGACAATCAACAAATCAAACTGTAATCAAAATAAGTCCCTAGAATGGCAGAGAATGACCTTGAGTGGAGTCACGCACCTGTGAACGTTGTGTGTAGGGTTAAAGGCACCTTTTACAGAAAAAAATATATAAGGAAGACGAATGAAGGAGAAGGATTCATTATAATTTTAGATTATCTACTGCTGGACAGAACCTTTTGTAGTAACATTCAGTATATAGTTAGGTTAGTAAATAATTTTGCCTTTCAGTATTTGAAAGATAAAGAGGTTGCAGTGCAAAAACGCGAAATTAACGTAACTGTCATTAAAAAGGAACAAACTAGTGGTGCTTTAGACGATGCTGCTGAGTTGAACCCGCTTAAAGAAAGAATTGTCGATCTCTCGGTGGATGACAAAATTACTAGAAATTTGGGTAGGTATATAATTTTTTGAAATTTTGTTAATACAAAACCCAATCTCAATTTTCTAGATTCAATTTTCCTTCTATTATCTGAAATATCATAGTTTATGTTTGGTAAATAAGCACAAAAAAAACAATGTCTGTTTTGTATGGGAAAAGTATGACATTCATGGTAGACATAATTTGAATTATTTATTTTTTATTATTTTTATTTTCTTTTTAAAGGAGATGGTCCAAAATTGTATGGAGCCCAGGTCCAGTCATTGTACCCTAGCGGAAATAAAAGAAAATATTATTGTAACTGTTTTTGATTATACAAATCTACGAATTTACTTTTATTCTTTCGAAATAATATTCATTATATCCCAAGAAATGCAACACTAATACGGGTGATAATAGCGGATTGATGACGTTTTCAATGCAGTAATCGATTTGACGTTTGCTGTCAATTGTCATGTCATAGTTGCTTTAAGGGCGGCATCTTGATTTAACTCAAAAACTTGGGTTTTAATTTTAATTATTTCTTTTTATTTAGTTACATTTATTCACTTTAATAAATTTTAATAAGATCCTTGTATTTTTTTAATTATAATAATACGGAACACAAGAGTGGACCTGAAATGGACCATCTCCTTTTCTAAATGAAATGGTTTGTTAGAAATTGTTCTATGTCAGGATGTCTGTCTGGTTAGCTAGTAAAAAAAAAACCAAATCCCACACCGGTTGCAGTGGGCGAAGAGTAATGTTTTTGGTAGTCTGTAGTAATTATTAATTCAAATTTTTATAACCCAAATGCCTCTTACAGATCGAGACAATGATCAACACAACTCGGAATATTTAGAGGACTCAAAAGACAGACAGGCTGAACCAGCTGTGAATTATGTAAGACCATCAAGGAGCGAGCGTCCTGGCAGGATGCAGAGAGAATGCATCCTTTACAATGTCACTCTGCAATGGCTACTTTGACCGAGAGTTAAATAGCCATGGAAGAGTGATGGAGAGAAACTGAAGCGTTATTAGCTAGCTCTAGTACAGAGTAAAGCTAGAATTTTAGCACAGTTAGCGCTAGCTGTTAATATGTACTCTGCACCACTGTAACTGATTAGGCTTAGGGCTCAGACCAAACACCTATGGACTTGTATTGCACCCAAATTCACCAACAAAATTGTATGTCGTTTTTTGAGGGGCATGAGGGAAACTCATACATCGAAAATATTTAACACCAATAAATACATTCTGTGTCCTTACACTACACACAACTATAAAGTTGATTCGCAATACACACACTTGTAATTTTTACATAGACTAACAAACACAGAATATTCTACTCCTTATACAGGACTAGCTGACGCGGCGCGATTTCACGTTTTCGTTCCCGTAGTAATATGGGGAATATATATATTATATATGCTATAGCCTTCCTCGATAAATGGGCTATCTAACACTGTAAGAATTTTTCAAATCGGACCAGTAGTTCCTGAGATTAGCGCGTTCAAACAAACAAACAAACTCTTCAGCTTTATAATATTAGTATAGATATTTGATTGCTTTATCGATGTTTAGCTGTTCCGGCTGAAAAATCAATTATTTTTGATTGTTTTTACTTACAAATTAAACGTAACTTCATATTTTTGTAAACTAAAAGTTGTTGACCATTTTATGCCATTCAACTACACAAACTATCTTTTTTAGGGAGTTTTTAGTACATGACGAAAACGATTACAATAATGAAATATTGATATAGAAACAGTTCTTATAAACGCGTTAGATCGTCGATCTTATACTTTGACATAATTCGTCTGAGGCATATGGACATCTACTTCTGGATAGATCTTTTTGCAAGAGCTTCCAATTTATAATGTTGATAAATAATTTTGTCTTTCAGAATTGTAAACACAAAAAGGGTGAAGTGCAAAATGGCACAATCAACGAAATTTTCATTAAAAAAGAACAAACAGGTGATGCATTAGAAGATACAGATGACTTGGACCCACTAACAGAAAGAATTGTCGATATCTCGACTGATGACGATGTCACTAAAAATTCGGGTAGGTATATATTTTTTTGAGAATTTGTTTATACAAAACCCAATCTCAATTTTCTAGAATAAAAATTTTTAAATTTCCCTTTTAATATATGAAATGTCGTTTATGTTGGGTACCTAATCCCAAAAAAAAAACACAATGTAAGCAACTTTGTATAGAAAACGTTTGATGATATTTATGGCAGATATCATTTGAAAGCTATGCGTGACTGATATTTACATTTTCTAAATAACAGACAGTATTCACTTAATCCAAATCGCACACAGACACAGAGGGCGAAGAGGAGGATTGTGTGTTTTATAGACTGTAGATTCTAGAGATCTTTAGTAATCCAAATGCCTTTTACAGAGCAAGACAATGATCATCTAGACTCTGAATATTTAGAAGACTCGGAAGAAGACAGACCGGCTGAGCCAGTGAAAAGGAGGTATAGGTCACCAAAGAGACACGAGCGTCCTGGCAGGAAGACACGACGCAATCTTCTACCAAAAAAACGCCCTTTAAATCGTCGCTCTGCAATGGCTAATTTAACAGAGAGGTTTATAGCCATTGAAGAGCGACGAAGTGAAACTGAAAGCCTATTAGCTCGTTCTAGTGCAGAGAACATGCAGGCCCAGACCAAAGTGTTAGCACAGTTAGCACTGGCTGTTAATAACTTGGCGGAAGCCATAAAAACACAACCATTCAGGTGCAACAATTGTAACTGATTAGGCTTAGGGTGAGAATGTTTAATTTTATAACTATCACTGACAGAGGTTAATGTAAATCAAGCAGGGCACGTTTGGCCGAGGATCGACGTGCTCTGCTAGAGACACCATCAACTTCCCAACTGGGCTGAGTTTTTAGTTTTTATTAAGGAATTCTTCATTTTTAAATAAGTGAGAAATAAATAAATACCTATGGGTACTTAAGAATATTTATTTTAAGCTTAGAAAAACTCAGTATTTCATAGACCAAATCAAGACTTGATCCCGTAGGCTTAGCATGTGTCCACGACACATCTTGTGAGAAAAAACGATGTATTTTTGACCGATAGTGGCGGAGTTGCCGTAGAGTGATACTTTCTACTGCATCACTATTGCTAGAGATTTGGCTTTCCTTTATCTCTCCTTCTTTTCCTATGTCGTTATGTAAGAGTAAGACCACAGGAGCTCGTTAATCAAAGCTATATAGACTGGACTCACTGGACATATGAGGCAGTTGATCAGTTCTGATTGACTGACTGACTGATGAGTAACCTGTTTATTCGCTTTTATCTCTGAATCTACTTCTATATTGGGTGACAAAACATGCTGTTTTTGTAGGTAGATGAAAGAAACATTGTTTTTTGTTCAATGATTAATTATGTTTTTGTTTAATAGTTTCATCTAATTTTTATTACTAATTAGTTGTACCTACTATAAATACGAGGCATTGTTTCATCAGGATTTAATACAAAGAAAAAAGTTATCTGAAAAATATTTAATTTCATGCAGATTTAGCTGTTGTAGACATCTGCTATCAATAATGATCATAAGCTGTCTGTCCACCAGAGCGGAGCGAGGGATCGTAGCGGAGAAACGGACTAATGTGGAGCGGAGTTGCGTACTGTGTCTGTACTCCTATACGGAGTTGCAGACTATGTTAAATAAATAAATAAAAGTCAAATTTAATTTATTTAACCTCGCTCCGTTTACCCGCTCCGCTTACTGGTTTTATATGAATTTTTAAACTAGCTTGCAAGTCCCTGTCGACTTAAGAGGTGCGGAGATTTGGTGCACTCCTATTGGTTAATATTTCTCTGTTTCTCGGCTTCGCTGCCTCGCTCCGCTTCAATGGACTTGCAGCCTAAGATCCGGTTTCACTGGCTTCACCACGCTGCTTGTAAAGACTCATTCTGGACATTCTTCATTCTGTGGATGAAAATTGATTTCTTATACACCTGCTATGTAAATACTTTTTTAAATGGACACAGTCTTTAAGAAAGTTCAGAATTCCACAGAATTGACAAAACAACTCTAAATTATCATAAAATATGATAATATATTTTTAAATATATTGAATGATAGTAGGTACACCATAGATTTATATTAAATCTATTTAATTTAATTTTAAGTAAATGAAACTTTTGGTTTTTTATTACCAACTTCAAAAAGGTAGTTTCCCCGATTACTCGACAACGATTGGGCCGATTTGGAAAATTATAATTGTTTGAAATTGAAAGGGAAACCCCACACACGTACATGTTATGATGAGCAATCGAGGGAACTTAACTCTACACTTTTATTACAAGAGGAGTTATTTTTAGTTCACATGTTAGTGAAGTTCTGGTCAAAAACTACATCTCTCTAGTCACTAATAATTTATTCATAGATTTCACAAAGGCATTTGTTATATAAAAATAAATAAGACAGGAAAAAAGAATACTTTGTTTTATTTGAATACAATATTTAATTAATATACTTACTTTAGGTAGTTTTGAAAAGATCCATGGAGTACTCAATAAATTCACATCCAATTGAAGGAACCTTAGACCATTAAAAAGAATATTTAAATGGTCTAAGGAAGGAACTCTCATCCACATAGATTTACAATTCGGCACAAGTACTTACCTACTCATCCATAAAAGATTTATAATTACAGATCTATGTTTATAATATTTATAGCGCTGCTGATTTTGACAATTTATAGCTGCTGACTTGTGCTTGTGACTTCCAGTATGTTTAGATTAGATGAAAATACACATACAGCAGAACGTAAAACTTCCTCCTTTTTCAAAGTCGGCTAAAAAGTGTTGCAACACCACTAAAATCATAGATTTACAAGATAATTTTATGACTAAAATGTTGTAAATGTCATCAATCAATCAGAAGATGTCAAATGCAGGGTTCCCAACTTTGGGGTTTTCTCCCCAGATTTAGGGGGCAAATAAGTGAAATGGGATTTTTTAGGGGTATTTTCAGGGATTTATTGACTCTTTAATCTTTTCTTGTTTGACCTAGCGACTAATAACGATATTACGTTATACTACAACCACTCTGAGGCAACTGGCGGCAATTTTCATCGAATAAAAAAAAAATTTATTCATTGTCGACATTTATGATTTCTAAAAATCTGAATGTTCAGATAAAGACGTAATATTTTGTCTGTATGTTTGTTGTACAGCATATTATTTCTAAATTTTTTTTTATTTTTAGGGGGACAACTCAATAATTAAAGCGATTTTGACACAAACTTTAGAGATAAACATTTTGGAGAGTTGGTAACACTGGTCAAATGTCATCTTAAAATTGGTTGACATTGACAGACAAGACAATTGACAAATCACAAAACATGAAAAAATACAATTTTCTGTAATTTTCTGTAATTATTTGTATTTGTATTAATAATTAATGTACATATTTAAATAGGATCTTTACAGATATATTTATAACGATTGGTTTATTAAACAACAAAAAAATATATTTAGAATAACAATATTGAATGCAGAGTATGTAACAAAAATGGAAGAAAAGAGCTTTGTTTGTGAGTTTTTTTACTTTAAATTGTATGTATCTACAAGCTTAGAAGTTTAATAAGTATATTCTTTATTAAAGGGACTTCGGATATAACGAAACGATTTTTTGAATTCCGTTTCGAACACGAGTGGCTCTTTAAACAGAAGAAACAGCCTTGGACGTGAGTAACCTTAATTTTTGTAATTAAAGTACCAGTATTAAAGAGGAGAACAACCAATGATAATTTTATACTATAGACAGGTTACGACAGTTAGACAGGACGCCTACAAAATCACTGCAAAAAGTGATCCTAATTTAGGTACACCACTGAACACACACATGTACAATTTTGTCTTTAATTCCATTATATTTTTTATGTATATATAGTTTTTACATTTCCTGGACACACAAATCGACATTGTAGACGATGTTTAGGTATTATTTGTTTAAATACCGTTTGTTGTTTGATAAGTGATTAAATGAAATCAAGAAATTTCTGCCTCAGTTTTGATGCAATAGTGCCCCATCTCTAGTATAAAATATCATTGTTGAAGTACCAATATTATAGAGGAGAACACCTATATGAAACACTTTATAGTACCAAAGCCAACTATTGTGTGTTTGCAACACAACATCACTGATATTATGTTGTAATATTCTTTTAATGCCTCATCATCTTTATTATTACATGTTAGACATCCACTGCTGGATATAGCTTCTTATAAAGACTTCCAAAGACCACATTCTTGAGATGCCAGCATCCAGCGGTAACCTGCTGTTTCTTATCATCAGTGCACTAAGTGGGGTTCAACCAACAATGTACTTTTTGTCACTGTATTAAATTAAAATAATAAAAAAAGGATTTTGAGCAATGACACAAAAAATGAATTATATCACACTAATACAAATTATATAAATCAGTGTAAATTATATTTACAGTGTAAATATCATGATATTTACACTGTAAATATAATTTACACTATTATTAATATTATTTTATGAAATTAGAAAATTTAGAAAATCGGAATTTGAGATATTAATGGTTTATTTTATACTTCAGGGAGTTCCATAAGATACTTTTAGAGAATGGTTTCCCAAAACAAATGACCATGAATCATATAAGAAAGAAATGGTCTTATACTTATGATGTGAGTCTTTTCTTTAATTAAATACATCTTTCATGTATTCTAGATAGCATTTCATGGCAATTTATTTATAAAAAATATTATGTAAAGACAAACTAGTCTTTAATTTAGTCACACAACGAAAGTCTGAACTTATTGCAAGCCTATTATATTGGAAGAGTTTCATATGTGCATACCCTAGTTAAAAACCTTGTGGTCGCCACTATATACAGGATGTGGAGCTGTACAATAGCTGTACACTAATGAGTAGAAAGCTTCTTCATTCATTCATCAATAGGCTCTAAATGCTTATAAAGTGTTTGTCTGTTTATTACTTCAAGTCACTCAAAAAAAGATTTGACAGATTTTCATGTGATTTTTGGTCTATTGTCTTAATAGTTCCAATATGATGAGATAGTCACCCAAAAGTCTTTTGTTCGCTTGTTGGAGTATTGTAATCTCTTTTTTTTCTTCTATAAAAAAATACTTGAAGCTGGTTTGCTTGATTGTGCTTAAATGTATGGAATAAAGTGTTGTTTTCTCTGCTACTTCATAGTATGATATAACTTATTATATATGGAACCAAAACACAAAAGCTCAAATTTATTATATTTTTTCAGGCATACAGATTAGCTAAAAAGACTAAAAACAAAGATTGGAAATACTACAGAATGTTTGATAAACATTTTGGAAAGAAAGTTTTAGATAAATATGAATCATGTAAGTGAAAATGTGTTGTTATAATTAAATACTTGGATGAACAAATTCACGTTATCTTAACTCTTCATTCTTTATAAAAAAAAATTCCAATAAGAATAATATAATAAATACTTTTTGTAATGAAGTGTTACATATTTTTTTGTATATTTAATTATGTAATTCTGTTATAGGGAATGATGAATGGAGATTAAAGCTAATAATATGCATATGTGAGGCAAAAGAAGTAAAACTCGACTTTCATAATATGTGGAGGTAAATTACAATTTCTAATAATTTAACAATATTACAGACTAGCTGACGCCCGCGACTTCGTCCGCGTGAAACTTAGTTTTTTTACAAATTCCTCGGGAACCATGGATTTTTCCGGGATGGAAAGTAGCCTATGTGTTAATCCAGAGTAAAATCTATTTCCATTCCAAATTTTAGCTAAATCGGTTCAGTAGTTGCGCCGTTAAACAGTAACAAACATCCAAACATCCATACAAACTTACGCGTTTATAATATTAGTAGGAAGTAGGATGTAAACATGCACAGGTTTTGTGGTCAGGGTAAGTATAAGGGAGGTATAGATATACTAATATTATAAATGCGAAAGTATGTTTGCTGTCACCTTTTCATGCCTAAACCATCAGTAAGTTACCCATGAATAGGTGACAGGTGATCAATTAAGAAAAATTTTAGTAGAGATAAACTTTTGTTTATTAAAATGTTTTCTTGAATGTCTGTAATTTTAAACGGAAATTATTGCATTGCCTATCGTTTAAATGTAAGAGGGTTAGAATTAAAAGTTTACATTATTATTATAAACTTTTATCCCCTTTTTAAACCTTTAATGGAAATTACATTGATAATTATTGTAAAGGACTCCTACATTTAAACAATAAGCAATGCAGTAATTTCTGTTTAAAATCACAGGGATCTGCTAGTGATAAAAAAAAAAGAAATCTTAGAGGGTAGCCAGTGCTTTTAAGCTTATATGTAGTGCATGCCATTTCACATTTATTATTCCTATAATTTCCGTTACAGTTATTTAGTCTGTTTTTTTTCCAGAACTGTAGAAAGAGCATTAAGATTTCAAGACCTACCAATAGACTGTTGCATTCAAGACCTGAAAGGGTTGTGGCATTACATAAAAGTTACTTTTAATGTAAGTATCCTGAAATACCCAACCCATATTCGGCTCACTGCTAAGCACGAGTCTTCTCTCAGAATGAGAAGGGCTAGGCCAATAGTCCACCACATTGCCCAAAGAGGATTGGCAGACTTCACACACACAGAGGATTGAGAAATTTCTCTGGTATGCAGGTTTCCTCACGATGTTTTTCCTTCGCCGTTTGAGACACATAATATATAATTTCTTAAAATGCACACCATTGAAAAGTTGGAGGTGCATGCCCTGGACGCAATCCACACCCTCCGGAATCGGAGGGAGAGAACCTTCTTATCTACTTATTGTTAAAAAGAATTCAGAAAACTGATGAGTTTCTTGCCAACTACTCTGTAGAATTTCCTTTCTGAGAGTAGTAGAGTAACGTTCACACTCACAACTCAATGATATGTATATCTATCAATATATCTATAATCTAGCATTTTAAAGCATTAAAAAAAACGTGCGGACAACAGAAGTGATAACATTTAGCTCTAATAGAATCTTACCAAATTTGGCTAGGCAGGGAGAACAACACGAGCAGAGAATGGGGAGTGTTGATCGATCGTCAAGGAATTCCTTAACCCTACATCCTGTAGTCACAAGTTCAGGACTCTGCTCGGAGTTCTTCTCTCTACCACGCGATAAACCCGGCACCCGCACGGTGAATCCATGGAATGCTAAGATATTCGTCTCAACAAATTGAATAAATCCAAGTGAATCTAATTGATTATTGAATGTTATTCAAATATGATTAACTACCTGTAAAGAATTGTTCTAAGCACTCATTTAAGAACAAGTTAACTATAATTATTAGATGTGAAATGACTAGCGATTTTCCCTCATTTATTATTTGTTTTTTGGTAAACACATCGAGTAAGGCGTAGTATATTGAAACCTTTCAGAGAAAACATCGTCTGATATTAAAAAAGAGTTTGAACGCGGAGGACTGGGCGCTGTACCCGACCGTGCTGGAGTACTACCAGCGATTCGAGCCGGAGCACCTGGCGCGGCTGGAGAACATGCCGGCCGCCAGATTGGCCAGACTCGAGCTGAGGAAGAAACACGTGCCCAGGGGGACGTACAGTCGGGACAATGACACCGAGGACTTTCAGTGTTAGTACATACATACATTATTTTATCAGCCCATTTAAACGGCCGACCAGGCTTCCCTCCTTAGACCCCAGTTCACTGACTTTCATTTAAACGGCGTTCACAAACCCGGGCCGTCAAATATTAAACGTTGTTTGAACAAGGAGCGTTTTTTTCCTGTTCACCTTTACGACTCTGGTTTGTAAACCGAGCGGTTGAGAATGGAGAATGAACGATCTATGCACAATTTATTTATTATCTATAACAGCATTGCCAACTTGCGAGGAATTCCCCAAATGCCGGGGATTTTTTGGGGGATTGAGATATGTTCTTTTCAATTTTGGGGAAATTCCGCTTAGATTTGTAGGGATTTAGAAAAATACGCATTAACAACACCGATTTATGTCAAACTAACACTGACTTGTCATTGTGTTATATTTTTTTGTTTGAAAATAGCTGGCAGCATAAAACCTGATATTTCTGAGATGAAAAATATACTCTTTTATAATTTTAAGGGTCCTTTGCATTTTGGTAGTTGAGTGAGATAAACTTCACGAAACTAGCGAGCGTTACACAAACATAGCCTGCAAATATATCTGTCAAAGACGTCTTAACCGGAAAATAACCGGGGTATGCAAGCTTGGTTAAGATAACCGTCCTTAACCAGCATATGGGCTGTGGTGAACACGAAATTTGGACTTAACGGCGTTTAACTTATTTAAACGGTTGATTATGTTTAAACGAATGTCTGTGAACTCGAACCTTAGAGGCGATATAAAGCATGGACCATCTACGCTGCTCCAGTGCAGTTCGGCGGGTTTCATCATCATCATCATATCAGTGCAGTGGACATAGGCCTTTTGTAGGGATTCATAACAATCCTGTGCCGCCTGCATCCAGCGAATTCCTGCGACTCGCTTGATGTCGTCAGTCCACCTGGTGGGGGGGTGACCAACATTGCTCGTCTTTTTTTTTGTAATGTCCTGGATTTGATCCAGGAAATCGTGGCGCAAGTTATGATAAATACCCCAAGATTCATAATTGCCTTGTTTAAAACCTCATAGTGATCAACTTTTGATGATTATCTTACAACTGTTGAAATGAGATCGGCCCTGCTTTGTTTCAGGGTCTAAAGATATAACCGAATCTTTCATACAGATAAGACTGCAGAACGATTGGCTGTTTAGGGACAGGAAATGGGCGTGGAAGTAAGTTTTTATCTATACACAAAAGTTTTATAAAATTCGTAAATAAATTACGAGCAACAACAACAATAACAGCATGCAAATAAATCTAATTTGAATTGAAAAAAAAATCTAATACTTTTTTTTATGAGAGCAAAAAATTAAAAAATATGTAATGACCATAGACAGGTTATTAACTTTATTAACGTTATAAACTATTATATTAAATAATTTTATAAAGGGTAAGGTTTTATATATGTTTTCCGTCCTTGATTAAATTGAATTGATTTGTCTGGAATTTTTAATGGAGATTTATACTGGAAAAATTGCATGTCTCCCGTGGGATTTTTTTTAAAGGAATTTCCTTAATTTCCGATACTACCCGTTCTCTCAGTGACATTGGACATGTTACCAGCACGGTTAATTCATGGAATGCTAACATATGGAATGTCTGTATGGAATAAAAATAATTTTGACTGATAATATTAATATTTTTTATACATTTTCCCTTGAAAAAGTGAAAAGGTCTACTTATAGTAGCCGAACTGCCGAAAATTTTTTTATTTAAAAAATAAAAACTTTTTTGTTTTCACACAAACTAATTCAAATAATTCCTACTATCTATTAAACACACGCCTTTATCTATTCTTTTAAATTAAGTAAAACTTGGCTACGTCATAATTATAAGGATGCGTATAACGGACACATTTTTAATATCTATTTAGGAAAATATTGATTTGAGAACACACATTTTTAATTTATTTTCGGTAAAGAATAAGCCAGTATAATTACGATATTTTTGTATCCAGTAATCTCCGTGCAATGATGATCTCAGAGTACGGCTTCCCTCAGACGTTGAGCTCGCGCGAGCTGTCCAGGAAATGGGCTGCTACTTACGGCGTATGTATTACCTATTTTAGCAGAGAGGAGATATAGATATATTACCTATTTTAGCAGAGAGGAGATATAGATATATTACCTATTTTAGCAGAGAGGAGATATAGATATATTACCTATTTTAGCACAGAGGAGATATAGAACTTAGACCCACCACACCACTCTGGTGATACCTTCTGATTTTATAACTATCAATATCAGAAATGTTAGATTGACGGTTTAACGTTCTCTCCGAGGAGAGTTGGGAAATTAGATAAGTTACACTCGCTTCCCAACTCTGAGCTTAGAAACATTATTGAATACGAGATGGTCCAAAATTGTATGGAGCCCAGGACCAGTCATTGTACCCTAGCTGAAATAAAAGAAGATATTTTTTAAACTATTTTTGATTATACAAATCTACGAATTTACTTTAATTCATTCAAAATAATATTCATTATCCCCCAAGAAATGCAACACTACTAAGGGTATAATGGCGGATAGATGACGCTTTCAATGCAGTAATCGATTTGACGTTTGCTGTCAATTGTCATGTCATAGTTGCTTTAAGGGCGCCATCTTGATATAACTCGAAAATTTGTGTTGGGCTTAGACCATTTCCTTTGCGGCACTGCCACGGATCTATGAAAAACGCCCCATACAAAATGGTACAAATTAATGACGACGTTGATCACAATGATCGTTAGATTTGTATGGGCGTCTTATTTACTCGAATGTCTCATAAAAATCAATACATTCAAACCTAGTGATCATCCCCATTTAGTGTATTCATGTTTTATTCTAAAGATTGTAGGTTTAATTTTTTTTTAAATATTTTAGGAATACCAAAAGGCAAAGGCGACGAACAACAAGTCGTGGGTGTACTACAATTTGTTGGAACTGTATCTCGGTGAAGGCAGCCTGAGCCTCAATCCTATGGTTGGCTGTGAGTATAATCTTACTAGCGGACTTCGTTCGCGTCGAATAGGGTCATTCATTTCATCATTATCAACCCATATTCGGCTCACTGCTGAGCTAGAGTCTCCTCTCTGAATGGGAAGGGTTAGGCCAATAATCCACCACGCTGGCCCAATGCGGATTGGCAGACTTCACACACGCAGAGAATTAAGAAAATTCTCTGGTAGTCTCCCAGACTGCATTCGAACCCTCCGGAATCAGAGGCAGAGGTCATATCCACTAGGCTATCACGGCTTTAGTTGAATAGGGTAGTTGACTCAAGTTAAGGATTTCATAGAAAAATTAATTAAAAAATTACGTATTAATTAATTTTTTTCAAAACGTCCAAAACTGTTCTCCATTTTGTGTCGTCACGTGTTACTTGATGTCAAAGGAATAAACGTAAAACTAATAATTTTGTGTTTGAATAACAAATTGCCGTTAGGTCAATTTTGGACTGATTTTGAGTTTCATATTTCGTAAATTCCTTGCAGGGCAAGAAGAGTGGGTGCAAAATTTAATCAGCGTAAGGACGGATTTGGAACATTTGTTCAAGTTTTCCGAAAAAAATATACAACAGGCGTGGGGGTGAGACTTATTGTATTACTAACTTCAGTAGCTGGAACTTAGTGACAATGATAATTTTATACTATAGATCGGTTACGTCCCTACAAATCATCATCTCCTTACCCTTATCCCACTTAAGTGGGCTCGAAAAAATATGTCAAACTTTTCCATTCGTCTCTATTTCTCGTCAACTCATCATCCACTCCTTTTACACACATGTCCTCTTTAACACAATCCAACCATCTCTTCTTTGGCCTTCCTCTCCTCTTATGTCCTTCCATTTGCACATTCAACATTTTTCTAGTAATATGACTTCCCATTATATTTTTTTTAATGTTCGTTACCTCATAACTTTATCATTGCTCAACCAATTTTGAAAATTCTTTTTTATTTGAAAGAGTAATACTTCCAGATTGGTCCTATTTAATTTTCATGAAAATCGGTTCAGTAATTTTGTGTAAAAATGAAAATAACGAAATTGCCCCTATTGTGGCGCTTTCGTTCACTATGAAGACACTAAAAACAGAAAAATATTCTTTTTAACAAAAAAATTCAACCGACTTCAAAATCACAAAAATAAACTAAAAAACGAAAAATAAAATCGCATGTGCTACCTTCTAATAACTTCAAAGGCGGTGCCAACATAGTGATGCATCAACATCATAAAGTTATAGAATTTTCAGACAGTTATTTCCCGCGGTTCATTCAGAAAAAGCTTTAATTTTAACTTGTATTTTACTGACATTAATTATGTTATGATGATTTATTTTTAGGGAGGTAGAAAAAAGATTACGAACCGTTGGCATTCCTATAGACCACAGCCTGTTGGACATTGAGGATATCTGGATACATTTACTGAGAACTTACAAAGTGAGTGAAAATATAAACCTAAACTAAAAAAGTAACAATTTCAAAAAACTTGACAAATAACAAATCTAGCATCCTACTAATATTACAAACGCGAAAGTTTGTAAGGAGGTTTTTGTTTGTATGTTTGTTACTCTTTAACGCCGCTACTACTGAAGCGATTTGGCTGAAATTTGGAATGGAAATAGATTTTATTCATCTCGGAAAAATACATTGTTCCCGCTGGATTTGTGAAAAACTGAATTCCATGCGGACGAACTCGCGGGCGTCCGCTAGTAGTACAATACAGTGAAAATACAACAGACAAAATAAAAAATGGCGGATTTTAAATCAACGGAAAGTGCCCTATTGATTTTGGATCCTTTGCGCGCGTGTCAAATTAGACAATATTGAAGACCCCGGTATCTAGCCATATAACATATCAATTTTATCCATAAAATATGTCTTCCTATAAAGTAAACGCTGCAAACCCAAAAAATGTATGAGAATGACATATTAGATTGATAGGGTGATTATGTGATCAGGGTGATTATGTGATCAGTATCAATAACTAATGTCATTCATATACATATTTTAGTTTTCGAAGCGTTAGGCTCAGCTCGGTCCACAAAGGGCGAATTTGTCGCGATTCTCTCGAGCGTATTATGCGCGTATATGAAAAATCGATTCTTAAGGAGTAAACTCCAAAAAAGTTCTTGCTTGCAGTGGAAAAGAAAATTCGCCAACAAGGGCATACTGAACGAGCAGTGGCCGTACTTCGAAGCGATGGCCAAATACATGGAGACTAACGAAACACACATCAAACACAAACACGAACACTTCGACGATGCGGTCGTGGATGACGACGTCGAGGATGACATGAAACTGTTTGACCTGAAGCAGAGGCTGAGTCTCGTCAAGCCGAAGTTCGAGGCGATGGATGTAAACATGTGTCGGTGTTGCTCCAACGATGACGGATGCGTCGGCATCTACGATCAGATGGACGAGTGCGGTGTTGACTTGGTGCACAAGTTGAAGACCATTTGTGGGGTTGAGGTATGTTGATTATTTTATAAGATATAGCTTAATTATATCAAGCCCAAGTTCGAAGTAATAGATATAAACGTGTGTCGGTATTGCTCCAACGAAGATGGATGCGTCGGCACTCTGCATCTACGATCATTTAAGGGATTGAGGTATGTCATTTACGAGTATCTCTCGTTAACTCGAGCATTTTGGCTATGAAGGGTGCACATTTCTGGAAAATTACTGGAAAATATAGGCTGCGAAAAAAGCAAAATCAACCATCAACTTTTTATTTTTTTTATGAAATCGTTGGTACTTCTAGACGATTGATGTGGAAACAGTTATTACAAGGTATTACCTAATTTGAACTGGCAGAAGACTTCCTTGTATAATACAAGGAAGTCTTCTGCCAGTTCAAATTAGGTAATATATATATTTATATATATTTTATATTCGGGTTATCACTTTATTATATTGGTGATTCCAGACATTCTTAGTAAATAAACGCCAAATTGTTGTTACAGATAGAGCCGTCTGACACGCTGCCGTCACAAATATGTTTAAACTGCCTCAAAGAATTAGAAAACGCGTACAAATTCAGAAGAAAATGTCAAGATGCTGACAAAGTGTTCAGGGACCAAGCTAGTCAAGTTAAAGTAGAAACTCATCAAAACTACCATCCAAATAATATTGATACCATAGATAACGCTCAAGATACCATAGCATTTGAAATTGATTCTCACTACGACGACCAATCCACGGAAGTCTCGACAGGAATCCTAACAGAGTCTGCGAAGATACAGAAACCAACAATCAAAAGGGAAAGAAAAATGTTAAAGAAGAATAAAGTCCGAAAATCGAGATACGATTATTGGAAGATTTGCGAGATTTGCGGCAAAAACACGAGAAACTTGATCAGCCATTTGGAATCGCATTCCAGCGACCGGATATATTCCTGCGAAGTTTGCGGAAAGAAGTTTAAATTTAAAAGCGGTTTGATAATCCACAAAGCGGCACATTCGACCACACCGAAGAAGACGTGCGAAGTTTGCGGGAAAAATTTCTACATAATGGCGCAATATCGGAAACATTTCGCCTTCCACGCGAACGAGAGGAAATTCGGATGCGAAACTTGTGGGAAAAGATTCAACTCTATGGACATACTGAGAGTTCATACAAGATCACATACCGACGAACGTCCCTTTAGTTGTTCTGAATGCGGTAAAACATTTCGCACTTCGGGCTGCGTTTCCAGACACAGGAGAATCGTCCACAGGAATATTAAAATTAGTAAAAAAGTCGAACAGAAATTATAATATTTTGTTGTTGTTCTAGTGTGTATTTGACCTCGTTATCGGCTCTGAATTATTTATTAAAGCACATTATCTTATACGGTGTTTATTGTTGTTCGTAGTAAATGTCTTTTATTTATTCCTATCGTCGTGGGTTTTTTTGTTAGTTCGTCAATTATGAAAACATACACATTGAATGTCAAAATATTCTTCTTATACTGAAGTATGTTGATTAATAAGAGTATACTTGAGTAAGAGCTAATTCTATTCTATAAAATCTAAAAATTATTCGCTACATAATATGCAAAAACCAATTTTGTCTGTATGCCTGAACATGTTATCCTTAAAATTATTGAATAAATTATATACGGGGGAGAGAGAAAGGTATCTCTTCTCGACAGCTCCATAATCTGGGTGGGTAGATTATTCACCGATTTGAGGCTAGTTCTGGAAAAAACCACTTCACCACTTAAGCAGCCACCACTACTAAATCCCGTGAGTTCGAGGCGGGCCGAGATTATACGCAGTTTTCGTGTTCATTTGACTTACGAACCAAGCGATTTTAGGTGCAATTCGGCATTTTTCGTATTAATTTGAGTTAACATTGGTGTGCAAAAGACAATAACTTGGTTTGATCGAGGCCGCGATTCAGCGAAGTGTTGGCGAAAGCCGTTGTTAACATGTTTGGCGAGGAAGCTGTTATCCAGGCAGCTAGGCAAGTTTATGGCACCGAAAGGTAGATTTGCTCTTGATGGTTTCCTCTTGAATAAAAGTAAAGCTGTACCTACTTATACAGTCCAAAATTCTATTCCTGAGGGAATAACCTCAACAATAGGTACTTAGTTTTAAAAGAAGAGAAAGGACAAGTTTTAAAATTTTCGTTTCTCTGATTATTACGATAAACATCTGAATTATTTACAGAACGGATTTTCATGCAGTTTTTACAGATACATGAAGCTTAAATTGAAGCAACATATGTAGGCTTTATACATAGGTTAGTGCCCATAGAATGACCATGCTGGGCATGCGGGTTGGTCATTCGCAGGGCTGGATTTTTCCGCACCGGTATCGCAGCGGCCTGTGCTGCAGCCAGTGGATGCTGGCGGTTTGAGACGTTGTGCTAGGAAGTCCATGCAAGAGGCCTTTGTCCAGCAGTAGACGTCTATCAGCTGATAATGACGATGATGATGTAGGCTTTGTTTTATTGAGATCACAGTAAAAATTTATCTGAATAAGTAAGTAAGTCATACGCAATTGTTTGCTCGTTGATATCTTAAATCCTTACTAGAGATAAAGTTCGTCAAGTTGTAGGGGTTAATCTCTAGATATACTGAACCTATTTTGAAAACTCTCATCAATGGATAGCCACAATATCATTTATTTGTGAGCTTTATTTTATGTCCATATTTCCGCGAAAATGAGGTGAAACCGTAGGGTTCGGCAAGTTGACAAATAAACTGACATCAATGACCCCCCCACAGCAAGCTGTCGACGATGCCATCACGTCTGTAAGCACGCTTAGATAACTGCTTCTTTGTTTTGCAAATATCGTACTAGATTCGAGCACACGAGTACCTCAGGAACAGGTCAGCGACAAAAGACGCAAAGGTTTGCATTGTAATTTAGGTATATTTGTTCTGTGTAACCATAGGTACTTATGTAACCATAGCCTAACCCATTATCTTCACTAGCTTACGAAACTACATAGGTAATCAGCATATTTAAATCGGAAGAACGGTGAAACTAGTTTTATTAATGCTAAAACTCCTTTGTTAGGATATCATGTGGGTGTTGATGTATAAGATCGCTTGTTTATATGAATCTTTCTTTTTTATATTCAATGACAAGTTAGTGATATAGGTAGTTCATGTGTATTGTAGGCGGACCTCAGCGACGTCATGAGGAGTTTGTACAAACGCAGACGCTCTGTCAGAGTGGGAGGAAGGAGGGAACGTCCTCTTAGGCCTAAGGAATCTCTGCCTCGAGCCCCTATTAGGACTCGTACACGGACATTTTTAGGGCTTCTAGGGGCTAAGCGGGGGTTTGTTGTTCTGTGGTCAGGCCCGAGACCACTAAAACAAGGCTGAAACTTCTCCGTAAGGGTGCCTTTTATAAAACTCAGACTTCAGCTGCAACGTTGAAACCAATAGGATATAGACGCTGCATGAGATCACTCTTGACAGTTGACGCCCCCGTGACTGAGTAGGTACCTACCTATTACCTATAAAAGTCTTAGGTCCTTACGTAGTATCTTATTAGGTAATCTGTGGTCCTACCTATATTTTCTTAAATATAGTGATAGCACACCATGAAACTAAAATGACCTAAGCTGTGAATATATAGGTTCTAGGTACTTGATACCTAATATAAAGCAATGGATGCACAAGCAGAGAGATCGTTCAACTGTAAAGTTTCTAGACATTCAAAAGGTCGACATCACCATGTACGGCATACCTAAATGTCGCACAAAAGAGTAAAAGGTGAGAGAAAATTTCTAACACGAAAATGATGTCATTTAGGTGCATATAAGTAGGTATAGAATATATAGGTAGATGTTACATGTACGAATGCTGAAAGGAGGACGCAATCTATATGCTCCCACTGTCTTCGTCTAACAGTGGTTAGGTACATCCCCACTAGCCAAGTGGCACGTCGATTCTCTTTCTACGATCGCTAACGCTTCTAAAACTAGAAAGATGCATGGGAATGGCATTTGCTATCGACAGGTCACGTGATCAAGATCTGTCATTCCCATACATTTTTCTAGTTTTCAAAGCGTTAGCGATCGTAGCAAGAGAATCGACGTGCCACTTGGCTAGGGGGCAGTAGGATAAGCTTTCGGTGTTTACTTCGATCCCTTAACCGCTTCAAGTTAGAAAATTTTAGAAAACTTCGACTAGTTTAGGACTTAAGGTATACATAATGAACGTTTGATACTTAATCATGGCACAACTGCTGAACGGATCTGCATACAAAGATAAAGGTGAGGGCCACAGAATAGGTATGGGCACGAAGGTAGAGGTCAGAGCACTATAGTCTACAATATATAGCCTACTTTTTATCACATGGAATGGAACAACATGCAAATGAAAGTGCTACAAAATAAAGAGTTAAGATTTTCGTATAAGTTGTGGCCTAGCATTTTAGTTATTTTCGAAACTGTTACCTTAAAATTCATTCTTTACGTAGGGAAATCCTGATGAAAACCGTCTTGCCTCTCCGTGGCAGCGAAGCCCAGGTAACGGTATCCGCAAATCAAGTTCTCCTGCAGCCTCTAGGCCTATTGTTGAAAGTTCATCGGAAACATGGAAACCGTCAAACAAATCGTTAGATCCTCGCCCAGGTGAGGATTTATCTTACCTGGGCTGCCTGTATCTACTTATCTAATATGACGCCGCGTGGTTCCCGTTCCCATAGGAATACGGGGATAATATATAGCCTTCCTCGATAAATGGGCTATCTAACACTGAAAGAATTTTTCAAATCGGACCAGTAGTTCCTGAGATTAGCGCGTTTAATCAAACAAACAATCAAACTCTTCAGCTTTATAATATTAGTATAGATATTCATACCAACTTATACTCTTTCGATTTAGATAGGCCTCAGATTGCGGCATCATTTTCATTTTCATAAATCGAAAATTTTGAAAAACCCTCGAAGGTCATGAAATTATTAATTACACTCTCGATCAAGTCATCACTCATCAGCATTATCTTTCAGTGCACTTTTATTTGAGACTCCCACTCGAGTATATTTGCAGACATTCGGTAATTCTTCCCCAATTTCAACCCTCAGAACTTTTAAACGGCTCAACCGATTTTCATCAAACAAGTCTAAGAACACTCGCCCATAAGTCACCTTTCATCCAAAAAAATCTAAATTGAAATCTCTTCATCCGTTCGGTGCCACAGACAGACAGACATCAATCTTCGAACCCGGTAAATATGAGAAGAAAGTACCATAAACATGCACTTTCCCCCGACATTGTTTTGTGTCGACCATAGACCATAGCTGCTAATGAATGCGTCATCTGAGATAGCGCCTCACTATCTTCTCAATGTTAGCTTAACCGACATTGTAAGAGCAATGTCCTTTATATTATTGTCTATCGCGTGTTGTACCTACGGATTAAGATGTTGACTTAACCATCTATTCCACTTTACCGAAATTGTTGTATGATAATCGTAGACATACGTACCTTCAAGGCAAGAGTAAATATGCATAGACAAACCTACATATTCTAGACAAGCGCGTTCTAACTTAGACTTCAACACTGCTTAGGTACCATCAGGGTCAGGCATTATTGTGGTCAAGTATACAAGGCAAACAAGCCTGTATTTACCTACTAGCTGACGCCGCGCGGTTTACCCGCGTGGTTCTCGTTCCCGTAGGAGTACGGGGATAATATATAGCCTATAGCCTTCCTCGATAAATGTTCTCGAAATTAGCGCGTTCAATCAAACAAACTAACTCTTCAGCTTTATATGTATACTAGCGGACGCCCGCGACTTCGTCCGCGTAAATTTCGATGTCAACTTTACTACTACCCCTACCCTACCCTACCCCTACCCTACCACTACCCCAACCCTACCCTACCCAACCCCTACATCTACCCTACCCTACCCCTACCCCCACCCTACCCCTACCCTACCCCAAACCTACCCCTACCCTACCCCTACCTTACCTACACCCTACCCCCATCCTACCCCTACCCCCATCCTACCCCTACCCTCCCCGTACACTATCCTTTTCCTACCCCTATCCCACCCGTACCCCTATCTCACGCCTATCCTACCCCTACCCTACCACTTCCCTATCCTACCCGTACCTCTACCCTACCACTACCCTACCTCTACTACCCTTCCACTACCCTAAACCCGGCCCTAAACCTACCCTACCCCTACACTACCCCTACGCTTCCCTACCCGTACCCTACCCTAACCTGTAACTTCTCTATCTTACTCCTACCCTTAGCAAAATCGGTCCAGTCCTTCGAGAGTGGTGGTATGACCAAGAGAAATAGAGACTTCTATGCTAATAATATAAAGAGGTAAAGTTCGTGTGGTTGTATTGTGTATCTCTGGATCTACTGAACCGATTTGGAAAATTGTTTTACTAATAGAAAGCTACGTTATTTGCGAGTGTCATAGGCTATGTTTGATCCCCATATTCACACGGGAACGGGAACTACGTAAATGAAAGCGCGGGGCGTCATATAGCGGAATTTCTGCGTCTTTTAGAAATTTTGTATTATCTCCGAAACTATTTAAGTAATTAACATACTGTAAAGGGCAAATCTTATCTCCATAATATCCTTGTGATTATTAAATAATTTATTTTAATAAGGATTAAAGTTTAGTTGTATAAATAATGACGTAAACCTAAGTATAAAAAATTAATAATTTTTAAAACACAAAAGGTACTATATCTGCTAATATATAGAAGATAGATATATGGTGTCGCGGACTTTTTTGTAGAACTTTTAAAGATACATAAAGCCTCCATACATTAATTTCAATTTTACACAATGGTTAAGGCAGCGCATGCGAATAAGTCTGCTTAGGAGGATTTTCGGTCCGACCTGTATGACAAAAACTGTGATAACTCGGCTAATATATATCATACTAATATAAAATATAGCCTATAGCACTCCCCGATAATGTAGCATTCTACTGGTGAAAGAATTTTTGAAATCGGACCAGTAGTTCCGAAGATTACCCCATTTATAAAATGTGACAAACTTACAAACTTACAAACTTTACCTCTTTATAATATTAGTATAATATAAATTATTATTAAACAATTAATTTTTTTATTGTGAACTTGTGATGAGTTAAGTTTGAGGTGTAGTACTTAAACTTAAGTACCCAATTCATAAAAGAATTGTCTTAAATGCATTTTGGCTGTAGGTTCGATTCCCACTACTGGAATGTATTTGTGTGATGAGCATGGGTGTTTTCTGGTGTCTGGGTGTATATATAAATTATATAAGTACATATTTATGTAAATATATATGATAAAATCCGCTATTTAAGTATCCATGACACAAGCTATGTGCTTACTTTGGGGCTAAATAGTGATGTGTGTATTGTGTAAGTCTTAAGTATATATATAATTAATTTATTATTTATTTATTTGTAAATCTGGCAACATCTGGAACTGATAAATGGATGGTGTTACACCCCCTTGCCTTGGATAGCATGTTATATTAGAGTTACAAAACCAAACAGTATCTTGTTATAAGCTTTACTTTTGTGCTGCTTCAAGAAAAATAATGCTATCTCACTCCTCATAAATTTCTAATTAACACAAAAATATTGTTTTTTACAATCAGACTGGTAGGTCGGTAGTTCCAGAGATAGCTCGTAAAATCATATATACAGACAAACACACAGACATTTCTGTATTACATTTCTGTATAATATATTAATAATATATTAACATCAGGTATGAAAAATAGACACTTCTATATAAATGCTTTGATTCTATCAAATAAACTGTTTTCAAGTGTATTTTCTTCAGGATTTTCGGTCCGACCTGTATGACAAAAACTGTGATAACTCGGCTAATATATATCATACTAATATAAAATATAGCCTATAGCACTCCCCGATAATGTAGCATTCTACTGGTGAAAGAATTTTTGAAATCGGACCAGTAGTTCCGAAGATTACCCCATTTATAAAATGTGACAAACTTACAAACTTACAAACTTTACCTCTTTATAATATTAGTATAGATTAGTATAGATATAGATTTGACAAATACCTCCATGAAAACCTCCATCTTTCTACTAATTTTAAATGGAAAACTTAGGTATTCTTTTTTACATTTTGGCTATCTTTTTTACCTAAATAGATAATTATTATTGTAATAGAATAAAAATAGTCTTCATAAATGACAGTCAGATTGGGTGGGTGGGATTTGAACCGATAGCCTTTAGATTTCGATCCACTACATTAACCATTGATCTGTTTAGGCGTTGTAAGTACGTGAAACTTAAAAATAGTAAAAGAGACGATTGTCAAAAATAGGTCAACTCGCAGTCATAGTGCATACGTTAATTGAACAATTTTAAAGTTTTTAAGTAGGTAAGTCGTTGCATTTAGTAATTATACTGTTCCAAGCTTAAATATGTGTCCTATAATATTGTATTTTTGATTAATCTGTTTGTTTAACCGCGCATAATTGATAAACTACTGACACTATTTCATTGGGGGTTTCGCAGTGTGAATGTCATAACATACAAATGGAGTAGGGTTTATCTAAATGACTTCAATTATACTGACTGACTGAGCGATAAGCCCGTGTGTACTTAAATAGAAAAGAAGACATTTCGTCAATGCGTATTGGTAGTATGCTCTATTTTGGAACGGCGAAAAACATCCGTAACAACATGAATGAAAAACTTGACGTAGTCTAAACGAATTGCATTTTAAATATGAGACTCAAATCATACCAAACGTTTTTGTATTTTAACTAGAGCTGTAAGATTAGTTAACGTAATTCCCCTTTAAATTAGCATAGGTATTCTTTTCGTGCTCGAATTACGAATCAATAGGGATGATGACAGTTTTTTAAATTGTATATAAATTAAGAGTATGCCAATAGTAAAGCAATTTTGTAAAAGGAACAGGGTATCTGCGATCATTACTTTCGTAGCTACAGGGATTTAAAGGGTCAGAAAAACGCCCCATACAAAATGGCTCGAAAAAATGACGTCATAGGCAATGTAATGATCGTTAGATTTGTATGCGCGTTCAAACAAAATTACCAATATCTTTGTTATTTGTGCGTTTATCTTTATAGTTCATTTATTAAAAAATGTCACATTTAATGTAAGGAAGCTAAAACTGTATGAATTTTCATCTAATTACGATAAAATATTCTTAGTAGATTTTGAAATTTTATAATCTTATTTATTTTGCAAATATCCAGTCAATCTTAGCTTTTTATGTATAAATTAGTTAACATTGACTTTATTTACCCGAATGTATCATAAAAATCAATATATTAAAACCTAGTCATCATCCCCATTGTCTATAACTTCATCATCGATAAATATCTTACAGCTATAATTGAACGGAACCATAATATAATTCGAAGATAAGGCTACCGTAATAGATTTACGGCTACATACAGCGAATGCACCGGTAATTAATGGCTGTTAAACGTTGATTGACCGATAGTGTCCCGAAATAAGGCTCTTTAACCCCATGGAATGTCGATCAAGCACGTCCGGGCATATTAAACAGGCATTCGTTCACCCTGCTTTTACCGGCGCCAGCGCAGTAGCATTAACTACCAAGTATAAACTATATGCCGACAAGACTAAAGTTCAGTCAGCGATCAGTTCGCGGCAGACTGCGTGCGCGAGCGCAGCTCATCAGTTCAAATTTAGAACACGTTCTAAACTCGTACGTTTACGTTCCACGAATAAAAACAAAAAGAAAGTGCTTCCTAGATTAAATTAGAATTTAAAAGGACATGGCAATACTTAGCACGGTGAGCTCTTTTACTATTTTTTTAGAACTATCATAGAGGATATTAATTAATTTAAAATTATTATTTTCGAAGATCCATCGCAAACTTATCGCATTATGTAGGTAAATAAAGTAATTATCAATGTTATTTTATACTATAGATATGTTACGTGCCTACAAATCACCGCAAAAAGTGATCCGAATAATAGGCTATAACACTGAGCGCACACATGCACAATTTTGTCTTTAATTCCATTATTTATTTATATGTATATATAGTTTTTACACTTCCTGAACACACAACTCGACATTGTAGACGATAGATTAATTATATATTTGTATTTGTTTAAATAACGTTCATTGTTGACACAAATAACATTGAGTTGACTATAAATTTCCTCTTTTCAGCGCCTCATTTTTCATGCGCTAGTAACACATTTAACAGTGTTTAATATCATTGGTAATTATAGTATTTCATAATTAAGGTCAGAATTATAAAGCTTTAAATCGAAGACTCGCTCCATTGCTTCATTATGAGTGGTGGTAGTATAATAATTTAAAATAGAAAACAGTAAAACCCTTAAAAATGGTTATTTGTAATTAAAGGTAAACACTACGCAATTCAATTTCAAGTTCTTTACTAAAGTAGGTGTGTAGGTAATGGACCAATTTTCATGTGATTTTGGCAGGTAGATCAAGATTAATAAACGCCTGTTCCCTAAGCTTGTTTCATTGAAATCGGCCGTAAGTTTCTACGTTCATCATCGTTATCTTCTTCTTCTTCTATAATGGCCCATTACGAGGTCAAGTCTCCTTCCGATAGGAGAGTCTACGACATTTAGTCACAGTAAAAACCACGCTGCTCCTATGTGGAATGGTGGGGTAAGAAAAAAAGTTATTTATCCTAAATATCCATGCAAAAAAGCCGTGATAGTCCAGTGGATATGACCTCTGCCTCCGATTCCGGAGGGTGTAGGTTCGAATCCGGTCCGGGGCCTGCACCTCCAACTTTGCAGTTGTGTGCATTCTAAGAAATATCGTGAAGAAAAATATCGTGAGGAAACCTGCATACTAGAGAATTTTGTTAATTCTCTGCGTGTGTGAAGTCTGCCATCCGCATTGGGCCAGCGTGGTGGCCTATTGGCCTAACTCCTCTCATTTTGAGAAGATACTCGAGCTCAGCACTGAGTCGAATATGGGTTGATAACGATCGATCAATGCGCTATCTTCGATTTAAACTATATTTTGATACATTTTTAAAAAAAAAAAGAATATTTGCCATATCTTTTTAAATATGACCAATATTCGCATTCCCCTCCAACTAGTCGGGAAAGACTGTGCTAGGAGTGGGTACGACAATAGACCAACGGGGCGGGGATCGAACCACCACCCCTCGGTGATGAATCCGACCACTCTTACCGTTGAGCTATTGAGGCTTCAAAATTACAAACTGAAATAAATTTGTTAATGTTTTTATGTTATTAAGCAAATAAAGTTTTCTACTTATTCATTCAATAAGTATTATAATTACAAGTGAATTACAATCCAGGAAAATGTAATTAATTGTAAACAATAGTACGACTTGATCTTATTTAAATAATGCAAAATCCTTTTGATTATTAAGTTTATCGTGTTGAATTAATTAACTAGGTAGGTATATTAATCAGTTAATCTACAAACAAATGCTTATTAATACAAGTTTGTTATTATTTTATGGTTAAGTAAATGGATGTCTACTTAGTAAATATATTCTATTCAACTAGGTAGTTATCAGTGGCGAAGGATGGAATTTTGACGAAGGTAAGCCGTCCCAAAGAAAAGGAAATTCATACCACTCGATACAAACTCCAGTTTCTCATACATCCATGAGAAACGGGATGTGTACATACCTCAGTGGCGGATTTACAAATTTGCCGCCAGTAGGCTATTGAATTTTTGCAGCCGCTACTGACTCTGAAATTCGATATTCGATTCATAGTTCGCAATCAATATAATAATTAGGGGAGACCGGGTACAAAAGTAACGGCGGGTCGAAAGTAACAAATGCTCTGTAAGGATATCCAACAGTCAAACACCGCGTCAATGTCGTAAGTTAACAACGGGGCGGTACTCCCCTTCCTTGCGTTCAGTTGCCACGCGCGCCTCGCCCTGCTAGGGTAAGTGAGAAGACGTTTTGTGATTTCGCACATCAAACGTAAGTATTTTGTTGTTTTGTTATTTAGTGTTTTCGTAGTCTTTTAAAAATGATACCAATCTAAATATTTGCATGTTGATTCTTGATTAGATTGATTACACAGTATTTTAATTCATTTTGCTCTAGCACATTTCATTTTAAGGTTATCTTTTATATTTTAACAGAAATGTGGTCGGGTACAAAAGTAACATAGCCCTATGGGTACACAAGTAACATTTTTACTTTTGTCCCCGTACTGATTTGCTAACTTTTTTTGCTTATCATTATGTGTGTATTTATTTTAACAGGATCGTCTATTACTGATCGGCCTCTACAAATAAACAGTGAAGTTCCATCTAATGACGTTTTGACTATTCTTGATGCAACAACCCCCACCTAAGTTGATCCAGATACTCCAGTTGATAATCTTCCAGCGTCGAGTGACCAAATTATCAAGCAAACAGGAAACATGATTTGTCAAATATAGTATTATCTAATCAAGGATCCTATTCGCCTACACCAGAACCTAGCGGGTTACAGCAAGCAAATTCTTGTCAGATATTTGATTTAACACTTAAAGATCTGAGACCCTTAAAAAAAGCAGAGGACGTAAAAAAACGTAAGACAGCAATATTGACGGACACGCCCGAAAAAAACGCAATTGAGGAAGAACAGAACCTAGAAAAAATTAAAGCTAAGGGAAGGGTTTTACCACCTGGTACTGGAAATGGCAAGAAAAAGTTACGAAAAAATTAAAGAAATATCTACGAAAGGCAAGGAAAAAGGATAAAAGACAAAAAAGGCAGCTGAAGAGAAGGAAAGAAATTCAGATAACGAAGATTGCTATTGTCTCGTTTGTCTCTCGTGCAAAATGTGGTCACACGCCGAATATGTCGATGATGATGATGCTAATAAAATAAGGCTGATTGTAAAAATGATTACATAAAGTTAAAAAAATACTGATCTCATTACTAGAAGTTTTATTTGTTTTGTTATCCTAAAATATTATTTTTTAAGCATTTTGAATGCAACTACTTTGAATACAAAGACTTTAAATAAATAATATGTTGTTTTAGTATGTCATACTGTTTTCTTTACGAACCCTTTTGGCCTGTTACTTTTGACCCACAATGTGTTACTTTCGTCCTGCCTACGTGGTCGGAAGTAACAACTTCCCATTTTTTTTCGAGTCTCTGTGATTCATATCAAATAACCAATAAAAAGCAAAATTGAGATACCGATGTAAAGACTATAAATGGAATGTTTAAATGGTTTTATTCATTTCTATAAAATATTCATCTATAATTAGAAATCAATGTAAATGTTCAAAATGTTACTTTTGTACCCGGTCTCCCCTACCTTAAATCTATACTAATATTATAAAGCTGAAGAGTTTGTTTGAACGCGCTAATCTTAGGAACTACTGGTCCGATTTGAAAAATTCTTTCAGTGTTAGATAATAGATAGCCCATTTATCGAGGAAGGCTATAGCCTATAAATTATATCCCTACCCCTACAAGAACGGAAACTACGCGGGTGAAATCGCGCGGTGTCAGCTAGTTTCGTCAAGAAAATTGCAAGTTTTAATAGGTATGTTAGCAAGACTGTACAGGATGTACAGGACTAAAATATTGTCGTTACGTTTTCTTTATTTCTGTAGAAGAGAAATATTTTGGGTCAAATTTGCCTCCCCTTAAAATCTGCCGCCCCAGGCTTCAGCCTACTTGGCCTACTGGTAAATCCACTATTGACGTACCTATTTGGATGGAATTGTTGCTAAGTATAAACAATCACAAATCGAGATTAACGGAAAATGCCCGAAAATGATCTTTGTTTAAGTCATATCATAAGTCTTATCGTTTCACAAAAGGCATTTTATTTTGAAATCGCCAGCAACGAGCAAGAAAGTTTATTGCCCTGCCTCAAAGTTGACGTATGCTTTTCACGCCTTGGTCGTGACAAGAAATTGAGTTATTACCTGCGCGCTTTTAGCATAAGTAATTATTATCAATTTATACCGGTTTTTTTTCTTAAAGCCACAACACACATTATGTAGTAAAACGTTTTTTTATTTCTTAAAATAAAGATCTTTCTTTCTAGTAAGTGACTGCAGATTTAGCGCTTTTGATAAAGGCTGGAGCCGTGATAGCCCAGTGGATATGACCTCTGGGTGTGAGTTCGAATCCGGTCAGGTTCATTCTAATATTTTGCTATCTATAATTCTATACGTCATAATTTAGTACTTCCTACGAGTACGTTTGACCACCGTGATATGCAATATAAAGAAAGAATACAATATGGAACATATATGCAAACTTATCTAAGTATACAAATCATGTCCACTTGGGATGGTGGCAAGAATACTGGCTGCATTTCCGCGCTGGACAGCCAGGTTGATCCTTTGCACAAAAAATAAGCCAGCCCTTCAACTATTATTATTTCAGAATTATTTAATATAATTCAGAAAAGAAAATATTAAATCCTAAAGAGACTCCAGCTGTAATCCGAATTCCGAACCCCAGATCTTATAAGTTATTGAGCAAGGCATCCTGAACCACGCCACTGAGTCTATTACTGTGTTTTTGGATATTTTGGCCCGTCGTATACCAATTTCCTTGTTTGTTTTGTTGTTATATTTTCTGTGTTATGTATGTGTTTAGTTTATAGGTAGGTACCTACTTTGTTTAGTTCCTGACTTCCTGTTATTGGTTTAATTTGAAATCAGGTATAGTACGCGGCCTATAAGTTGATCTATGCTCCGAATTTGCTCCGAATTGAGGTTCAATTATTCTCACGTTTCTGCAGCACCCACGACTATAACTGATCGTGTATTGGTCGCTGTGTGCATGACAGTCGTCATGCACACAACGACTTATGAAACGTCTTCGCTGCCGTTTGCGCTGCAGAAACGTGAGAATAATTGACCGTCAATGACTGACTTAATGTACGGGGCAACCGCGAAGCATGCGTTTAACACTTTGGTTTATAATTGCACCGCATTTTGGTTCAATTTACTTGCCGGAGTCTATAGCTTTGTACATAAACAATCACTATAATATTACATTACGTACCTATATTGCAAATTATAAATGAACAGTGAGTGCATTAGAAATGAGGAGATCCACAAAAGAACTAAAGGGACTTACTTACATAGCTCAAAGAGGCAAAGCGGAAGTGGCAATAGACGAGACACTTAATAAGTTGAGCCATTTGGGATTTTAGGACTTTGAGATCCCAAGGTGCTAAGATGAAGACCTCGCAACGGAAACACATTGTTGGTCGACCACACACTCGGTTAACTGATGCCATTAAGCGGATTACAGAGAGCCGTACTGATGTTCAAGACAAGCTCTAGACAGTGGTGTTTGGAAGTCCTCACAAGAGGCCGTCCCTGGACGTCTAGTGCACGTCCCTGGGCTGATAACACGTTACCGACAAAGACGTACCGCCAAGCGATTTAGCGTTCCGGTACGATGTCGTGTAGAAACCGAAAGGAGTGTGGATTTTCATCCTCCTCCTAACAAGTTAGCCTGCTTCCATCTTAGACTGCATCATCACTTACCATCAGGTGAGATTGTAGTCAAGGGCTAACTTGTAAAGAATAAAAAAAAACATGAATATTACAAAGTATCATCACTGGGTGCCTTCTTCTTCTGAAGTTCAAGTTTGGCGGTCATGTATAGAAAACTCTTCCGACCTTTAGCAATATTTTTAAGCTGTTAAACATCTTCCTGGAGCAAAGTATACCCGCTGAGTTTGTGCTTTTCCAACGAATCTCTAAACTGCACGGTTTTTCAAAGTGTTCAGAATCCTGAATCTTGGACTAATACCGATTTTTTGGTATCGAAGGTAAATCTCCTTCAGACCCGACTTCAAGGAAAATCGGGTCTTGTGGCCGGATTATTCGATTAGAATCCCGTTTACCAGTCTTTTCGTTTAGCAGTTTCAGTGCATAATGAGATTAGGGAGGCTGTTACTTCATCTCTTGCACTAGAATTCTTTGGCTCGTCTAACTCGACGCTCGTCGACTAAAACCCAGCGGCGTTCTATTTCATTACCTAGTGATTGCAAAACTACAGATAACTGTGAAATAAGCATTTGAACCAAATTGAACTAAATACGAATACCAATTAACCACATAATGCATTTCATATTTAGACTTTTTGGAATCAGGCCAAATGATTTCCTTCCGCGTTTATACATACCAAACAAAGCACACAGATGCAGCATGATTTGGGATTTATTCCGACACAATGCTCTTAATCCCGACGTCCTATACCATTGTTCGAAAGCTCAAAAGCTTTGCACGCGGCGGTAACCTGGATGTCGGCCAAGGTCTTTCAGACGGTAGCTAACTCCTTTCCCGTTGTCAACGCATTCTAAACATTGCGTAGCTTTGAGTGTAAATAACGTCATCTGTCGTGACTCTAAGACACTCATTAAGGTCTCTAAACACTACATCATCAGATGTTATTCCGAGAATTCTCAAATTGTGCCTTACCGCAGAATACTTGGGGCCATACGCAATACAACAAGAGTTCAGTTTTCTGATATCTTTGTTACGCCAGCCACTGCCGATAAAGTTTACCGTCAAATCTGCAGGACGTTTTGAGATATGGATAGTGATAGTAATATCAAAGTATGGCTAAGGTTGTGTTTTCGATATTTTTTTCACTGCCTACATTACTCGCAGGACCACACATTGCGAGCGGCATGGGAAATATGCAGAGACGTCGTGTGGCCATGTCACTTGTCCTGCCGCATATCATGCCGCTAGTTCTGTTCACCGTTTCCTATTTTGTCAGGTTTAAGCACGAGTCAAAAGACTAGTACCAGTGCCGGGTTAGGGAAACTATGGACGTTCCCCTACCTTATGGACCTATGTGTACTTAACTGAACTAGAAACCAATAAAAAATATTACTGAAACTTTCGTGTGCTCTTTTTTTCATCTCTGATGCTCCCCTAATCGGGATGCCCTAAGTAATTACTTAAATAGCTTATAGGCTAATCTAGGACTGACTATTACGGACGTCACATATATTATTCGTGCGAGTAGAGCAGTGTGTGGGCAAACAGGGTATCGCGGCACCGCCAGGAGCATAGTCTGAAGAATAGAAGCTCGATGCAGATCTAACGGTATAATTGATCGTGTGTGGCTGGCGTTATCAGGCGTTACGCTACAACTACACGTTTAAAAGTTCCTATCAATGTTTTTAGATAAACCTAAATTATATTCATTCGTATTTCGTTCATTAACTATTACTGTGTTGGCCAACACCATAATAATTGACATGTCAACTTTAATTTGTTACCCAATTTAATTTATAGTCTGTCATGGCAACCCCATTAACTTACCATCACATCAGTTAACCTACATAACGCGTGGCACTTGTTTGAGTATTTAGGAATGCGTTATTTTAATTTATAGCAACATTAATATCATAGCCACTTGAATGATTAATGATATAGTTTGACATGTCTTTATTACACTTACTTACGTATCTTGTAGTTATGTTTGTTGCAACTTCTAGTAAGTATCAGCTTAAAACACTTAAAACACCTTAATGGGAGAAAGACTGGTGGACTAAAACCCAGCTGGGCCGATTGAGGTTTTCTGAGTTGTTCCAGGTCGGGCTGGTGAGAGGCTTCAGCCGTGATTACTTACCACCCTACCGGAAAAGATACCAAGGGATTTTTTAACGTTCCGGTATGATATCGTGTAGAAACCGAAAGGGGTGTGGATTTTCATCCTTCTCCTAACAAGTTAGCCCGCTTCCATCTTAGACTGCATCATTAATTACCATCAGACGAGATTTTAATCAGTAGGGTTAAAGAATAAAAAAAATAAAAAAATAACAATGCCGGAAGGACAATATCCAATACAAAATCTTTAGTGTAAAACCCACTGGACAATTGAATTGGACAAAGAAACAGCAGTTCGTATAATATAGCGTAGATTTACTGACTCATTGGTTCAGTGCTTAGCCTATGTGACTTAGGAAGACGAGGTCCTGGGTTCGGCTATGAAACATCGAGCATTTCTTTCTCCCAAGAAATTTGGGAAGTTGGCGGACTAGTGTTACAACCCCCGTGCTTCGGAGAGCACGTTAAGCCATCGGTCCCGGTCATTTTGTTAATATGTGATAGTCTTCTTCTTTAAGTGCCTCTCCATTAATAAGAGGTCGGCGGTTAGCTTTCTAAATTTCTAGTCCATGGTTCGACGGAAAAGTTGTTCGACTGTTTTTATGCCAGTCCACTCCCTTGTGTTTCGTAGCCAGGACTTCTTCCTTCTTCCTACTCTTCTTTTGCCTGCAATCTTGCCTATCATAATAGTTTGAAGCAAACTGGTAGATATCGTGCAGCAAAATATATCAGACGTACGAGATCTTCCGCTGCTTGATGGTTTTAACAAACTCGATCTTCTCCTGCATTCTGGCAATAACCTCAGTGTTCGACACCTTTGCCGTCCAGCATACTTTGTTATTTAAATATTTTAAAATTATGTTTTAACATGTTGATAATAATAACTTAAAAAGTAACGCGTATTAAAGCAAAACATGGATAAACTACACTTCTGTATTCGAACAGCTGTTTGCAAGACGGCCATTTTGTAACGTTAACGTTAAGGTTGAGGCGATTGTCTACGTATCGACAATGAACTTCGACTTTGAATCGTAAGCGCTTGTCAAAATTGGCAACTTGGCTACGAGTTAGTGATCTATTGCTACGACTTTTCTGTTCGTTACGTCGATCACGTTAAACATCGATGTCGAACTTTGACCCCATTTTTAGTTTTCGTGTGCGTTTTCGATCGTAGAAAGTCTAGATGGCTAGGCCAACAGCTTATGCGGAGCATTCTATGATATGTCCACATCTCAAAGGCTTCCAAATAAAATAAAGATAATATTTTGTCAATTGTTATTTTGTTTATTATAATAGGTTGATAATAAAAACCCAAATAGTGAATAGGGTAAATATTATGGGCTGATAATGTTAGCATCGGTTTGTCCTCTCTCGCATAGTGTCCTTTACTCTAAGAATAATCTTCCTACTGTAATCATAGCTTCTTAGTATTCCTAAATAGGTATTTAGTGTTTATATTAGAATCGGAACGTTGTTTTACTATATAGAGGTTATTGAGATATGCGGAATACTTAAAACAGCAACAAAGCTAAGTCAATACCTCATTGCAGCGTCATTGTTTAGCCATATTTAAGGCATGGGTTCGATCCCCGCTGAACTAATGGTATACGTACAAATATTGGCTATTAGCAATGACATTTAGTAGCAGTATCAACAACATTGGCTATAAGATATGGCAAGGACAATATCTTACTTAACCGTTTTGTATTTCAATATTTAATTTATATTCTAGACTTTTCGTGTTTTATTAATAGGTATATGTATCTCATTATTAACAGGCATCATGTATCTCACTAAAGAATAATAAGTGATCAATAAAATTTATACTTTCATCCCTAACTGCCGGAGCGTATTTATGCTCATAGTAAATTCAAACTTCTAGAGTTCGCTAGGTACCTACAGGGCCGGACCGTCCATACGGCGAACGGAGCGGTCGCTCCAGGCGCCAAATCCTAGGGGGCGCCGAAATGGTAAAGACAAGATCGAAAAGAAATTTATGTGATGAATTTACGTGCGCGAAAGGCGCCATAATTGGATCTCGCTCCATTCTAAAATATACCTCGGTCCGGCGCTGGGTACCTACTACGAGTATGCATAATATTAGCAATTACCATAATGAAGACAAGCAGCCAGGTATAATTTATTTCTCTAAGCTATTTCCTAGACTCCCGTTAGTTCAGAAAATAGCTTGGAAAACTAGATAATGAGGATTATGTAAGTAGCTAATGTTACCTTGTAAATTGGACCAAAGACCACACAATGCGTCTACACCGGGGGACTAAATAATGGCGTCTAGCATGCGTCCTATCACAAGAACGTCAGTAGCGCGTCCATTGAAAGGACGCAATATTTTGCGCCATTACGAAAATTTCGAATTGCTATTCGCGAGGCAGTGGGTACGATTTCCGCAACTGGAAAATAGAGCGATGAGCAATTTTCAATGTCTGAGTTTGTTTATACATTAAGTATTTTTTTTTTATTATTATTTACAAGTTAGCCCTTGACTACAATCTCACCTGATGGTAACGGACACGGCAACGTAACGGAACGCTAAATCGCTTGGCGGTACGTCTTTGCCGGTAGGGTGGTAACTAGCCACAACCGAAGCCTCCCACCAGCCAGACCTGGATTTATATGTAATATCAACATCATCATCATTATCAACCCATATTCGGCTCACTGCTGAGCTCGAGTCTCCTCTCAGAATGAGAGTGGATAGGCCAATAGTCCACCACGCGGGCCCATTGAGGTTTTCTTAATTGTATTAGGTCTGGCTGGTGGAAGGCTTTGGCCGTGGCTAGTTACCACTCTACCGACAAAGACGTATCGCCAAGCGATTTAGCGTTCCGGTATGATGTCGTGTACAAACCGAAAAGAGGGTGGATTTTTATTCTCCTCCTAACAAGTTAGCCCGCTTCCATCTTAGATTGCATCGTCACTTACCATTAGGTGAGATTGTAATCAAGGGCTAACTTGTAATAATAAAAAAAAACGTGCACCAGGTTCCGAACGTAAAGTAAATAATTAGTAAGTATAAGTAGTAAGTATATGTATAGCTAAAAATTGTAGTTGAAAATAGATAGATAATAATTTTGGGTTCTTCTTTTTAATTTCTAATATTAATATTCTGATTTTTGCTTTCATTTTGGTGTGCTTTGTAGTGTAGTACTGTACTCAATGTATATTTTGTATATGACCTGAAATATATATTTTTATTATTTTTAATTAGCTAGTTATTAATCTTATCGGGGGATATTTGAGTGACGACTTTATTAAGTTAATTGAACTAAGTATGCGTTTAACACCTTTCTTTATAAATGCACCTGCACAGATAACCGTCATTTTGTTTCAAATTACTTGCCGGGGCGGGGTATATACCTACATAGAAGTCATTGATCTATATTGATAAATTGGTTCATATTTGGAATTGCGATGACAAAAGAAGTTATCTTTAAAGTAAGCGACTGCACCACAGATAACTACGCGACCCGACATTACATACGCTAAGGTTAAGGCCCTGGGTGATATCAATTTTATTATACTAGCGGACGCCCGCGACTTTCGTCCCCGTGAAAGTCGATGTAACTTTCAACCCTGATTTATTTTCGCAATTAATTCATTAGTTACAGCGTGATGCCCGGTCAATATAAAATCCAGACAGATAGACAAATAAAAAAAATTTACAAAATATCTTTAATGTACAGAATTTGACCTGCTACAGTTTTATTACAATTTACAAGTATATAGATAGATGATGCACTAAGCTGTACTTACTACTAAGGTATATTGGAGGCGTTTACAAAGATGACTCAACATCAAGAGGTCGTGCGTTAGATCCCCGCCCTGGAAATCTAGAATCTGGAATTTAACATCTGGAAAAAATACTGATTCAAAACGAAAGCCTGGCTAGGACATAATAAAATTGTACCTGAAAATTGTTATTATGAATTCTTATGATCATAAGAAAAATTATTTTTTTACAATGGCAAAAAAGTACTTTACTAACTTAAAAATAAAAGTTAAAAAGTTACGTAGGCTTTTATTATGGGCACAGCTTGTTGGGTCGAAACTCCTAAGATCCAGAAGCCTCTGTGAAAATTATGATAGTTACAGTCGCACTTTAAAACGTTTTTCTGATAGCATGGGTAGGGTGACAGCCAGTCAGTATGACGTTCATAATACGTACTATTATCGTGAAGCGTGGCAAACATTCAAGAGTGAAACGAACTGTCACCCGCACCTTGCTACATAAAACTGTAGTGATGAGAATCAGTAGGTAATCAATGTTAATGTTTTGTGTACAGAGACTGTGGTGGGTGGTCGCGGCTGTGCTGGTGGCCACAACAAACACACAAGCGAGAAATGTCACGTAAGTATAGTAAGCGGCGTGTAAGTTGAACTATGCGCTAATATTTTCGGAGGTTAGCGACGTGCCGAAATGCCACAGGTAACCATAGCAACAGGTTGACCGTTGAAGCTATTACAATCGCGTACGAAATAATTGACACCTTTTTAATATCCCGGGTACCACAAAGCATGCGTTTAACACTTGTTTATAATAGGGATTATGACAATCAATATAATCGATTTTTAAGAGCCAAGAGGTCAATATTAACTAATTAATACATAAAAACTTAGATTTTCTGGATGTTTATTAAATGAAAGATTGTAAAATTTCAAAATTAGATGAAAATTCATTTTACATTCAATGTGACATTTTTCACTACATGAAGTATAAACGCACAAATATCAAAGACATTAGTAATTATGTTTGAACTCCCATACTCATTAGCGATCTCTTTCAGCGATGACGTCATTCTTTCGTGCTAAGGTAACAATCCATGGCAGCGCCGCAAAATTGACCCATTAAATCCTTGTAGCACTGAAAGTAATGATCGCAGATATCCTGGTACTCTACGAAATTGCTTTAGTATCAGCATACTCTTAATTTATATATATAAAAAACTGTCATCATCCCTATTGTACCTGGGCAGACAACTGCCATTTTGGACTTTGGTTCAACTAACTTGTCGGGATCTAAAGACTGCTTACTATTAAATGTTCTTGTTTGACCTCAGGTTATTCTACGAAATGTAGGCACCTACTTGATACCCTAGACAAGTAAAACTGGTGACATAGAATACACAATAAGTAGTACAAGTAGAGATTACTTATGCAATTAGGCATAGTATATGTAAGGAAGAAGAAAGAAAGATGCGTTTATTTCGAAATTATGCCACACATCAAAATATCTCCAGTACATTAGGTCATCCAGAACAATACCCTGCGATGTGTGGCATAACCCAACATAATGCTACGTGACCATTTGAATTAGGACACGTAGCGCTGATTTTCAGCAGGAACCACAGATTGGGTAACGCCACGAACACAGCCAACACAACCTTATAATCTAAACTAATACTAATGTAGGTACATATTCATGTACACTTATACCCATGAGAATACATAGTATTTAACGCCACGATAGATTAAATCTTCTAAAGGTCGCATGGAGCACCCACTACGATTATGTAATTTACAAGTTACTAATATAAAAAATCAAAATTATAATTAGTTTTGAACTTGCATAGCATGTTCTTACTTCGTAGGTCGATTGCGTAAAAACTCCTTTCTCTGTCCCTAACGCTTGTTTAATAGTTAGAGTTTAAAACTAAGGGCCGTTGTGTAACCGATGGGCATTCGAGATATTAGTATTACATCATTATCTTATTGAATTATTAGCACGACACACATTATTGTATACACTTTATACACTAAGAGATGGTTAATACAATAAGGGATTACATTCAACAATGGGATTATGAATTGGTGTGCTTTTTGTTAATGGCACGGTGCGGAAAAATCCAGCCCTGCGAATGACCAACCCGCATGCCCAGTGTGGTCATTTTACAGGCATTAAACCTTAATATGGATAAAGCACAAACGAAACAGCCCCTAGTCCCCAGAGGCCCCGCTATTCCCGGTTCTGGCAGCGGTTGTGGTAACGACGGGGCAAGAAGCTAGCGGCTCGAGACCGTTATGCTTGGAGGTCCATGCAAGATACCTATGTCCAACAGTGGACGTCCATCGGCTGACAATGATGATGATGATGATGATGATGTGCTTTTTGTGACACTTTATCTATAAACATTTACGGTGGAATTCATAGACATTGTAGGGGTACCCCCAGGGGATCATTCAGCCGCTGAGTGCTGAATTTAACCTCTATTTGTTTGAGAATTTGACACTCAGCGGGTGAATGATCCCCTGAGGATGTCCCTACAGAGCCTATGAATTCCACTGTTAATAAAATTGCTCATCATCATCATCATTAACAACTCATATTTGACTCGCTGCTGTTCTCGAGTTTCTCAGAATGAAACGGGTTATTAGTCATCCACGCTGGCCCAATGCGGATTGGCAGACTTCACACACGTAGAGAATTGGAAAATTCTCAGACATGCAGGTTTCCTCACGATGTTTTTCCTTCACCATTTGAGACACGTGCTAGGTACTTAATTACTTAAAATACACATGAAAATTTGGAGGTCGCGGACTAGATTTGAACCTATACCCTCCGAATTGAAAGTAGAAATCATATCCTACTTATAAAAAAAGAATTTATCAATTAATTATATCAATCAATATTTATCATTAGGATAAGTTAGCTTAAGTTCCTTATTGTATTCTTTCTCAATAAAAAAAAAGAACAATTTAACATTAATTATTAAAATTAGGTATAAACATTCGAACTATGTTCCTCTCCTTTTTGGAAGTAATTGTAATAAACTCTGTCTTATTGTAATCTTCTACCGTCATCAGTATAAACCCATATTCATCTCACTGCTGAGCTCGAATCTCCTCTCAGACTGATAGGGTTCAGGCCAATACTCCACCACACTAGCCCAGCTCGTATTAGCAGACTTCAAACACGTAGAGAATTAAGAAAATTCTCTGGTATGCAGGTTTCCTCACGATGATTTCACCGTTTGAGACACGTGATATTTATTATCTTAAAACGGACACAACTGTAAAGTTAGAGGTGCATCCACTGGGCTATCACGGCTCTTACTGGATCTTCTACCGTAAGCGATTCAAATGCGATACAATTTTAAAATAATTGTGTCCTTACGTTCCTCGTATACTGAACTCGTATTCCTAACTGAGATAAACACTACTCGGGACATGGATTTTTTAAACGCCACTCCACTAGCATTCACCTCGCCGCCATGAATGAGTACAACCCTCTCTAGCGGTCACTATCTCCTATCCTATACCATTTTATCATATAATCCAACCATTCATATAATGTTGACTAAGCATAAGCATGACCCATTTGAATACGAGTAAATATTTATAGAATTTTCTTTCTTTGGGTGAATGCAATGATGTGTAATTTACTCTAAGTATATGAATAGTTACCCAGATTGAATTGTTACGAGTATCTAACGAATAAACAACCGCCGATTTTTTTAACTTTTATTAAACCATACATTGATGTAGTTTTATAAATAACTAGCGGACCCGGTCAAGCTTCGTTTTGACATAAGTGCACTTATTCTCTATCCCTACTCTACCCTTCTGTACCTCTACCCCTACCCTACCCCTACCGCTTGACTCTTAAACGTTGGTATAGGAAATAGAAAAGGGCAGTTTTTAGGGTTTTCCCGGAAATTATTTGATTTTTTCTCACTTTTTAAACCTTCCCTATACCTCCACGAACATTTCAATATAAGATGAATCCGTTAAGCCGTTCTCGAGTTTTAGCGAGACTAACGAACAGCAATTCATTTTTATATATATATAGATAGATTACTTGGACAAATTGATAACGCGGCTAGGCTAACATATCATACCTACAGTGCGGATAGATCTTTGAAAATGGACAATCAATCTTTCAAACTTGTAAGAATGGTTTACATTTCTTTATTTACATATTATTTGCCGTATATATGCTGTAGAAGTAGGTGCGAGTGCGAGAGGATTACCAGAAAAATCTCTCTTTATCTTGCTAAAAAACCTTGTCTCACCAGAACTGAAGCAAGTTCTATATTAGAACGAGTATCCAAAGCTGCTCTAGTAGGATCTTACCAAATTTGGCTAGGCACGGAGAAGAACACGAATTGAGAAGGGTAGTGTTAGTGTTGTGTAAGAAATAATAGGTATAGTTGTGCAGAGCAGGAACATAAAATAGCGGGGGCAATAATCCTGTGTTTAAACATAGGTATACCAAGTAAAGACTGTAAACAAAAATTGGAACATTGCTTGCTGATACGAAAAAAGCTTGCTAATAGAAAACAGGCGAAATAATAATAATAATAATAATAATAATTTTTATTTAAAGGTATTTACCCAATATAAAATATACAAAAGTAATAATAATAATAATACAAAAATTCTAAAATTATAAGTAGCCAGGTACATTACCTACATTACTTTTTATTCGGCTCCTGGTGCACTGAGCGCCAATGTTTAAGAATTGAGCAGTCTTGACACTCCGCCAGTGTGGTGAGGATCTCGTTTTTCGAGGATCGCTGTTGTTCTAACTTTACTTTCAATTCCAGATACGCCTATATATAAGGGCTGTTAAGTTGTTTTCTTATATATAAAGGGTAGGTTTTAATCCGCTACCAAATGGGGTAAAGGCAGTCATTTATAAATTAGCCTAGACTATGCAATTCTAGGAAAAGATGGAGACAGTACTCTTCGAGCTTTTCCTAAAAAGTTTGGAGATAGCTGCACGATATATTTGTTACTAGCTGACGCCGCGCGGTTTCACCCGCGTGGTTCCCATTCCCGTGGGAATATGGGGATAATATATAGCCTTCCTCGATAAATGGGCTACATAACACTGTAAGAATTTTTCAAATCGGATCAGTAGTTCCTGAGATTAGCGCGTTCAATCAAACAAACAAACAAACAAACAAACTCTTCAGCTTTATAATATTAGTAAGTATAGATTATATGATAGCTTTAAATTCCAGACACGAAGACATCCGGGACGCGATGATGTCCCTTGTCCACATGTTCCGAATATCAGAAGACAAGCTAGAGAGACACGAGTACCGGGAGAAGGCGCTCGGAGAACAACTCAAGAAGATGCTGTTAGGCTTAGAGAAGAAGCACAGAAACTTGGAAACTTTAAAAGGCACGATATCTCGGCTCGACGATAGATTGTATAATGTGGAGAACATATTTTTACAGGTAGGCCTTTTTTTTTTCTCTCATTTATTTATTACTTCTTTTTTTTTTTTATTTTTTAACAATATAAGTATAAAATACAAAATATTATTAAAAATTTATAAAAAAAATATTGTTATCTATATCTACGTATAATAAAACTGTAACAGTTCAAATTCTGTACATTGAAGATATTTTGAAAATTTTTGTTGGAGGGCATTATACAGGGTGATTCGGTCTTTAGTGCGGATATTTTTTTTCGTGGTTCTGTATCATTAATAGAATATAAATCTACAAACAGTTCGATACATTTTATGTAATTTTTTTTTAAATTTATGTCTCTAAAATAACAAAATAATGTACATATTATTACTAAACAAGATATATTCAGCTTAAAAGTGATCTGGTGACGTCCTTTAGGTATCAAACGAAAATAAAATAAACGCACAATAGGGTGACCCTAAAATTCTGTTCAAAGGTAAATAACTTTAGCTAACGATAATTTTGTTATTTTTGAGTTAAAAAAAAAAAGAAAAAATACGTGATCATTAAATTTTGTTTATGTACAAAATATAAAAATATCCGCACTAAAAAAAATTTCTTCCTGTATAGTCGATACTGAAGCCAAAAATATTTTTATTCAATTTTTTGTCTGTCTGTCTGTCCGTGATTTTCTTGGCCGGGTATCACGCTGAAAGTACTGAATGAATTCAAATGAAACTTGGCGCGGTTTAAGGCCACAATACGGAGAAGGTTATAGAATACTTTTTATTGCGAAAATAAAATAAGAAGGGGGTGAAATAGGGACTGCAAGTTTGTTTGGAAAGTCCTTCATTTTTAGAGTTATTTCCATTTCCAAATTACAATGGGCACCATTAAGACATTAGCGCCGCGTCTACAGGACCGAGTTCAAATTAAAAATAAATTTTCCCCCATAACACAATTTACTGGTATCAGTACATTTTCATTTTTTGAAAAAATTTCCACTTATGTTTATCATCTGTGACAGAAGGAAGAAAGAGAAAAGGAAACACAAAGGAAGACGAACGAAGCGCTAGATGAGATAAAGACGTCTTTAAAAACGTTAACAGCCTACGTGACTACTAATTTAAAGCCCGCCTCTACCAAAGAACTTGACAACAGAGTGAACCCCAAAGAAGAATTGTTGAACAGTAGGTTAGATGCCACTGATGCAAAATTGGATACAATAAAGAAAGAAGTGGAAGCTTTGAAGAACAGCTTAAGCAAGGTAATTCATCATCTCATCATCATCATCATAATCATCATATTCATCATCAGCATAGCCTCCTGTGAAGACTACCAAAAAACACGGTCTAGAGTCGCCAGCATCCAGCAGCTCCCTGCAACCCGCTTCAGGACCTCCTCCTCGAGAAGGATCACCATGAGGAGGAGGTCCAGATCAGCTCAACCTGGACCAATTAAGAAAACGTTAATCGATCCACTCAGGTATCGAATCTAGGACCTCCGTCTTGTAAATCCCTCGCGCATACCATTGCGCCACGGAGGCAGTCAATTTTTTAGTGTTTTCGATTATCTCGCTATTGGTCGACAATTCGTCTTTTTCTCTTCAGGAGATATGTCTTTCATGCATGCTGGGCCTACTGATGGCTATTTCAACATTTTGGAAGAAAGAAAAACTAAATAACGAAATATTTCACTGCCTGACCACAGAACCAACAGAACTTCTAATAGCCAAACTAATTATAAATCCATATCCAATATTTCTATAATTTTGTGCATACCTTACTCGTAACGTATTTTTTGGGCGGTTCAAATCATATCTTCTTGTAGCCGCGTTACTTGATGTTCTTATTTTCCGCAAACTTGAAGACGGGTATGATACAAACCTTAATTAAAAACTTTGTGCGCACCTTTGCCCTGGTATATTAATATAGGCTGACTTTTATTCCAGGATGCACTCAGAAACATGTGCTTAGACGTAGCACTAGAAATGAATCCGTTCGAGAGGCACATATCGGACGCGGAGAAACTCCTCAACAAATACGAAGTGAAGCTGAACGAACTGAACGGAAACGCCAGCAAGGTCCAGACCGACTTCGTGCCGCTCAGCGAAATCGCGCTCGCTGACGAGGCTTGGCATAGCAAAATGACTGAAGGTAAGAACAAGTCATAATCAGTGGTGTGTTAATTAAACCTACAGTTAGTGCTAAGTTCTTAGGGTAGGCAGTGCATTTTTGAATCTACGAAGTGCACGGCACTAATAATTATAATCATTCTGATCTATGATTACTATCAAGGTAATTTTTCGTAAGTAGTTTCATCTTGATGAGATGATCAACTTTTTTATTTACGAAAATTCTTGATTCTAGTAGCTAACTGAGTTACTAGTAATGTAACGTAACGAGATAATGTAACACGCAATTTGTAGGACATTGTGGCTGTTAAATTGTATAACTATTAATTAATCAATAGTAAAAAAAAATCTGGTTAGTAACAACTTTTGATAAATACCCTCCTCCCAGCAAATTATCTCGTTCCGACGCCCAGAAATCTTTATTACCTGGTAACTCAGTTAGCTTTTTAAAACATTAAATGTATTCTAAAGGGATCTACTCTACACCCAAGGTCACAAGTCCTAGGACCTCCTCGAGGTGTTTCCTCTGCCACAAAATAATGGTACAATCACTATCGCTGCTACCCGTCACGTCATACTTAGGCATACAAGTACTTTCAGCTTACATAGTTAATAATCAATATTCATTTATTTCAATTAGGCAGCACTTTCGAAATGTCAGTTCATAAAATGTGGTAGGTATGCCTGACTATCGCAAGCTTTTACTGCATTAAGGAGGGTAGATCTAATAAACACAAGAACTTAGAGTACATTATTAGATACTCTTAGCACAAGAATATGTGACCAATATATTATGATACAAGTAAGTTGCCTTACGAAGCTTAGCTTAACGAAACAGGTCTAGTTCGTATAATTTACGACCACAATCAGCTCATGGCGATAAGTCACGATATCGGCACAATCTTTACGCGGCTATTTCAATGAATATACTGTGCCATATAAAGTTTATCGCTAGCGATTCCCTGTGGGACAAAGTACCGTTGCTTCCGCCCTCATGATTATACTTCGTGTTCTCTATTATGCAGCTTGAAATAATAAAAATACTTAGGTAGGTAAAAAATTAGAACAGAAATGTGTGTTAATAAATAATAACTTTATTAATTGATGGTTCGCCAATTTTTTGGTTGTATTGCTTGCCAAATTGATCTAAAAATATTGACATGAGGACTTTTTCCTCCTAAAAAAGTATGTTATTCAATAAACTCCTCTGTTTTCCAGAGAAAATACCATTACAATCGGCTTAATCATTCCAGAGATTAGACCGGACAAACAGACTTATTATAGACTAATATTGTCTATATTAAAACCCAAAACGTTAAAAAAAAAAAATACAAACCTATCTACTTACAACGAATTCTCTCCTTAAGTAACGCCTACCCTTTTATGATTGGTCAACAGTGATGGAGCGTCAAGAGAAGAGCATCAACAAGATTCAGCAGTTGCTGTCAGACGCGGAGAGCATGTGGAAGGACCTGCCTCGCACCGCAGACCTGCAGAGAAACGCCAACCACACACTCGACGGTCTCCGGGAACTGCAACACAACCTCACTGGAAACCAGGATAAGGGTATGTACTGATCATGCAACAACTCCATCGATAGCCTCAATAGCTCAACGGTAAAGGAGCCGGACTTATCGCCGAGAAGTCGTGTGACTATTTTCCACAGACCAGTACTATTGTGGTAATCACTCCTAATAGTCTTTTCTGAGTAATTGGAGTTTAATGGTAATATTTTATCATCATCATCAGCTATCAAGCCAACACCTCTGGACATACTTCTTTAAGCAGTCCAGCCAGTAAATTGTAAATTCATCTCCTATAACGGAGCAACACTTTGCAGGCAAGCAAATGGAGCCTTCAATTTTCTGCACCCGTCAACCTATACAGGTCTTTAGCCTTATGTGCCTGTCACACCGGCAACCACGCTTTTTTACTCTCTAGTCAGGGTCTAGACAAGGTCTATACTAGGATATGACGTCCGTGCTCATAGCGTCTCTTATTTCCAGCTGTCACCAAAATTAACCTGAAACTACGCGAGATGGGCGACCGCTTGGTGGCCACCAACGAGGACATCCAGCAGAGCCTCACGCAGGGCAACACCATGAGCGAGCGCGCTTACAACGACATACAACACAGCTACGAAAGCTTGCGAGGAGAGGTTAATCTCTTTTCTAACATTTATCATCATCGACCCAATCTTAATGGCCTGAATGGCAATGGCAAGGCGTCTCTATTTACCGGAGACGTGAATCTGGCTTCTGTATTTCACTTAGTGATCAGTGATGGTTCACGATGATTATTAGTAGTATTTACATTTCGATTTTATTTAACGAGAGAGCGACACCGAATTCCTGAATCAAAATGCTACTTGGATGGAATTCGAAGAAAAGTTACCCAATATTTCATAACCCACCTACAAATACCATGACCAAAGCCTAAAACTTCTCAAGACGTGAGAATTTCACGGAATAAAGAAAAGCTCAATATTTAATTGCTCAATCCAGAAATCGAACGTGAAGTTTTGTAAATTTTTTCTTAACTTTCTAACGGCACTAACCTGTGTTAATATGGACACCATATAACTGATGATTACTTGTTCAGGTACAAGCTTTCTCCAAAAACGAGCACGTGTTGTTGCAAACAGCGGACAACTTGATGGGTATCAAGAAGCGGCTCGAGTACGGCGTCCAGCAGATATCGCTCATCATGATACAGAGCAGTCAACTCAACAAGACTCTGAACGATAGGTGAAACCATTAAAATATTAACCGATTTTAGGTCACAAAATGTACCATTTGTTGAAATTTTTTTTTGATGCCTCAAAGCCTCAGACCAATTATTGTATAGGACCTACCTCGATAGACGTTACTTTTCTGTCAAAGTATATGATCAACGATCTAATGCGATTACAAAAACTGTCTATAGAATCGATGTTAAATATCGTTGTTAAATAGTAATCGTGTTCGTCGGTTAAAGAGCTCCGTAAAAATACACTTTTGTGTAATTGAATTGTGTAAAAAACGGGCAAAAACTTCTAGTTTAGTATAAGATATATACAAATTCTAAGCTCGTTTTCCTCAGAAAATGTCAGACAATTTTGTTCGTGACTATGGATGCGATACAGGTCCTTCTATAATTGGTCTGAGCTCAAAGCCGATTTCGGCTACAGCGACGCTTCTGACTCCTCAAATCTGGGTAAGGAACTCGGATGTATAGTTCTCTGGTGTGCTTTCCAGTGACTAATGTACCCTCTTTTGGCCTTAAAAGTACGACTACATAGGGCACATATTTGCTACCGACAGGTCACCGTGATCAATATGTCGATCGGATCTGTCATACATTTTGATAGTTTTCAAAGCGTTAGCGTTTGTAGAAAGATAATCGAAGTTCCATATGGCTACAGGTCCTGGAAATCTCAATAGGGCATATGACAGGTTTTTTTTTATTCTTTACAAGTAAGCCCTTGACTACAATCTCAGCTGATGGTAACTGATGATGCAATCTAAGATGAAAACGGGCTAACTTGTTGGGAGGAGGATGAAAATGCACACCTCCTTCGGTTTAAACACGACATCGCACCGGAATCGCACTGACGTTCATGTAGGAAACTAGAACCTATAAACGCCGATTTCTCTTCTCTAACATTGAGACAAATAATTTCTTTAAAAATTTCCATTATCTACTATTCTTTTGATAAGACTCGAGTTCAGTGTGCCTGTAAGTGGCAGCAATGTTTTCATACTGTGACTATCGCGTAACCGTAAACGCGAGTTTCTAAGGAATTGAAACAGTTGTGCAGCAGTGCCACTAGATGGCGTTGTTTCAATTCCTGAGAAATTTGCGTTTACGGTTACGCGATCGTCACAGTATCAAACTGCCACTGGCACCCTGCATCTCATTAATAAATGTCAACATATTGTTTTCTATAATCACAGATTGGACGTCCTAGAGTCACAGATCACCACGAACCAAACGTTTGCTCTGAGCAACCTCACAAGCAAGATCGACTCGCAGATGTCTCAGGTGTGGCGGCAGATCGGCATAGTGTACCAACAGCTCACTGCTAGCCGCACCGCACTGGACGGCCTCACTGTAAGTAGGTAGAGAGCAGTGGTGTGCACAGGGCTTTTAACTAAGGTAGCCATTAAAGAAAATATCACTCTGTATAATTTCATGGAGATTAACTTTTATACTGCGCTTTCTTTAGGTGCTTGATGCTTCTGTATCGATAATAGAATATGTAACAGTAAGTACTTTCTTTTTATGAAGTGTATATTTTTCAATATCTGACTCCAAAAATAACAAAATAATGGACACATTATATTCAAAAGCCACCGCAACCACCGTCGATATTTACAGAAGGCCTAGTGGCAGTTTGATACTATGACGATCGTGTTGACGTAAACGCGAATTTAGGAAATGCAACAGCGCCATCTAGTGGCACTACTACATAATTGTTTCAAATTCATTTAAATTCGCGTTTACGTTATTGCGAAAATAACAGTTTGGCTAGTCAGGGAGAACAACACGAGCATAGAACGGGAAGTGTTGATCGATCGTCAAGGAATTCCTTAATCCTACATTCTGTAGTCACAAGTTCAGAACTCTGCTCGGAGTTCTTCTCTCTACCACGCGATGGACCCGGCACCCGCACGGTGAATCCATGGAATGCTAAGATATTCGTCGCAGTATGAAAATATTAAGAACTCTCACTAGGCACACAGGTAATAGGGTAACCTTAAAAATCCGTTTTATAATAAATATCTTCGGTAAACGCTAACTTTGTTATTTATTAGTTACATAAAAATACGTAAGTAGGTATCTATTGTATTTCGTTTAAGTACAAAATATAAAAAATTGCGCACTACTATACTACCTATACTCGAAATTTACTTAGATGACTTTTTTACACAACAATAATGGCCGACTATGAATCAAAGACAATCAGTAGGGTTGAGAAGTTAACGGCGGGCATCGGAACGATATCAAGTAGGTATCGTTATAACTGAAATACCTAAACTAAAACATCCGTTACTATACTACGTTATCTTAAAAGGGAACGTATAGTAACGTTTGTCGGTTGTGTGCATTTTAAGAAATTAAATATCACGTGTCACAAACGGTGAACGGTGCACGGTTTATGCCTATGGGTACGCGTGGTTAAGAAATGGGGTAATCTTTTTTTATTATTATTATAAATATACTTAAACAATACACATCACTATCTAGCCCCAAAGTAAGCATACAGAGTAGCTTGTGTTATGGGTGCTAAGATAGTTGATATTATAGTATTAATATACAATTATATACTACATATAAATACTTATATACACTCATGTTCATCACACAAATATTTTCCAGTTGTGGGAATCGAACCCACAGCCGTGGATGCAAAAAGCAGGGTCACTACCCACTGCGCCACGCGGCCGTCTCTTTCTTTAATCTTTTGGGGACGTACTAACGTCCAAGATTTGCTTATACTTCAAAAAAGTGTGCACGTATCCACGTACATACTGGGTGTAAGGGACATGATACCGAAAACTGCGTGAAGAGGTTAAATTTAGTTTCCACAACGATATTTTAAATAACAATTACGTGGGAAATGAGAAAATTCAGATTTTGAAAATTTTGAGCACGCAATGTACAGCGAACAATGCGATAACAACGCTCCGCAATCTACTGTGTACGTACGAGTAGGTACGTACGCATCGACAGCAAATCGGCTGGCTACACTTACCTATCTAATACCTATTTTTTATACTTTACAAGTTTTTAACTAGGTACAGGTAATTAACTTACTTCAGGTTGTTTCTCGTTTACGAGACGTTCTGTCGTCATAGTAGGTACAATATTCATGAGTACTGAATTGATTTGATCTAAGCATTTCAAGACTTCTCAGTCAACACACACAAACACACACAATACAAACGACACAATTGTATGAGTATTCGTTACAGAAAATCACTACTAACATAACATAGAACATACACAAAGGTTTTTGATTTTGGTTTGTTTGTCAACAGACCGCCGAACACGAACTAAAGAAAAAATAGCGTAGCGTCTAGCGAAAGGACCTAAAGTTTCAATATTTTGAAAATACCTATTAACCACGCCGCGCGGCTTAGGTTAGAGAGAGATAGCAATTATTTTCCTCGGCACCGGCGGCGGTCGGCAATACAACGTCGCGCAGTTTGTTTGTGACTTTGTATAGATAGATACCTATTAGTCGTGACCTGCCTATTTGACCTCTTGGAAAACAGCTGATCGCGCGCATTTTGCAAATTAAATTTACATTGCTAGTTTTTGTTAAAATCTTGATTTGACGATTTTTATTAAAAATCGTATTGAGATAATGTTATCCATACCAGTGTTTGAATAATGCTACTATTCGTAAGATATCTTTTACGCTATAGAATAACGTGAGCATATGTATTGTATAACATTTTTATTAAAAAACTATTTTTTAAAATAAAATGATTATAAAATATTTCATTTTCCCATCTTTAAACTAACAACATATCAATTATTAAAGAATCATTCATTATCATTTATCGATAAGTTAACGCTCGATGTTATTTACCCATCCTTACTTTTCATAGACAATCTAGCGTTACGAAATGTCAAATTGCCGTAATCGTAGTTAAGCTGTGCAAATTAATCTCGTTGTGATTTTGTTTTTCAGAAAATAAATGTGAATAAATCGTAAATTCGGTGTAGTTTTTGGTGTAATTCGTACTGTACGCGTATAATAAAGGATTTAGACACTTTGTTCTTTAGAAATTACGTATAACGTAAGTGAAATATGTGATTTTAGTGACAAGACGGGTTTGTTTTGGTGATTAGACTTCTAAGAAAATTTTCGGTATATATGAATAAATGTAGGTATTATGTACCTACCTACTACTATTATGTACTACCTACAGAAAGAAGTTTAAAATCTTAGGTACATTCTTATATTATAGAATGTATATGAAATCTTGTATTTAAAACAACAATACATAAAACAATCAACTAATAAGTACATAGTTGTTTTAATGATTAAGTAAATATGTACCTAAACCTAGTGCGTAGAATTTACTATTTAATGAATATTACATGTTCCAATTTCCATTTACCCACGGGTAGGTAGGTACTTGTAGTCGTAAGTTAGTTTACATCAAACAATTAACTAACAGCTGATTTGTATCTTCAGGTACAAACTGCGCGATACGTTAATGGAACTACCACCACGTTGGATGGCATGAAAACTAAAGTAAGCGAAAACATTCTTTATCTATCTATATCTATACTTATAATAAAACTGTAACAGCTAAATAATTTAAGATATTTTTAAAAATATTGTTGAAGGGCAATCGATCAAATATACAATCGATATTTAAGCCAAAAATAGCGTATTTTTCATTTTTTGTTTGTCTGTCCGTATTTTTGTTAACCGGGCATCACGCTGAAACTACTGAATGAATTCAAATGGCGCGATTTGAAACACATAACAGGAAGATGGTTAAATAGAATACTTTTTGTCGCGAAAATAAAATCAGAAGGGTTGCCTCTTCTGATTTTATTTTCTACTATTAGATATGTTATGTGCCCACAAAATATTTGTTTAAATAACTTTCGTTGTTTACTATACAAATAAATGAAATTAAGACAATTTAGCCACCTTTGTTCGCCTCAGTTTCGACGCGTTAGTGACATATCTAGTAGTACAAAATCTTTGGTTCCGATCCGTTCCGTTAAAATGGGCTGATATATTTTTTACAAGTTAGCCCTTGACTACAGTCTCACCTGATGGTAAGTGGTGATGTTATCTAATATGGAAGCGGGCTAACTTGTTAGGAGGTAGATGAAAATCCACACCCCTTTCGGTTTCTCGTACCCTCGTAGCCTCGTACCGTAACGCTAAATCGCTTGGCGGTACATCTTTGCCGGTAGGGTGGTAACTAGTCACGGCCGAAGGCTCCCACCAGTCAGACCTGGGCCAATTAAGAAAACCCAGCAGGAAATCGACCCAGCCGGGGATCGAACCCAGGACCTCCGTCTTGTAAATCCACCTCGCATAACACTGCGCCACAGAGGCCGTCAAAATGATGAATTCTATATTATCCAGGTGGAGAGCATAACAGATCGTATGCTGGAGGTGGACAGCAATCTGAACTACTTGCTCGGGAGACTGTCGCTCGTCACTCAGGAGTTTGGTCAGATCAAGACTGGACTGGGCGAAGCACTGGAGAAGGCAAAGAGTAGCTTCCAAGATGTTAAAACAAAATTAGAAGGTAAATTCAATAAATCAATTAATTGCCTAAGCGTCTAAATGCTATGTATTTGAGGCGCTTGCCTTTGAGACTTTAGGCCCATGACATTTTTTTTTTAATTTTATGTCTGACAAATTGATCCATGCGTCAGGTGACACAAGAGCTGGCGCTTATTTGGTCCAAAGGATAAGTCTTGCCATCCAGAGAGGTAATAGCGCCAGCGTATTTATAGATACGTTGCCTATGGGTGAACAATTACATAATGTGTATCTCTTAAAATTATTTTATTTATTTAAAATTTAGATTTCATTATTATTTTAGGAGTAATTTATTTTTCATGCTTTCAGTCTGTAAGTACTTTTTAGGTTTATTAAAAACATTACTTGACTTATTGGAGCTTCCGGGCACTGGACACTTATGGGTAGTTTAGCTAACTACCTTGAGAATCATAAGATGAATTTACTGATAAAATTATTTTCTCAACGTCCAGTAGATACTTACCTAAATACATGCTAAAATTTCCTTACCTTTCACGGCTAAACCGCTGAATTTTTTGGTAGGCACAAACGATAAATGGCGCCTTGAAATAGGACTAAATACTAGTAGCCCAAATACAAAACAATAACATGAAAAGTAGGCATCTTTTTATTTAGGGCTGACCATCAGGGGCGATGGTTCCTAACAACCCGATCCCTATCGGGTTACCAGTTAAAAAAAATCTACGAGTTTTACGGACGTTAATAATTTAACTTACACAGCCAAAAACACATTAATGTATTAACTACTAGAAATTTTCAGTCTTCGCTACTGTTGACCATAACGTTTTTTTTTTACAGATAGTGGACCCGGACCCCACGTCGCGGCTACGATTTAAAATATGGTGTAAAACAGTACTGTACCTAGTTATAATGTACCAAATAACGTAGATAATACTTACCCGTAATTGTAAGCAATGAGATTCGACGACAACAAACATCTACCACCTAAATACGTACATACATAATTTCAAATAATGAGGACTTTATACCACTTATACGGTAGACTAAAAATGATAAGGTAGGCTACAACAGGAACCGAGCCTTTTTAGGACTAGAGTCTTAGCCTCGCTTTAAAAAAAAAGACTCAAGTCTGGAAAATTATGATTAAAGGCTCGAGTTTTAGCTACTTATACCTGATCAAACTATTACTTAGAAAATAAAATATTCTGTTTTCATTATAATCAAAGTTGCGCTAGCCAATCACGATCAATCTACCGTCAAGACTGCAGGAAGGTTAGTGATGTGGGTAATGAAAATATCGAAAAAATACGTACAACCATATTTCGATATTTCTTTTCATAAGATAATATGCTTATTATGTCCACATTCTGATACCGTTGAGTAAAAAAAATGAGAATGAGAGAATTACAATGATTTTGTGTAAAACAAAAAAATTAGTTATTTGTATATTTTTCTTGTAAAAATTAATCGAATTACAAATATTGTAAACCTCGTCTTAGTGGCATTATGGCTGAGTTACACAGGGAAAGTGACTCGAATACAATTAATATTTTATTTGTGGGCATCAATTTTATCGCCAAACGACGCTGTAACATAATGTAAAGTGTTTCGCGTGAATATTATATTTTATGATAAAGGTTGTAATAGTGACAGGACAATTTCATCTGCGAGTGTTATTTAGTTTAAACGAAGCGTCAGCAAACAAACGCATTTTTAAATTATTAAAATAATACAAAGGAATGGGTATAAGATCAAAAATATTTGTCAATAAACCGCTGCTTGCTCTAGCCAGTAATAAATTAATACATTTTCTGCATTGCTGGCGCTGCTTCAGTTTCTCAAAAAAAAAAACGCGACTGTCTGTTCACCTTAACCAAAGGAAAACCTTCAGATAATAGAATAATAACTTATTGTCTAAAATAAAACTCCATTCGACTTACTGTCTAAAATAAAACGCATTCAAGTAACTCTCTGTGTGTAACTTAGCCTTTACGTTAGTCGACTCGACTGAAAACATGAATGAAATGGAAATAAAAATGCAATAAATTTAACTTTTGCAAATATTTAATCTTCTTCATAATTGTGGATCTATAATATTTATATTGTACAAGTTTATACAATTAAATTATTGTGACTATCCCCGGTCACATGTGAGCTCGTTAAACCAACCGTGCGCGTGGCCCTGAGACATTGGGTTTTGTGTTCTGTACAATCGTATTCATACCATAAATATTGATCTTAAATAATATACACACAAATTATTTGTCTGCCATCTTTTAATTATATTGGTTAAATTTATAAATCCAGATTACAACCTCACTTTTTTTCTATGTGCAGTATAATTAACAAATTAATTACCTTATGCTGATAAATAATTAATATTAAAAACTCGTGCCTTATAGTGAATTTTTTTTATTAATTAATTAAATATGTTTTATTCATAATATTTGAAAACACTCAAAATTTTTTCATACAACAGAGAACAAATAAATGCGTTTATTTGCTTAAATGTTATTTTGGCTATTTGTGTTGTTTTTTTTCATTTTCCATTATTTGATAGGTAAGGAATTTGTTTCGAATCCACTAAGCTAAATTAATTTCTAAATTGCGTCCCTTGAAACTAAATCTTATACAGAGGCCATAAATGGTATTGTCGTATTCCAAAATCAAAAACACTAACGCCCAAAATTAATTCAATTACGATAGAAGATGATATTCAAAGTTCTGGGTTATAAACTCAGATTCGACAAAGTACGTTGGATAAAAGTGCACAATCCGTTTATGCAGTTGCCGTGTGGACCGGGAAACGTTTTTGATACCAAGTAAGAAATGTCAGGTAAGCATTGATTTCTTATAACAAAGAGGTCAATGCAAGGTACCAGTTAAAGTCGCAAAATAGATCAATCTAATCAATCAATGATGAACAAAGAGGAGTATAGAAAGAAGACGATCTTACGGCAGTATTCGAAGCTAACTGCGAGATTATAAAATAAATGATTGATTTATAAAACTCACATAGAAGGAAAACACAGATAGAAGGAAGGCTTGATAATGATATTATTAATCTTGATTACGATTTTACATGCTCTGAGCATTTTTCATTAGATATTATTACTTTTGGGCATTAGCGACTATAACATGCAGTTTTAACAAACGGAAACTGACATAGAATTCAAATAATTAAGGGCTCATTTTTTAATCTTATCAAAATAATTACTGTACAAGAATTCTAATTATTTGGATAAATATCTAGAAGCAATGACGAATAAAACCTAAGGTAAAACTAACTTTTTCGTTGTAATTAAACAGCCTGGAATGGGTACACTCAATGGAATGGAAAAATATTAAAATACTCAATCAAAACAAAACTTTCAAAAAGTTCCAATAAAGGATAAAGGACGAACCAGTCGCCTTATAACACTTGTTGAAAAATATTCTACGAACTATCTATTAAAAACAATATCAAAACTAACTTGTAAAACAGTATACTTAGTATGAGATTTTAAAGATGTAGGATCAAAGTAAACCAGACCTAAAGATCCTCGTTTTAAAGTCGTATATTCTCTACCACTGTCTGTAAACTATAGTGTAATCTAACATAATCACTACAAACAGAGAGACTTTTCAGAAGTGCTTGTAAACTGAGCCTACTTGAAATAAATGCTTTTGAATTTGCAAATCGTACAGGACGAAATTAAGCTTTAAATCTTTCCGCATAAAGTTAATTTTACTATAACAGCGTTTCAACACGAACTTCAAAACAAATCTCACACTAAGGATACGGCATAGTGCAACGATAATAATAATTAAATGTACACAACATTACAAAGAGGGAAATCTTCAATGGCAGTGGCATACCTAACACTCATACACAAATAGCACTTGAACGTTTTCTTTACATACTAATATGAACTTTTATTTATGTACACGATTTAATATACATGTACACTATATAAATAGCAAAAAATATTTACAAATTACTGATCAATATTGTAAAAAGCACTTATTAAACTCCTCCCTAAAACCGACACCCAAATACTATCCGAGATATAAAGCATTATAATGTACATATTAATTATTAAATACGATTGTAAAAGAAAGTGCAGAAAGTAGCAAAATGTAATTGAAAAAACAGTATGAAGTGCCTAATACTATTTGTTCATAGAATGCGTACAAAATAAAAGTGAGTAGTGACGGCTAATAGATGGCACACTTAACGCTATTGGATCGTAATAGCACGCAGAGACCTAACAGAAACCTCTCCACCAGTTCTAACTTAGTATACATATAATTCACATGATAAAAAGATTATTTTACTGTTACAATTTGAAATTGAAAGTGAAGACTTAAAAGCTGTTCGAAGCTGAGTGCCATACCATAGATAGATATTGGATTAAAGATATCGTATTTTACGCAAGCGCGACATGGTACCGACCACTGAAACGGTAACTACGTCATTGATAAGATAAGCGTTCAACCATAGATTAAACCGAGCCAATTTAGATTTTTCCAAACAATATACTCACTTCTTATAGGTAAACTTAAAATTCAAGCGTTGTTCTTTTAGCATTCTATCTTGACATTAGCAAAGCATTCGACTTTGTTAGCAATTACACTCTACTCAAAAACTTGAATGATTTCAAAGTCACTTTATTACACTTTATAACAATTTAAGTATAAAAAGCAATGTGTAGAAATTTTCAACGCTATATTATCAAAAAATATTTCAATCTCATTAGAGGAAAAAAATATTTGGAGTGCCACAAGGCAGTGTAATGTAACCCTTACTTTTTCTCCTTTATATAAATAACTGGCCTAATAATACAAAACAGTAACAAAATGAGTCGGAAAACGTTTATCTCTGTCTTACATCATATCCAATAGCGCTAAACGCTCTCGTAATATAAACAGCTATGATGCTATAAGTAAACGAGTTTATTCGTCCTAAGTGAGACGATATGGAGGCTGATTACTAAACTGTCAGTCTTACACTGCATGCCGCTGAAATACGTCAATATGACAAGGTTATTTATACGTTAGAATAAAATATTAAGTTTTATTTGCATCTATTACCGTTGGTCTTTACTAAGCATCGATTAATTATATAATAACTTATTTATGTTCCTTTATTTATTACGATATTTCTCTTTTTTACTTATAACGCCATAGACAAAGTCGATAAGCTCTAATTGGAATAAGTCTATATTAGTGTTAATTTTGTTATACACAAATAAACTTACTTGATTATTCGACAAGTAAAAAGGAGTGCTATCCTTATTCTACTATTCCTCGATGAAAAGGACAACACAATTGCCAATATCAATAGGGTAAGTTTATATTAAGGAAAGTCGTTTCAGGAAGAACCTCCTGCGCAAGATTGTCGAATTGAAGAAGTAACAAAACCTTTTGATATTAAAAAAAAAGAGAAATTAGATATTTGTGTACAACAAAATTAGCATTTTGTCCATTAGACAAAACTTTGCATGTCCGTGACATCTACTCTGTACATTGCAGTATCAAAACGTTAGTGGCGGGGAATTCTTGGTGCGTATAAACGCAAATATACAAATAAACACTTGAGAATTATTTTATAAAAAATAAAATTTTAACTACAGAGATTTACTTCGATATAGGTACTAAAATTTCCACTCCAAGTAATAGCAATTATTGTATTGTATAAGTAGTTCGCAAGAACGCACCAAGGACCACCCTCCTTGAATGCGGCGCTGGCCGCTTTGCTTGTGCGTATGATTCCCTTAGCACTATGGTATGGACAAAATCTCGCTGCAGGCACAGCAATAAATAGTGTGAGCAGAGCAAAGTATAACGCGCTCTTGTTCGCATTTATAAGTCGAACATAAGCGTGTAGTGATGTACATCGGGCGTATCGATAAATTTGTCGACAAATTATTTAAAATTCGAACTAAACAATTGGAGAGAGTGATTGTTTAATTTTATCGAGGAGGTGCACATAGCTATGAAAATTACGATTTTTGATTACCCGCAGCGAGATATCGCTCAAGAGTATAATACGAACCTATACGCTGCAAGCGCTGAAGTAGCACCAGACATTTTATAGTAAAGCTTTCATATTGCCTTGACGCACTTCAGGTTGCTTGCATTTAGATTGTGGATATTTTTGAAATACGATCGTCCTGCCACGCAGGCATATGGCGCCAGCGCCATTTAATTTTTACAAATGTCCTGCTAAGCACCCAATAGTTGGCGAGTTTCTTCTGTGCCCTGAGGGTAAGTTTTCATGTAAACCGACGTTTATTACAGTCAAAATAAATCTGTCGTTATACAAGATATATGAAAAAAAACAATTATCCAGGCTGCAAATGTTGACTGCCTTAAAATATACGGCTGTATTAAAATCATTTACATAATTACACAAAAGTCATGATTGAACCACTACACCCTCGTACTATGACAGATAAAGTAGTTTACTTGAAAATTTACGTTAGGATTAAGACTGCTATGCATAATACTAGATCTGAAAACTAATCTGTGTCATGTACCCTAGCAGTCCCAAGATATCACTTTTCATAGAGATTACAATAAAGTGTAAAAATAATCTATTGAAATGCATATTTGAATTTAGGTCACTAGAATTTGGGTACATGGGTACATCACTAGCCAAAACAATCAATCAGCTTTATGATCTAGCAGTATACATAAAAGCCGTTCATTCCAGACTAGCGCACTCAATAAACAATCCCACAGTCAATTCTAAAATGACCTTAACTTTCTGTATTCTATTTTTTACAATTTTAACTCCTAACTAGATTTGTGTCTAATTGTGCAGTATAGGCAACTTCGATGGCACGTTACTGTGTAAAAACGCTAATAGAACACTTTCGAAGCGATGCGACAAGGCCGTGCCGTTTGCAACTGGTGTGTCTCATAAAACTGTACCTTAATGGAATGTTATTTAAATAATTATATGAACAGAGTCATATAACGGAATACACTAGATTTACACGTAATTCTCGCTACCATTCAATCCATATAAAAAGACATTCGCTACCATTAATTCCGTTTACACTATTTTTAATGGATACTTTATTTACTAGAAAGTCGACAGGTCCAATCGAAGCCCTTTTTCGTGGTAGCTTGAACACATCGCCTACCACGTGATGCTTGCGCGGCGATTTATGAGCCCTCGGCGGAGGATTACGTTCAGGAAGGCAGTAGGTATTCTGTAACGATGGTTTGTATAACTGGTCGCCCCTTCATACACAGCAGTCCGCGCGGAGCACCTTACCGATTTTGACACCAGTCCCAGTGCAGATTGACATCCCGAACAACCCTTAGGTCGTAAGGCTTCAACCCCGAAAGGGGCTGGAAGAGCAAGACCAGAGAAAGTTCAAGGAGACGAATGCCTCAAAGACCGTATTCACGTCCGACAACGGGAAAAAAATACCCACAAATTGGTTACCCACTTGCAAGTGCGGATTTCGAATTTATGACTATGTTGCTTTTTCTATAGTTCGCACTTGCTAGTTATACAAAACACCGTTACAGAATAGCCCTTCTAATAGTATGTGAAGATGAAATTGAGTTACTGCGATTACCCATTCTAAATCCTGACGACCTGTATCATGCAACTCGTGTAGAGTATAATTAAAACCCTAAAAATCAACATAATTAATTATTCCTTACAGGTTAGCCTTCGACTACCATCTCACCTAATGGTAAGTTATGATGCAATCTTAGATGGAACCTGTCTAATTTATAAGGAGGATTAAAATCCACAATCCCTTTCGGTTTCTACAAGTTTAATCATCATGTTGGCGATGTGTTCCCGCTACTTTCGCTAGATACTCTAAGTTACATAGACGTGGCCGGATAAGGTGACGTTGGTATACCTAAGCCGTTCACATTCCAGACACCATATTCCAATATACCTAACACTAATTTCGCACCTTTAGTGCAAGATTACATGACAACGAACCCAATGCTTTTCCCAGAAGAGTAACTCCAAAGTTTCGTCCTAAATTTTAATTTAATAAATTCCGTACTACTGATTTTTTAGTCACAAAATTTTCGCTGTTGAAAAAAATATTTTAAACAAGCGAAAAAAATCGATTCTATTTCAAATCTTATGCAAAAGTAAGGTTCAAATGGGTGTTAGGTTCAACTAAATCATCAAGGCTAGCTGTTCATGTAATCTAGCACATCGAGGATATTGCTGGTGTACTAACATAGGAAGACATACATCTATACATATACGCATTTATACGTGTAATGGATTCAGACACCGTTATCCGAAAACCAGTGAATATTGTCGAAGCCAACATTGCGTCAACACAACAGATGAGTCCAAAGCCAATCGAGTCGGTGAAATGTCGGTTAGTTCAGTGAAACGTCGGTGAAATGTCTGTCACTTTTATGTATACTACTTGAACACCCTCAAGAAATTGCGACCAAGGCTTTTTTACATCTTCCAATTTCCTCAGTAATAGCTACTATAAAAAGCCGGCTTACAGGGCCAAATCTGTCTCCTTAAAGAAAGGGGGTTTGTTTGGAAAGACGATTCTCCAATGCGGCTTGTAGGATAAAGGTTTTACTGTGGATTGTGGTTGGCAATTCAGAAGACTAAATCACATTTTTATGTTAAAACTACATACCTGTTCTAACATCTACACCCAAATTCTAATAATACTTGAAAGTTCGAAAGTTAAGATCAAAAACGGCATCAAGCCTACACGCTAAACTGCTTGAAGCATGTTTTACCGTGATTGCTGCTAACCCAAAATAAAGTCACATTGGACCAGAATCAAATTCAGATTCAGAATAATTCTGAATTTATTGATATATAGGTCTTTTACCCTTGACCTGCAAATTCATTCCTCAAGTATCAATGCAATTTTGTAATTTGCGATTGGTTTGTTTCCCAAACTAACATCGAATGTGTTTAAAAAAATCTGGAACTTCTGCATTTACTTGTGTAATGAAGATATAAACAAAAAATGTGACCATCATTTACCTATTTATTACTTTTTAGAGCTCCGTCTGGATTGAAGTGCCAGGATAATCTAAAATTGTAGTCTAAATGCATTATCGGAGGCATCATCGAGAGGTCGTGGTTCGATCACACTAGACTAATGTCATACACATTCCTAACAGACTTTTCCGACTTCTTGAAGCCTGGAGAAGAAAGGGAATATTGGTCATATTTAAAAGATATGGCAAAAAAAACTATACACCAGTTTTAGTCTAGTAGTATGCATAGAAGTGTTTGGTGTGATGTCAATGAAAGCTAGATGCCAGCCGGTGCCGTGTCAAACGATTCGCAAATGATACATACCACCCCACGAGTCCGAGGCACTTAAATGACCTTAACAGTTAATGATATACTACCTCTAACTAGTGTTACATTTGGTTAGCTCTTGTCACCCCCACAGGGACCCGTTGATACAACGGGCACGACACATTTAAAGCTATGGACATATTTTCACATACTAAGTTAATAGATTTCTAACCTAACACGGAGAAAGAAGGGAGCTATCGTACATAACTATACATACTAAGTTCGGCTCGTAAAACTTACATCCAACTGATTTTTAACCAGTGCGTATTTACGTACAAAGTTTTTTTTTTTAAATATTTTGGTGTCATTAATGAGTGTCGACCTTGTAAAAACGTCTAACGTATCGTCGTGAAAATATAGTAGTGTCCTCTGGTGAGCGTTGAAAGAATCAAAACGTGTGTGGAAAAATAGTGCAGTGGAAATAAATACGACCAAACTCACGTATCTCCTATATAATTACATTTACACATGGATAAAGCGCGGTTTATACTGAGTGGCGAAGACGTATAACATCATCATTATCAACCCAAATTCGGCTCACTGCTGAGCTCGCGTCTCCTCTGATTGGCAGACTTCACACACGCAGAGAATTAAGAAAATTCTCTGGTATGCAGGTTTCCTCACGATGTTTTTCCTTCACCGTTTGAGACACGTGATATTTAATTTCTCAAAATGCACACAACTGAAAAGCCTCTCCAGAATCGGAGGCAGAGGTCATATCCACTAGGTTATTAGGCACCGTCAATTTAGTTTTACTTTAAATCAGTTGTCATCAAGAGGAAAAACTGCGGGACAAGACGAGATTTGTAGCAACATATTAGAAATTTGTACTATATAGATGAATGCTCTCGGCAACCTATATTCTCCTATTGGAGAGGGCTGGATGCTTCTCTCGCCTCAGTAACCTGATTGTCATTAGCAGTTCTTGCTTTTAGCAGGTTTTTTAGCTTTGCTTGCTTACATTTCAGCCATATTAGAACCGATTAGTTAGCGTAGCGATGGCAAGAGAGCTGAGGCTACTTATGTACTCTCGGGAAGTTGGGAAGGTCGCTTTTTGGGAAGAGACTTTATTAAAGCGGCCTCATCTGGGAGTGCGCAAAAACAAAGTAGCTAAAATGGTTAAGAAATGCAAATATTTTGTTTGTTGTGAGACCCTAGAACTGTGTTCTCCAGTTCTTTTTGAAGGTGTTTCAAATTCTTGGGTTTCATATATTTTGCTATATATATACATGTATCCACCACTTCAATATAAACCGCGTATAAATAGATGCCAACATCGACCCTTCAACAAAGAAATAACGAAGCATCCACCACATGAACTATTTACAAATCGACAAGTCGCCGTAACAAAACAACAATTATTTAAATTTCATTATGTATACGTTTTAAAATTGTCGCACATAACATCTATGTACAAATTAAATTCGTTCAGCTTGTATCTGAACATTTACATCCAGTGTCCGACCAAATTAAAAAAAAAAAACAAAAAATAAAAAAAAAGTAAAAAGGTTTTGGCCGAAAGACTTCGATAGCTATTGTGCGCGTGATATTTACAGTTTAGACAGCTTATGATCGTAGTTGTTTAAACAAAGAATCTTCCGAAAACATATAAAAAAAAAAAAAAAATTGTCGAAATGTTGTGTCAAATGTCAAAATTACCACAATTTGGTCGGACACTAATAATATCAAGATCTCTACATGGCACTTCAGTACAGATTTTGCAAATGCTACGATGGGCAACTGATATCAATTCCTATTTATTTGAGATGTACACTCAGAGGCACAATTATCCGTCCACTTTAATATGACGCATATTAAAGTGGGCGGATAATTGTGCCTCTGAGTATATATTGAATATTGGTATGGCTCGCACTGGATGCTGAATATGAGGGTAAGTGACAAACCATGTGAGGGTGATTTAAGCATTTTTTTAATGCTTTTTCACCAAATTATGAAAGTTTAATTCTGTCCAAATTGCCATGAAGAGTCACACACTTTGAGCATTTAACCCATAGAAGATGCCTATGACAATAATTTATTGAAGGATTTTTCAAGCAAAGCATTGTTTATATACTCTAGAGCTCTAAGTATAGAGACCTAGAGCATTGAGAAAACATAATATACTCAGAGACACAATTATCCGCCCACCTTAATATGACGCGAGTATATTAATGTGGGTTGGTAATTGTGCCTCTGAGTGTATATAGGATTCAATAAAGTAACCTAATTGTACCTTGTTATTTAGTTAATTTTAAGAGCCCATTCAACAAAACATATTGTTTCTTGTAAGATTGTAACATGATTTCTCTATGAAATAATTAGCTTGGCAATTTCGTTCGTAACACTCCCGATGTTCCGCGCGGGTCGGGGGACGTGTAGCGATGATTGAAAACCCCACGCGCAATCTTTCCCCCCGTCGTCCGCATATCATGGGAGTGTCATCAACGAATTTGCCAGACTATAATACAGCTGGATATCTATCACTACACTATTTGTATACTCATTTTTGTTTCTTTTAATATTCTTCTAATTTCTGTAATATTTTTTTCAATGGACATACAGACATCAATAAATAATATCTCATATTGACTTTGAGGCATCTCCTATCAGTTGAACAGTCAAACGTTACAAAAAACATTAATCTAATAATGTACATATTGTCGTTTGAAGATAAGAGTAAGAACTATCGCCTAGGGTTTTGTTGTTCGCTTATTTTTTGGTGTGCTGGGGTGGGGTCACCTCCGGATGGGTTTCCCTCCAGGTGGGTTTACCTCCAGGTGGGTTTACCTCCGGGTGCTCTTGGAGGAGGGTCGCGAGTGGGATTGAGTGCGGGGGGTCGCAACCCCCCCCCTCTCCTAACTGGAACATGACGCTGCAGACACCGGCGATAGTGGTGAGTCGCGAGGGCATCCAGACAGGGTCACTACCACCTGGTGACATACAATGACATTGTGTTACATTCCTTCATACTTCAAACTGGTAGACTACAAACAGAAAACTTGACTTTTTTATACAAATAGTCTATATGTGTAACTATTAAGCAGTGTAACACTTGACAGGGCATGCAAAGAACATGGCCTATATGCCGCTTTAGTTCCATTTATCACAGGCATAGGTTTTATAATATGCCAGTAATTACACCAGTGGAGACACCATTATACAGAGGTAAGTGAGGTTGTAGGAGGTATCCTCTGAACAAATTTTAAAAGTTCTTTTATGACTATAATTCAAAAAAGCCATGTTGTTTGTGTCATGGGAATATACCATCCCCATATTCCCACGGGAACAGTCTGCTAGTAACTAATAATAGAAATACTTCCCGAGTAAGCTATCATGAAGGTCTTTAGTACTAACAGATTCTATACAAAACTATAAGGGCAGAGAAAGGGAGAAATATCATAAAGGAACACCTTTACACTAGACCTGAGTTAGACCTCCCGGGATCTGCTCAGCCCCCCTAGCCATTTGGCACGTCGATTCTCTTTCTACAATCGCTAATGCTTCAAAAACTAAAAAGATGTATGGCAATGACTTTTGCTATCGACAAGTCATGTGATCAAGATCTGTAAATCCCATTACATCTTTCTAGTTTTAGGCATACATATGAATTCATGGTTTCAATCATAGACTATTATCGTACCTATGCCTAACATGGTCATACCGACTCTGAAGGTACATTAGTTGGTGGATTATATTAAAAAAGATGTAGCAAAAATAAAAATACATATATACCTTTCGGCTTCCAGCATGATTCCGATGTTCACACAGCCAAACTCCTTGCCATGTCCCGAGGTTCAATTTTCCATCTGTGATTGGGATTGTCAGCGAGGATCCAAGGAAGCAAGCTTTCACATGTGCGGGCTGTTAACCAAACAAAATTATATGAGCTTCTTACATCCACAATTTTTTTTCTTAATATCAAGAAACTGTTGCCACATTTAACTTTATGTATTCTGTTAATTTACAAGCTTTAGAATCGAAATCTGATCTGTTTGAGAAAGAATACAATAAACTTAAGCTGGAATGATGGCAATAATACTGGCTGCATTTCCATCCAGTCTAATCCTTTGCGCAAAAAATGAGCCAGCCCTTCTGTTACCAGTCGAGACAAATAGCTATCTGTCTTGGGTCTTGGGATATTAAATATTGAGACTTTCATTCTAATGCGATTTATTTGGGCCTGTAATTTGGGAGCATGCAGAGAGAACTTAAGATGTCATTCTCAGTCATTATCATCAACAACTACTACTGGTCACTACAGACTCGAAAAATATTATCTCTGAAGTCCATTAGCCTCTGTTAAAACATAGTAGTTATAAGATACAATTCCACAGCCTGGTCAAGATGTGGTCCTTTAAAAATGACCTCTTAAGGAATGATTACTCTTTCTCAAATCCTAGTAAATTAGCATTTTAATTAATATATTTTTATTAAATTTAAAAAATATAGGTTTAATTTTATCATTAGCCTAATTTCAGCCATTTCTGGCATACAACAATTATAGTTATAATTTGATATAGGATAATTTTAATATCCTTCTTTTGGTCTATGTGGCTCATCACAAGGTCCTGGTTTTAACTCCTGGGTCGGCCTACAAAATATTGAACTTTTTCTTTCTTTCGAGAGAGGTGGTCACTCTTGTGCCTTAAGCCTCTCTATCCTATCCTAGTTGTTATTATTAACATCTTATAGTGATCATTACAGAATATAACAGATTTACTTGACAATAAAACATTGGCAATTGGGGCATTAAAATACGCGGATAATGACGACTGTTGGGTGCAAGCCGCATTTCCTACTTTTAAAAGTGATTTAGTTACTCTAAGTGATGACTCAGTTCATTTTGACGGTGGTGAAGTGGGTGTGCCACAATACGGATTTACAATACGGAGGTCCTGGGTTCGATCCCCAGCTGGGCCGATTGAGGTTTTTCTAATTGTTTCAGGTCAGGCTGGTGGGAGACTTTGGCCGTGACTAGTTACCTCTCTACCGGCAGACATTTTTTTAGCATTTCTGTATGATGTTGTGTAGAAACACAAAAGGATGTGAACATTCATCCTACACCTAACAAGTTAGCCGGCTTCCATCTTACATTGCATCATCACATGCCATCAGGTGAGATTGAAGTCAACGGCAAACTTTTAGAGAATAAACTAAAAGTCATGACTTAAATGTAAAAATTGGAAATTGCAATCTTAATAACTATTTCATTTTCACTTTAATAATGAAGGTGTTTATTTGGAATATACCAAAAGATATTCCAAATAAAGACATTTAAGTGTCTGAATTCCATTAACAAACATAGGTGACAGAAATAATTTTATAAACAGTTTTCATTTTCAAGATCAAATTTCAAATTTGAATATTTAATACTAGCAGACACCGCGCGGTTTCACCTGTTCCCGTAGGAATACAGAGATAAAATATAGCCTATAGCACTCGTGGATAGTGTAGCTTCCTAACAGTGAAAGAATGTTTCAAATTGGCTCAATAGTTCCAGAGCCTATTCAAAAAACAATCAAATCTTTCCTCATTATAATATTTAGTATAGATAACCAATCAAGCTGCATTAATTAAGACTATAAAGTGAAACTGCAATACAGCTAATTGCAAAGACAGTTTAGTTTAAAATATGTATGAAATCTAAGCTAGTTTTCCTTAGAAAATGGCAGAAAAATTTGTTTGTGAATTTGGGTGCGATACTAGTCCTTCTGTATTTAGTCTGAGTGCCTGCTAGTTCAGCCTTGGTTTTTCAGCACTATTATGTTAATTGAATATAGATATACTGCAATATGATCTGTTATGACAAATTGTATAACATGAATATTGTAATATGTATTTAAATATTAAATAAACAGATCTTTACCCTAATGTAAATCTATATTATATGAACAATTTAAAACAAATAAAGCTCAGTAACACCATTTCAAACTGAATGAACTAAATGAGAATTTGGTACAGGTATAATGTACCATATTACATATCCCATTCTGAGAGAAGACTCGAGCTCTGTAGTGAGTCGAATCTGGCTTACTGATAATGATAGGAAAAACACAAGCTACTTTTCATTCTTATATTCCCATGAGTACAGTATCTATGCTAGTTAAGCCTTGTTGTTTTAACAGCTATAAAGTATACTAATATTGTAAAGTGGTAAAGTTATAAGGTTGTAAGGGGGTTATCTCTGGATATACTGAATCAATTTTGAAAATGATTTTACCCTTATATTCCCATGGGACGGGGAAGAATGTGGGTGAAACCAGTCTGCTACTCATAATAGAAGAAAATTTAGCACAAGACTTACAATTATTATAGATAGAGCAAAACAATTTACTAATGCTTGGAGGTTTTCGCAAGAGGCCTATGTCCATGGGCTGATAATGATGATGATGATGATGAAGACAATTTTACGTTAGTTTCATCTATTATCACATTTCTATGTATACATAGAGATCATGAGAGTGCCCAATGGTAATTTTTAGCCCTATCGTAGGTTGGCTGTATCACACTATAAACCACTAACTTCAAAGAAATGTTTAAATCTTTGTGGTTAATACTTAGACTATTTGCTTACATTTATTTATTCAATGTTTAGTCAAATTATGCATTGTGGCTGATAGATATTAAGTTCACTGAACAAATCACAAGGTAGAACAAATACCCTGAAGTGTTAAATCAGGATCATTAATATGTATATTTAGTACACTACATATCTATGCTTAATATTATAAATTAGGAAACTTGTTTTGTTTGTATCAGATAGACTCAAAAACTAACAGAGCAATTGTACAAATTATTTCGCTGATGGAAAGCTTCATTATCAGTTATATTTTATCTCATATTCCTACCAGAACAGGAGCTTAACAGGCAAAACCACAGGGGTTCTGCCAGTTTTACTTTAAGCTTTGGCATTATTTTATGACATTAACTACTGTAACCACCAATACAAGCAATAAATTGTGTCAAACAGTACAAACACAAACAAATGAAATTTAAAACAAATTCGAATTTAGAATTAAATGTTGTCAATATTTAGAGTGAATGTCGTAGCTTACCATATCGTCAGGTCCTTCGCACGAGTGGCGGTAAGGCAGACCTTCGGGAACGATTTTGTTGAGCATCATTTCCATGTCGTCTCTGACATCGGGGTCCCAGCTCTCGTTGAGCGCCAGGCTCGCAGACGTGTGCATTACTGGAAGTGTTTATCGTGCATCAGAACGATCAGCTGTCTTATAACTTCGTTTGACAAAATCACGTTTGACTTTCTTATTGGAAAATTTACACTAAACATTCGATAAATCGGAACTAGAATTCATTAAAAACAGGTATTTTTTTAGCGGTTGTCGGCGGCAAGTGGTTTGTTGGTTGTCGGGGTCTTACTCACTTTGGATGTGGCAGAGACCGACCGCGAACTGCGACAACTCGGGCACCTGCTTGAGGATCTCCTCGGTGACGAGGTGCACGCCTCGGTGCTGCGGCCTCAAGTTGAGCTTCCGTTGAAACCACGCGGATCCAATCTGAATTCCTCGATTCGAGGCCATGTTTAATTTTTAAAAACGCTACAGAATTATCGCAAGAACACAAATGATCTTACACAACATCACTTTGAACAATCTTTATATGAATTAATCCACAATTATCATAAAAGATACATCTTCGATCTTTAAATTGTAATAAATATATCGGAGGTTAGAGGACAGATTCGACACCCTATTCTGCGGGAAAGTGAAATAGCTTTTTGAATGAAAGAGAAAAACGATCGGTCATATGTTGTCATTAGTAAAAAAAAAGTTGGATTCATTCATTCATTGCTTCATTTACATTAATAAAAACAAAACACTGGAAAGTGTAAATTATTGAATTACCACGTGTGTTTTTGAAATATGTGATTAGTCTAATACTGCAAACAGAAATTTTAATATGGTTTGATTTATCTTACGCGGTACAATGAATACTTACTATAAAAGTTCTACTTGTTTATTGAGTAATTAATAAAATGGATAACTTTGAGTCTCTATAAATTTAAATAAATGTAAAACGATGTTATCTTTGAAAACTTAAATAATTTTAAAATTAATATTATTATTTAAAAATATTTGTCAAAACATGAATGGAATCCAAGTTCATTCAGCTTCAGTAAACGGCGCATTTTTGTATAGCAACACTGTGCACGTTCAACCTTGCGAGGGAAATATGAATGTTTTCATGGATCGCGCTCTCTACCCATACAAATGGAACAAATGACTATGATTAATAATAAGATGTTTATTTTCCTTCATAATGTTACATAAAATATTTTAATGAATAAATATTATTAATTAAGTAGGTTCGCTTTGTAATAAACACCCAGGATGTGACGACTAACGAGGGTTGATTTTATTATGTAGGTGTGGCTATCAACCACTCCTGTAAATTGGGGCTTTTAGTTTTTACTCCAATTGTATTATTTTGCGAACGCGTACTGTACCGTTGAGTATTTCAGTAGTTTATGTGAAATATATAAATTACACAATACATTAGCAATAGTAGGTAGTTATACCTACTTACACACTTGTTAAATGGCCCAACCCATAATGGAAGTAATAGAAAATTCAGAGGAGCTGGCATGGCTTGAAACGCCAGTAGTAGGAGAATTACGTGTTTGGCAAATTGTGTTCCTGTGCTTAGCCGGGATCACTTCCTTAAGTAAGTTAATTGAGTAAGTTTTTTGATTTTGCCTAAATATACCTTAAAATGATTTTTTTTTCAAGAATAATCGAACTGCTTTCATATATTATGGTATCTTTGGGTATCTTATTAAATATTTCCCTGTAAGATATGGAATTAAACGGAAGCCACATCCAAATCGGGTCAGTCGTTTTTGAAAAATCGCGGACATAATATATTTTCTGTGTTTGGAAGTCCATGCAAGAGAGGAGAGAGAATGTTAATGATGATGATGAGTTGTGGATGAGTTAAAAAATCTGACCCGGGGCGTACTTATCTCACCGGTGAAGGAAAAACATCGTGAGGAAGCTGAATGCAACGTGTACACATATTCTGCCAGGCATTGGGTCAGCTTGGTGGACTAGGTAAATTAGCCTAACCCCTCTCATTATGAGAGGAGACTCGTGCTCAATAGTGAGCCGAATATGGATTATTATTGATGATGAAACGCAGTATATGTAGTAGTAATATATGTTTTTCTTTTTTTTAACAACTCATATTCGGCTCACTGCTGAGCACGAGTCTCCTCTCATCCCTCTCACCACGCTGGCCCAATATGGATTAGCAGACTTCACACACGTTGAGGATTAATAAAATTCCCAGGTTTCCTCACGATGTTTCTCCTTCACCGTTACGATGCACATAACTCAAAAGTTGAAGGCCCCGACCGAATTCGAACCTACGTTCTCTGGAATTCAAGGTAGAGGTCATATCCACTGGGCTATCACGGCTATTAGGTATATATGTAGTGTTTATTTAAATATCTTAAAATTCCTACACGTGATTATACTTTTTGTATCTCCCTACAAGCTTTTTCGACTTATTTTGACTCTAAAGTAACGTGCGATCAGCTCAACCCCGTTGAAGGAGTACGATTTGCCCCAGTTAGCTACTCGTACGGGCTTTAATTGTTAATGAGTCAACACGGCGGGCGGGGTTAGGTAATATAGATGTGGTGGACTACTTGAAAATTTGTGAGCATAGGACTATAATATTATACAAGCCACGAGCATATTATATTAACTCGCCTACATGTGCTATGAAATATTGAGTTTTAGTACGTTTAACTTTCTTAAGGTTAAGACATTTTCACAGTTGGGAAAGTGTCGGAAAGCACGGTAAACCGTAGGCGTCGCGCATTAAAAATAGCCATGATAGTGATCTTTAGAGAGTTATCACTCTTAGCCTGTGAACCATTGGAACGGCGTGGTGGGTCTAAGTCCTATAAGAGGCCTGCCCCCCTAGCCAAAAGGCACGTTGATTGTCTTTCTACGATCGCTAACGCTTCAAAAACTAGGAAAATGTATGGGAATGACATTTGCTATCGACAGGTTCCGTGATCAAGAACTGTCACTCCCATACATTTTTCTAGTTTTCGAAGCGTTAGCGATCGTAAAAAAGAATCGACTTGCCACTTGGCTAGGGGGGCTGGCCCTGTAGTAGGCCGCTAAAATGGACTGATAATGATGAAGATCATCTGCATGAGATAGTTGTAGTTGTAGTTGTAATAATAATTCCTTATATTTTATTTTTATAATAAGTTTAGCCTATTTAAGTATTATCTTCCAAAGGTAAAGAATTTTGGTAAATTTATATTAATCTTCATGAGATAAATATAGTAGTATTCTGGTGTATGATTGCTTGTTACTTATCATACCGGCAAAAGCGTACCGCCACGACAAGTGATTTGGCGTACCGGCACGATGCCTCGTAGCAACCGTCAGAGGTATGTGTAAAATGAACTTGTAAGTGTGTACGTCCTCTACTACCTTGAACAGCATCGTCACTTAACATCAGATGAGAATGAGCTTTTATTTCTTCCTCCCCGATAAGGGAGGAAAAAAAGTCAAGTCAAGTCAAAATTCATTTATTTCAAATAGGCTTAGTTTACAAACTCTTTCAAAACGTCAGGTAATAATATTAAACTTAAGGTAATGTTGATAATAATTATTTGAAAACTTAAAATTAAAGTTACGAAGGTTCCAAACGCGCCTTGGTCCGAGAAGAGCCCACAACAAACTCAGCCAGGTTTATAGCCTTCTGAACTTCTGCTGGATAGTCGGCAGGGCATGTTCGATTTGCATGGATTAAAAATAACCTTCCCTGTACTCCGTGGTCAGCGCGGAACCCCTTGGTATTTCTTCGCGCTGACCTTCGTGATATTACAATTAGCTCGCTTTTCTTCTCTATCTTTTTCTTCTTTTCTTTTCATCGTGGCTCGGAGCATATGGGCGTACTTTTGACACTCTTCGTCGCTCGACAGATGCAGGTGACTTGTCGGCCCCCATTCGCACGAGAGTTTTTTTAATGGACGTTATTAAAGCGTTCAAATATGGTATGAAGTCAAATGAAGGTCTATTTCCAACGCCCAAAATTGAAAATGCAACACTGCTCAAAAAAAGCGTCTTGTTTTAAAAACGCTGTCGTTTGAACATATACTTGAAAATGCTTTTGTTGTATTTGAACGCTTTTTTAACATCCGTTAAAAAGTTCTCGTGCGAATGAAGGCTCATGAAATAAAAAAGCTATAACCTGGAAGGAGAGACTTGGGCATGACTTGTGGTTTATGCAGAATAGACATGATAATGATGATGATGATGATGATGATGATGATGATACAGTCGTGATGGTGTGCTGCTGCTTCCGCTTCCGTATCCCGCGCACGAAGCAGCAGATTGAAGCCGACTACAAGCGTCGGAGGATCACCACCAAGTTCCGCCAAGAGCTCGAGACTATTCAAGATTCCAAGATGGACGCTATATCCCTGAAAGACGGTAAGTTCCAAAATACTTACCTTATCAGCCGATAGACGTCCACTGCTGGATATAGGCCTCTTGCATGGACCAAGCACAACGGTCTCGAGCCGCTAGTATCCAGCGGCTTCCAGCAATCCGCTTGATATCCTCGGTACACCTGGTAGAGAGTCGACCAACACTGCGCTTTCCGGTGCGAGGTCGGCATTCCAGCACCTTGGGACCATCGGCTCGTCGAACTATGTGGCCTGCCCATTGCCACTTCAGCTTCGCGTCACGAATCATCCTACCCCTAACATTTTAGCCCGCTACGATATTCACTTACTATCAGGTGAGATTGTAGTCAAGAGCAACTTGAAAATAATAAAAAAACTATTTCGTGGTATGCAAAAGAGTCCAAGGCACCTCCAAAAACACCGAAAGACATACCAGGTTTTTAAAAGAAAAGTTTTTGAAAAAGGAAAGTGATTCTATTTTAACTGCCCTGACAACTCTACTGGATACTCCCTTGTATAATGAAGCTTAGACCCACCATGCCAGTCAAATGACAGACCGACAAGCTCACTTTCACATCTAATTACCTACTTATAATAAATCTGTAAAGAAGTCAATTCTGTTCATTAAATATATTTCCAAAATAAGTATCAGGGGGTGATTAGTAATCGATACTGATGCCAAAAATGCAATCTTTAAAATTTTTGTCTCTCTGTATATTCGTAATAGAAACAAAAACTACTCGACGGATTTTAACGAAACTTGCTACAATCATTCTTCATACTCCTGGGCAGGTTATAGTATACTTTTCATCACGCTACGATCAATAGGAGCAGAGCAGTGAAGAGAAATGTTAGGAAAACGGGAAAATTACTCCATTTTTACAGCGATACTACTGTAAGGGCTGGATTAAAAAGGGCGAACGAAGTCGCGAGCGTCCGATAGTGTATAATATTAGTATGGAGGATGGATTATCAAACCTTTAATACCTACGTAGCGTTCAGCAGTTTCGAATGAACTTCTCAAGTTGGCACTTACGTAAGTATTTTCGCGGAGATCTGAAAGGTGAGGCGACCGGTGCCGGCTTTGTTAGATGCTAGATCATTGTCTTTCGCCACGAAGAATTAGCTCAATGTCAAGTGTGAGCCATCGAGACCGGCTTTGTTATACGAAAAAGCTTCAATCAACATTTTTTTTTAGTTCATCGACTTTGGCATTGGTACTTAAAAGTGAGTGTTGGAAAATTTATTCATTTAGGTATAATATTTTGTTTTATTTTTAATTGAGAAAGAATACAAAGGTATATGTAACTTAGGCTAATTTATAATACTAGTAAGCATCATCATCATCATCATATCAGCCGATGGACGTCCACTGCAGGACATAGGCCTTTTGTAGGGACTTCCAAACATCACGATACTGAGTGCCACCTGGTGGGGGGTCGGCCAACACTACGCTTACTAGTGCGGGGTCGCCATTCCAGCACTTTGGGACCCCAACGTCCATCGGCTCTTTAAACTATGTGCCCCACCCATTGCCACTTCAGCTTCGCAACTCGTTGAGCTATGTCGGCGACTTTGGTTCTTCTGCGGATCTCCTCATTTCTGATTCGATCACGCAGAGATACTCCTAACGTAGCTCGTAAGCATGCCCACCTGAAATGGTGGTAAGAATACCGTTTGCATTTCCGCGTTGGACAGAGATCTTTGTCATCTTATAAAAGCTTAAAGTTTGGCAGTCCTACGCCATAGATAAGTAGGTACGGTACGGGCAACTATGCAGTTTGGACTTTAGTGGCTCTGGTTTCAAGAAAGAAAGGTTATTTTCCGCTTGGGAAATGGGCTTCGTAAAAGCAGAATTACACGCGAACAGTAGCGGTTGTCCGCTAGAGATTTTATGTTTCCCACTTTATAAGTCATAAGACATTCATACAAATAAATATTTATACATGGGAATCGAACCCGGCCTTGTGTTGAATGTAGTAGGCAAACCGCCCACTGCACCAACCGGCCGTCCGACCGACCGTGATTAATTTAATGCTGGTTAATTCGCAAGTTAAGTTATTATGGAAAATTCTCAGGTTTTTCCATAATTCTCGACGAATTTAATTATCCTCTTAAAAAAAACTCTTATAGGTATTTGTACTTGAGTAATTTCGCAAATCAGAGAATCTGACTTTGATGTGAATTAGAAATTAAATATGAGAAATGGTACACGAGAAAGCTTGAGTTTTACCGTTTCAATAACTCGGAAAAAAATAAAAATTGTACATTAAAATAAAAAAAAAAACATTTTATTTTTTTGTAAATAATACCATTACCAGACTATGTATACTGTGCCATTACACCAGTAAGTCAATAACTAATAACATTAACTAAGGCTGACTTGAAAAATAACTGCTATGAAAACGAATTGGTGATGATCATGACAATATTAAATATTCATGATCATAATATATTGTACGTTTACATTACGCATACTTATTTGCTTTGAGAAAACAAATATACTAATCAACTCATGTTTGTTTAAGAAGACGTTATCTTGTATCATAATACACAGGGGCGGCAGCAGGTAGCTGCATGGGGTGTGCTTGAACCACCCACTGAGAAATAATAATAAGAAAGATAAATGCTAATATTTGATCTTAGTGAAGGTTCGTCTCGTTAAAAAATTAAAAAATCTTCAGGTTTATACACCAACGCGCTTTACCACTGCAACCAAAGACTTCCATAGACAAAGTATAAAAAAAATCATAATTATGTAATTCATAAAATTGCAATAGTTAAATTAAATGAAAGATCTGGCTTTGAGAATTTACTCGCTTTTCTTTGCACCAGATCAATCACAAAGCGGTACTTCGTTGCCGATAAAGGAATAATTTGCCACACTTTACAAGAGACCAGACCTAAGTCAATTAAAACAATTAAAGAAAAACCTAAATTCTTAAATTAAATTGTACTGGGAAGAACGCCTCACTGGTACCTAAGAAGATTTTTCAAGTTGGTAGCTATCTACTTATATTACAATCTTTTTTTTATTATTTATTTATTTCAAACTTACACTAGCATTACGAGTCACCCCCAATTCACTTAAAAGACCGTATGTGTGTTATTTTTATAAATCCCCGGGCAATCTCTGCAAGAAAGAGTGTGTTCAAACCTTATCCTAGTGACGGCTCTGGATTTATCTACCCGGAAATATTAAAAGATGTCTTCACAGAAAATTATAGATCTTGTTGTGTGGCTGTCTCATACTTACTTAAGATTTTTTTGTCAGCGTTGGTGCTTCTACACGAAAAGAGCAATCTAATGGAGGGTGAAAATCAGCGGTCACAGCACAGTTCCATCATGTCGCCTCAACAGAGTAAGTATTTTTTTTAAAAGTATGTATATACGTATTTTCGATTATTTAAATATTTTTAAACTGAATTCCAAAATGGAAGAGGTTCTATGTTCGGCTGTATGTATTTTTTATTTAATGTATATCCAGCGATATTTCCGTCATTTGTAGATCGATTTTGAAAATTCTTATTTTTGTAGCAGGTGTTTTTACCGACTTTACTAAATGTTATCAATTCGATCCGTTTGTACCTATAGTTTTCATATATTAATATGTATTATGTACTAGGTTCTACATGTGGTGTGCCTAATTAATTGTACTTTCGTTGTAGTAGTTTGTAAATTTATGTCTATGATATCTTTGTCCGCGCATATCTCGAAGACAAGTCGGATCACAAAAAAAATCGTTGGATTAAGTATAAAAATACTAATTCTCTCCAACTTAGGTAACTGTGGGGTTTATCAAAATCGGTTATGTAGTTTTTGAGACATAGAGTAAAGAGTTTAGTGAATCACTCGGAATTAATATGTCATTATCTTTTTAACAAATAAAAAGTAATCAAAATAAATTAAACTAACTTTAAGAAACCGGCCAAGTGCGAGTCGGACTCGCACACTAGCTCCGTACCATTTACAGTCATCATTATTATGCATAGACCCATATTCGGCTCACTGCTGAGTCGAGTCTCCTCTCAGAGGGGTTAGGCCAACAGTCCACCACGCTGGCTCAATGCGGATTGGCAGACTTCACACACGCAGAGAATTGAGAAAATTCTCTGGTATGCAGGTTTCCTCACGATGTTTTTCCTTTACAGTTTGAGGCACGTGATATTTAATTATATAAAATGCACACAACTGAAAGTTAGAGATGTTTAACGGCCTCCATGGCGCAGTGGTAAGCGCGGTTGATTTATATGACGAAGATCCTGCGTTCGATTCCCGGCTGGGCCTATTGAGGTTTTCTTAATTGGTCCAGGTCTGGCTGATGGGAGGCTTCGGCCGTGGCTAGTTACCACCCTTCTGACAAAGGCGTATAGCTAAGTGATTTAGCGTTCTGGTACAATGCCGTGTAGAAACCGAAATTGGTGTGGATTTTCATCCTCCTCCTAACAAGTTAGCCCGCTTCCAACTTAGATTGCATCATCATCACTTACCATCCGGTGAGATTGTAGTCACGGGCTAACTTGTAAAGAATAAAAAAAAAAAGATGCATCCCCCGGACCGGATTCGAATCCACACCCTCCGGGAATTTGTCTATTTACAATGTTCTCTTTGCAGGCTCACTGGATGCATCGTTCCAGCCCGACGGAGGACAGAAGCCCGAGCCGCAAACGTCCGCGCTAAACTTCGCCAAGTACGCGACCAAAGTGGCCAATTTAACGAAACTTGGCCAGCCAAAGGCGCCCACTTCACCCACCACTTCAGATAATAAGATGGATTTTTGAGCACTTTTACTTAGCCCTATTTGAGTTTAGTTTTAAGATCTCTAGTTTTGCATAAGAAAATGTAGAAATCTATACAGACATACCTAGTTAAGAAGCTACGTAAACGTGTCTGTCCTGGCAGGCGAATAGATTTTTATTTGTTACCTATTACTTTTGAAGGCCGCGTGGCGCAGTGACCCTGCTTTCTGCATCCACGGCCGTGGGTTCGATTCCCACAACTGGAAAATATTTGTGTGATGAGCGTGGGTGTTTTCCAGTGTCTGTGTGTATTTATACATTATATAAGTATTTATATGTAGTATATAATTGTATATTAATATTATAATATCAACTGTCTTAGCACCCATAACACAAGCTACTCTGTATGCTTACTTTGGGGCTGATAGTGATGTGTATTGTTAAAGTATATTTTTTATTATTATTATTTATTATTACTAACGGACCCGGTCAAGCTTCGCTTTGACTTTAGTGCACTTCTTCCGTCGGGAAGAAGGCTAGGGGTAGCCCTACCCTACCCAACTCCGACCCTACCGCTACCCTACTCTATCCTTAACCTACTCCTACCCTAAAAGACTCTCCGTAAGAACCGTCCTCGTATTAAAAAAAAAAAGAATTAGCGAAATCGATTCAGCCGTTCTCGAGATTTGCGCTTATGAAGATTCAAGATTCATTTTTGTATACAAGATTTATCAGTCTATCAGTCCGTTTTAATATTATGTTAGGTGATAGGTCTGCTTTTACTTACGTACCTATTTAATTTAAACACTAAGCGGTGAATGAATCAGTAAGTAATTTTCGAGTAGGTGCCAGCAGAGGAGATAGCTAAGTGGGATTATCATATATATTGTATACATCGATTATATTTTTTTAACACGTTTGCAAAAATGCAAAACACAAAATGCAAAAATTAAGCCTTTAAGGCTTAATTTTTGCATTTCCCTAAGAATACCACAAACGTAACTGCCAAATATACCTACGTGTATGTGCCTATTTGAATATTTAGCGCTCTACTGTATTTTAAGAATGCGTCTGAACATAACATTGTCTGAAATCACCTAAAAGCCAAGCACTAACAATTAAAAATGCACACAGTACATTAATATGTGCGGTAGGTACGAAAAAGTATTGTATTGCATTATTTGCATACGACTACAAAATACAAATATAATTTATTAAACAATATTAACAGTTGTTGTTGTTTTATTTAGTTCTGTAAAAATACTGTAAGCAAGTATTGCATTGTACTCTACTTCAAAGCCACTTTGTAGGTACATCCCTTTACTGAATTACAAATAATTGTAATATTTGGATGCGCTATCTATACTAATTTAATAAAGAGGTAAAGTTTGTAAGTTTGAAACATTATTTATATAGGGTAATCTTCGGAACTACTGGTCCGATTTCAAAAATTCTTTCACCAGTAGAATGCTACATTATCGGGGAATGCTATAGGCTACATTTTATATTAGTATCATATATATTAGCCGAGTAGGGTAGGGGTAGGATAGGCGTGAGATAGGGGTACGGGTGGGATAGGGGTAGAAAAGAGATAGGGTACGGGGAGGGTAGGGTGTAGGTAAAGTAGGGGTAGGGTAGAGATAGGGTTGGGGTAGAGGTAGGGTAGGGTAGGGGTAGTAGTAAAGTTAACATCGAATTTTACGCGGACGAAGTCGCGGGCGTCCGCTAATAATCTTATAATGCGTTGTGAGTTCGTTGCATATTTTGTTTTGATGTTCTCCAATGTTGAATACAGGCACGGCTCTATGACACAAATGTTTTAAGTAAGTATATTAAATTTGATTAGGTATTAAACTATCTAATACTATACTAAATATATTTACATAACTATGCTGAATAAAATTCTACTTTATGCAAAAAAAAATCTAAATTAAAATAAAACGAGAGCTACATGTAATTACTACGATTTTCAGACCTCTGAACCTATCTTGAGGTAGGACGTAGATTACCGCAAACGTCAAAAAAACATATTGAGCAATAAAACACATTATGCAGTAAGATGTTTTCTTTAATCTAGAAAATAAAAAATACAGTATAAACGGATTTTAGATCACAAGAATAATTACATATTCACAAATAACTTTAGTAATCTGCAGGTTTACATAATCTCCTGTTACATTTAACTGACAGTTTTAAAAACAATGATCGAAATCGTAAGCGATAACTTTAAAGCAACTTACACGTTTTATATAATACACAAATAATTACAATCATTGCAAAATTAAAAATTACATAAAATTCAAGTTAACTACAATTTTATTTTTAAATAGAATATATAAATTGTTTCTACACGCTCAAATTACTATACCTTCCTGATGAACTATAACCGTCCCTGTCATGTAAATTAGTTTTTGTCACATATTATTATAACTTCTTCACTAGTGACTTAGGTAATTATTCATACCTCAGGGATACGCAAAAAATAGTAATGTACATAACTAAAATGTTAGATAAGTTAATTAAAGATAATTTCATTATACGTAAAAAAGGTGTACACGATTGGTACGCGATTTGAAAGTGGCACATTAAAACTTAGCAAAAATTAGTCTACTTTATTGTTGTAGGTACTCCCTTGGGAGTAACGAATAAATAATATAATTAAAGTATTACTACTTTTTGCGAATACCTATTGGTTTCTTCCCACGAACGTAATACATAACATTTTCAGTCCATGACTCGATATTTGCCACATTCTCATTCCCTCATTTCCTTAACCGCTAATACCTCTGCGCTAAAGTTGAATTTACATTATCTTTCAATGCAATATTTTTACACTCTAAAGCTATGTCCACAACAGCAGACCGCACCGCAACGTTAAATTGATGATAAAACAGTTAACAATTTTAACATTTGTTTTTGTTGTTAAACCGTATAAATTTTCGTTATTTATCTTATATATTGGCAGTGTCATATAAATGACACGTCAAACCAATATTGAGTATTAAGCATTGAAATAGTAGACTACCCATATGACATCACAGGACCGACATCCATTGAACGTAAAGGCGTGAGCTAAGACTCAAGCAAATGTACATGCTCGGCTGTGTGTGTAAAGATATTGAAGAACAACGCTAAACCACATTTGTCACCCGCACGAGTTTTAACGTTCGCCCTAATACGACAATTGCTCTAAGCCTTTGAACGTATCTGTCGTCTTTCGCGGTTACGGTAACTAATTAACTTGAGATCATCAATGACTTTATATTTCAATTACATTTGTAAAACATCCAATCAGATGTTAGATATTAATCCAATTCATAATTTTGAGCGTCAAATTTTAATGTTGAGCTTGTAAGCGAAATCCTTTACTGCGGTGCAGTATCTTATGCACACTAGCCTTTATAGATTATTTTACACAGCATATTTTATTTTATACAGTAGGTATTATTTCAATATTTATCTTCCCTTCTTTAATGTGTTTTATAGTTATAAATACGCCACCGAGCGCAATTTTTCACTTCGCCACTATTTTCTTTTATTGAGCAAATTTATTGTAGAGCAACTTTTGTAAGTTTGTTTTCAACAAATCAGTCTAATAATTAAATGTCGAAAATAGTAAAGAAAACCTCGATGCAATGATTAACTATTAATGTTATTTATCTTGTATTTCATACTTTGTATTTGTTTATGTTAATTATTTGTAAAACACGAATATGTATTGCTTTCATTATAATCTACATCTTTCCACTTATTTAATGTAGTTGACACAATAATTTAACAATAAACTTGCTCTATAGTCTATACTCTACGCTTGGAATAGAGAGAATTTTCTTATTCGTATATGTTCATCTGTCTTTCGCTTACTAACGTGATTAGAAAACTCCAATACATTCGTAAGCGCAAGACAGAGTAACTTCGACCTTAATTCTAAAAAAAATTCTCGCTATTCCACGTAACTAAGAGTCGATAATAAATAAATGCGAATTGGAATAGAAAGTAGCGAATTGCACATAAACAATCGATAGCACGTGCCAGAAAGTTTTTCACTTAGATTCTAGCAAAATTACTTTGACACACGACGATTATAAACGACGCATGCGCATAATCTAGGCTTCTTTACTTTTTCTTTACTTTCATGGCACGTGTAATATCGATATCTACACTAGCGACACTATCGAAACCGCAGCGGTTTTTGGAACCGAAATAAAATCCTCCCCCCCTTAAATAAGGCCATTTCAATTTTCACCCTCGTCTATGGAAGAATGTGTAGAGAAATATTTATACAATTTCACTTACATATTAATAATTGAATGGGACCTACCTAAAAACATAAATACACTTTACGCGAGAATCGCTTTGAAAATCTACTTTTGATGTATCTAAAATTGTTATTAGCATTTTGAAAAACGCTTCAATACTGGAAAATCGTTAACATTTTCCAGTATTATAACTGATTTTATAGCACGAATTACATTTATTAGCACTTTTGAGTTGCTTTTGTCAAGAAATAAGGAATTTCATGACATGTTCACACTCGTATGCATCAATTTGACATGAGAAATTATTGCTTACGCAATTACCAGGCTAAGTGGAGCAATAAGACACATCGATTGAATTGATTTATAATGTAAAGGGAACATGTCATAGCAGTTAAAAACATTGACAGTACAAATTATTATTGATGTGCTCTGTCTAATATAATCCAGCTTCATGTGAATCAATGCTAATAAATGCGATTCGGACCTTAAACTGTAACAAAAACACAGTAGTGTGAAACCAGACTTACTTCAAAATACGTATTCGAAAGTATAAGTAAATGTTAAGATCCATTCAAATACATTTAACTTTATACATTACACATATTACATTATATTTTGGTGTTATATTACAGTGAATTTTCAAAGCAATTTCTTACCTAAAATTTTGTATGGGACAAGTCTGAAGAGATGCAAATCTAATGGGAATTTTGAAAAAAGTATTTCGTCACAAATTTTATACGCGAAATATAATTACTGCGAACATCACACGTGCGTTCAAGTATGCGGTCAAACGCAACCGTAAACCCATCAGTGTGTACTGTGCTCTATTCCGACTTGCCACCATATATTCCATTGGTTATTTATTGTATTGTTCGCATTGCATAACTATTAAATTAAATACACATTACCAGCGTTTATTTTTATTTTTTTTAATTAAACAATGAATAATTCGTAAGTTTGTGCATGAATACCTGTCACATCGCGGATTTACAATTTATACACGCCTGTAAAACCGACACGACCGTAAACCGGCACGCAGACCTCAGAAAGAATGCCATTTTTTTTCACTATAAAATATCAGGCAACGTAATGTCGTCTTAAATTTTTATTTTCCTGTTTATTACTTTTTTTATACAAAACAGATTTATTCATACTGTCGCAAATTTAAACCACATTTTTTATTTTATTTATCTAATAACACAAGTTTATTTGTCTAATATTGTAATTTTTAACTCATAAGCATCTTTAAACTAGACACAACAATATAAAAACCAAGTAATTCACAGAAAAATACATTATTAAAATACCTTGGGTTGATCTAAACTAAAATGGTCAATTTTTTTTTTATACTTTCAATCTATTCACAACAAGCACGATTGACTCTATGCTTCTGCAAAAAGCACTAACTTAATAAATATGAACTAGAAAGTCATAATGAAACTTGTACGAGCACGTTCATAATTCATACTCAGTGGTTTTTTTTTTATTTTATGATAAAATTAAACTAAAATCATAGACAATTTTTCACTATATTTTTCCGAGTCTGCGTGTCAGTTTGCGCCTAGCCTAATTAGCCTAAAATAGACTAAAATTTTTATAATACATGGTTTACCCTACATGAGGACTGTTAATTGAATAACTTATATCAACAAATTACGTAAGCTAAAAAACACGCTCCGACCACCGGAGTGGTCCAAACTAAAGTGTAATATAGTCACCTGTTACGTTATTAACTTCTGTACTTCAATAGAGAAGATAATCATCAATATCTTTTATTGATATTAAAAGAAGACTAATAAAATAAAAACAGAACGTCCAAACTGTTATGACTTTCAATTTTACATTGCTCATTCATGTGGCTATGAATGAATATTATTAATTATTATTTATTATTAATAAACTGTATGAGACAGATTTGAACGCTCCTAAAGTATCCACTCATTTACCGCGGCATGTAGCCAATTTACACATTAATAATTCTCTTTCTACAAATGCTAACGCTTTAAATGCATGGGAATGACATATCCGATAGATGATAGATAGGTTGATCACGTTACTTATCGATGAGGAATATCATCTCCATACATTTTTGTAGCTCACGCTAACGCTTCGGTAGCGTTTGTAGAATGAGAATCGATGTAAAACGTGGTTACAGACCCTGAGCTATACACGCTTAGTAAATGTTATGGACAGTAATCTTATAAAAGAAATCTATGGCAATGAATTTTATATTAAAATACCTATTGGACGATTTATACAGTAAAATTAAAGAATATATTCAAAGAAAGAATAGGAAACTACGGTATGCTGAAACTTTAAATAACTGCGGAACGTTTTAAGGAAATAAATACATATATGTAATTAATTAGACTGTTAAATTTTATTTAAGCCAGAGTCGTGTCTGAAAGTTAAGGAACAAAAGCATACGATATTAAGAACTATCCCGTAAGACTCGGACTTTGGCTTAGACTTTCAGTGGGACGTTAGGACCTATGGTGTTAGCCAGTGGTTAATTAGATAACCATCATTCGGGTTGTAAAGGAAGCTTTTCGGACGACTCTTTGCGGAAGGTGTTGAGATAGTTTTTATCTCGATCTTTGTTAAATATTGAATGAAAACGATATTAAATTCTCTAGCAGATTGTAAAGCCCATTCAAAATTCAGGAAAACTTGGATAGATTTGTCAGTTTCGATAAAAATAACATTATGTAAATATTGCACAAGTGGTGTGTCTTATAAAACAATCTTTTAAAAGAGAATAGCATAAGCTGTATTGTCAGCTGTGTGCCAATAAAGTACAGGCTCTAGACCACGATTTTCGTTTTCTAAAGTATACTCTTATAATAATCGCGTGTATTAAAGTGGGTGGATAATTGTGCCTCTGAGTATATTTAAGATCGTACAAAAAACAAATAAATGGACATAATAACGTAACAGGCGCCTAGCTAGGGCAGAGCACGGTAATTAGGAACCCAAGTCGCGACTGCAATGCCTCCACTATAAATATAACTATATATTTTTATAATATAAAGCATAATTTTGTTATCAACAAGAACTACAGCAACATTATTTATTTGATTTCATCTATGTTAGGCATGGAGAATCGATAATAATAATTTAAATCGTTGATATACAAAACCAAAGATACACAGTCCTAGTACAAAAGTGTCCAAACAATAAATAAGTGTTACTTGCAAAGTTTTTATATATTTTTTTAATGGCAATATATCCTAAAATAATTCGGGAACCTTAACAAATATTTGTATTTGAATAAATATTTGATTTTTATTATTATTTATCGAATATGAAAAATGTTTTTTTAACGGGCACATTCTGCCATATATTTTTTTATTAAAATAGGAATGGTACTGATAAAGGTAAGCTATCCTTGGTTTAATATGTATGAAACCTTTAAATTACCACTGATCTGGAATAGCAAAGAAAATTATTGATAACTATGAGTCATGATTTTTTTTTCATCATATTTTGTTCTATTTATTATTTTTAACATGAATGACAATAATTTTCATTCTTTTATATTTTTTCTTTCAGCTAAATATTCGTAACTTGTACAAGTAAATATATTTAGACTTCAAACAAATCTCCAATCAATTAAAATCCAAACTGTATATCTTTGGTTTTGTTTTACATCAATGTAATATGATACATAACATGGTCACAATGCGCACATTTCTCGGCAATCGTGTATATGTACACAATATTGAGCATAAATATTTGGCAATAATTTTCCCGCGAGATGGCATAGACTAAACAAGGGATAAGTACTTTGTGACGAGTGCTAGGTGAACCGACGAAACAAGCTTTGACCTATCGTGATTGCAAATAACTCGGGCCCAAATTATACACATGATACAGAGCTGAAAACTGGCCCAAAATTAGGACCATTAAGGAGAACTTATAAGGCCAATTTTCAAAGAAATCTATATTCGCCTAATCAGTTAAATTACTTATTACAGGTGGGCAAATAATTCGTATCCCATTGACATAAAATTCATAGCATTATCTGTGACTGACTGACAGACGACAGTTTTAATAAGGATTTGACACTCACTTGACACATTTAATCAAATTATCATATTGATACTTGATTGATACTTGATCTCATACATTGATTGACTTTAACATTGACAGACAGCGTTTGCAAAGACAACTGGCAATCAAAGAGGATACATAAATCACTACAATATGCATTTGCAAAGCTGGATCATTGTGAAAATAATTAAATCAGCTTATTTTCCCTGTTGGCGAATATTTTACGAGTATATATTATTACTAAGATTTTTAGTACATTTTTCACTTCTGTAATGTTCTGAAAAGTGGGCCCAATTTCGGACATCTCCTTTAAAAATATTCACTAAATTACTGCTGAGTTAGGGCGTAAAGTAAGCGACCACAAATCTACACACACACAAAGCTCGATTCGAAGTTTCAAGTATAACAATAAATTAAAAAAAAAAAAGTGTGCAATACTATATACGTTTAGTTACACTGTGATTATAGGAAATACGCACATTGTCCGGAGCTCCTGGCATAAAAAGTGGCTTTGTAACAAGTAGAAATGGCGTAATGCTTGAATGTGTCGACGTGGATATATGGCGCAGCCATCTTGTTAAATTAGCTAATAAGACGCCTAGGCCACCATTAAATGTCAACACGTTGTTAAATTTTATAATCCCATTTTCAGGTGTTGGTGTGTTTGGTTAGGAACACATGGTCATCCTAACCAAACACCTGGTTAACAGTTGCAATCAATGATTTGGCTATTTATTTTACATTACATTTCATTGAATGTCAGCATTTATTGAGCGGTCTAGGAGTCCAATTAGCTAATTAAATTAACCAAATGGCTGCAACATATTACAAATGGCTACAAAATTGTGTAAGAAATGTATTCATATTGCATAGATTTTGTGCACTCGGCATTCTAGATCAGGGTATCCGTTAGCGACACTAGCCTTTAGATTTTGTAGTGAACGCCATTTCTATTATCTTGTTATTAAGACTTCTGTGGTTCCTGAGGAAGTGTCCACTCGCACCGAATATCTATAGCTGACGTCACGAGATTTGAAACACATGCCACACTTAGGGGCTTGCACACTATATGGCCACGATCAAGCCCCAAGATGCGTCTAATGTCATAGAAAATAACATAGTCCTGTAAACCACAAAATGCTATTGTAAACCAATAGCAGCAGAACTGGAAATATCGCTCTCTCTTGCGTCTCATCGTAACGAAAGGAAGAGCGTTATTTCCAGTCCGGCGCTATTGGTTGACAATATGTCATTTTGTCTTTACAAGACATACAGGACTATTCGTTAGCACGTGGCCATTGCAAAAGCTACGATTTTTGCAACTATAGCTTGGGTGTGAAGTCATGCTAGCGGGGCAGAGGGAAGGACTGCGCGAGTATGAAGTCGTGCGCGCGGGGCATCGCTATCCCGGCATCGACAGTGATACGAACGTATTTGCCGAGCTATAGTGTGGTCGTTGTGGCCACTGGTTGTGGTCGTGGCCGCGTAGTGGTGCACTTTGGTTCAAATCTCGTGATGGCCACTGTACCTGCCGCTTATTAATATTAACATGGACTTACAAACTTAATAAATATACATACTGTCACTGGAGTCCGGTTATGAACACGCCGGTAGGTGGTAGGTGGTAGGTAATAAGTGGTATCTACGTTATACGTCACAAAAGTTGAAACGGGCGCTAATAGCTAAACCATGTGCGCTGTAGCATGGTGCGGGTGACAGTATCTGTAACCTTTTTTTCTTGAAATTTGCCGCGATTAACAAATTATCAGTATTTTAGCTGTACCATATTCGTAATCAGTAGCGGTTTTTCACAAATCCCGCGAAAAATATTGATTTTCCGGGGTGAAAAGTAGCCTATTTGTTAATCCAGAAAAAAAAACATTTCAAATTTCAGCAGCTAAATCGCTTTAGTAGCCTTATGGAGCAACAAACATAAACACAATCTTTCGCATAAAGAATATTAGTGTGAAGTGTGATTAATAATTTTAGTAACCTATAAACCCAACCAGAATGTTTGTTTTTGTAGTCTACAAATAAAATATAATTTAAAAAAAATGGAGCAAAGTGTTAAGAGTACGTAACGCCATAGACGAATTAGTACTTCTAACTACTGACATATGTCAACGTCATACAGGCAACTGTCACGCGCACCATGCTACAGCGCAAATAACTTTTATATTGGTTGCCTATAAATGTATAAAATTAAAAATTGTTCACACTTGATCGACGATATTTCTATTGGGCGAATTTAAGAAATAACAATAATATTTATATGGTTTTTGTTTTATTAATAAATAATTACAATAGGGATGATGACAATTTTTTAAATTGTATATAAATTAAGAGTATGCCAATAGTAAAGCAATTTTGTAAAAGTAACAGGGTATCTGCGATCATTGCTTTCGGAGCTACAGGGATTTAAAGAGTCAGATTTGCGGCGCTACCGCGGATCCCTGAAAAACGCCCCATACAAAATGGCACGATTTAGTGACGTCGTTGGCTCGGTTTGCTCGGCTGACTGCTTAGTTAGGTTTGTATGGGCGTTCAAACAAAATTACCAATATCTTTGTTATTTGTGCGTTTATGCTTATAGTTCATTTATTGAAAAAATGTCACATTTAATGTAAGGAAGCTAAAACTGTATGAATTTTTGAAATTTTATTATCTCATTTATTTTTCAAATATCCTCTAAAATTTCGTTGGTTTTTATGTATAAATTGTTTAACATTGACCTTATTTACCCGAATGTATCATAAAAATCAATATATTCAAACCTAGTCATCATCCCCATTATTTAATGATAAATCAACCCATATTATCGGCGCACCAGTAATTAACAGATTAAGGCTCACTGTTGTATATTCTATTGCCGCCAACGTTTTCAACTTTTCTGTCGCACACGGTAACGAGTGGTATCTGTTAAGTGGTAGGTGGTGTGGTGATAGTGGTGTGGTGTGGTGGTAGCGGCGACGGTCGGAGTAGGGCCGACGGCGGTCGGGTGGTGGCGACGGTCGGAGTGAGGCCGACAGCGGTCGGCGCGGGGAGCGATGTTCGGCGTCTACGTATCGCCGACACGTAACACTCAATCTCGCCTGACAAATGTTCTTCCGCTGCGAATAAAATACAAACATGTTATAATTATATCAATTATCAACAATATTATGACGGCCTCTGTGGCGCAGTGGTATGCGCGATGGATTTACAAGACGGAGGTCCAGGATTTTATCCCCGGCTGGGCCGATTGAGATTTTCTTAATTGGTGGTAAATGATGTTTGTGATGATGATGATGATGATGATGATGGTGGTGGATGATGATGATTACGATGATGACGATGACGATGATGATAATGATGACGACGATAATGACGATGACGATGATGATGACGATGATGATGATGATAATTATGACGATGATGATGATGATGATGATGACGATGACGATGACGATGATGATGATGATGATGATGATGATGATGACGACGACGATGATGGCGTTGATGATGACGACGACGATGATGACGATGATGTTGTCGATGGTAGTGGTACTCACGTGATGGTCTTCCGCTCGGTGGGTCTGGTGGTGGGCTGCGGGCGCGCGCGGTTCAGCACCTTCAGCAGGTCGCCCGCCTTGGCGCGCATGCGCGAGTGCACGTACACCTGGAGCCAACGATCATATACTCTTAGATATGTTACTTGCCTACAAAATCCACAAAAAGGTGAACCGAATTTAGCTTCTCCACTGAGTGCGCACATACACAATGTGTTTACATACGTTATGTATTTATGTACGAGTATATATAGTTTAAGCCGTGATAGCCCAGTGGATATGACCTCTGCCTCTGATTTCGGAGGGTGTGGGTTCTGGGCCATGCACCTCCAACTTTTTAGTTTTCAATAAATTAAATATCATGTGTCTCAAACAGTAAAGGAAAAACATCGTGAGGAAACCTGCATACCAGAGAATTTTCTTAATTCTCTGCGTGCGTGAAGTCTGCCAATCCGCAATGGGCTAGCCTGGTGGACTATTGGCCTAACCTCTCATTCTGAGAGGAGACTCGAACTCAGCAGTGAGCCGTATAAGGGTTAATAATAATGATAATGAAGATGATGATGATATCGATAGTCGTCATTAGTTTACCTTGGAACACTTGATGTGATAGTGGAGGTAGTCGCGGAACATGTGCAGCAGGTCGATGGTGTTGTCGCGCGCCGCCGCGCACGTGTGTCGCGGGAACAGCACTGGAACCAATGATATTTATATTATAGATAGGTTAAGTGCCTACAAAATCACCGCAAAATGTGATCCGAATTTAGCGACTCCACTGAACGCACACATGCACAATTTTGTCTTAAATTCCATTATATATTTATGTTTATATAGTTATTACACTTCCTGAACGCACAGTTCGAAATTGTAGACGATATTTAGGGATTATTAGTTTGAATAACGTTCGTTGTTTAATAAACGACTAAATTAAATTAAGACAATTATACACATTTGTCCGCTTCAGTTTTGATGCGCTAGTGCCCTATCTTTAGTATAAAACGTTAACTGGAACACCATATCCATAACATTGTATACACCGTAAGAACATCATTACCAGACTACTTTTACTTAACAAAGCTTATAGCATTTGTAGAGCTTGCTGTGCCATAGGAGATCAAATTTCCGAAGGACCACAGCATAAAAATGAATAAATATTATAACCTAACAAATGAACTGACTAAAAATGGCTATTAGTCTGTACGCTGTAGAAGTAGGTGTGAGAGGATTACCAGCAAAATCTCTCTATTACTTGCTTAAAGATTTCTTTCGTACTGTAGCAAGTTTTTTATTAGAATGGGTATCCAAAGCTGCTCTAGTAGGATACTAGCAAATTTGGCTAGGCAGGAAGAACAACACGAGCGGAGAAGGGGAGTGTTAATCGCTTGTCGAGGAATTCCTTAACCCTACATCCATTGGTCACAAGTCCAGCTCGGAGTTTTTCTCTCTACCACGCGATGGACCCGGCACCCGCACGGTGAATCCATGGATTGCTAAAATATTTGTCTCATTCATCAACAATGCGTTGTGTGGTTGGCGAACTAAACTATCTATATGTTTGATTTTCAAACAAAGAATCTTTATGGCATCTCCAATATAAGTTCTCCACATGAGAGTTTGGCTTTAGATGGTGTTACAATATTATGTAAAAATAAAACAATTAATGGTGGTTTAAAATAAGTATCTGATTGAAAAAGATTTTCAACCATGAGAAATACGACATTAACAGTAAATTAACATTAAATACTTTTTGGTTCACTTACCGAATGTGACGTAACTGATATTTTCACCAACTTTGGCGTCAGTGTCCAAAAGTTCTAAAGGCGGCTCTTTGTGAGAGAACAAAACCTGGGGACAACAGGGTCTATGCTGAAATATATAATATACTATAACCCTAATATGCTCAACAACAAACTACATATAAGTATACAAGTTTTTATTCTTCTTTTAAGCAGCCAAGACAAATGAGTCCAAACACAATGGGTTTATCTGGTTTATTTGAGGAGTTCCTATGGCCATCCTCCAGCTACTTTACCAGAAAGTTTCATGGAATTGCTTAGTCTTTGAAAGATATGCAAACTTATCAAAGGAGATGGTCCAAAATTGTATGGAGCCCAGGATCAGTCATTGGCGGAAATTAAATAAAATATTTTATAACTATTTTTGATTATACAAATCTACGAATTTACTTTAATTCTTTCGAAATAATATACATTCTCTCCCAAGAAATGCAACACTAATATGGGTAATTATGGCGGATTGATGACGTTTTCAATGCAGTAGTCGTTTTGACTTTTGCCGTCAATTGACATGTCATAGTTTCTTTAGGGGCGCCATCTTGATATAACTCAAAAACCTCAAAAATGTTCGCAGACGCGACACAAATGACTTTTTTGCAATAAGGCTTAAAAAGCGGTGTCTCTTCAATAGAGAATACGTGCTAGCAGCAATGGCATCATAGGAGTATTGGCTGCTAGGCCCATCAGCCCGATGCTAGGCCGTTGTGTGAAAGTAGCTATAGGGCGTAGATGATTAATTGTAAAAATATAATAAAATTCCCATGTTACTAACAATACAAATTTAATTTCATAAGTAAGGTAAAAATGTTACTAACATACTAACAATCTATGGATTCTGAATCTAAAATAAACGATTATTGTTATTATTAAATGTCAGTCCAATCGAACAGTGGAATTGTCAAGAAAATCCATCCAATTTAACTTCCAAGGCTAATGCAAGTGAATAAAAGCTTGTAAGAATAAATACAAACACAAGCAGTGTTCAAGTAGAAAGCAGTGTATAAACCAGTCAGATTTATGGATAGAGTAAACTCATATCTCTTACAACCTGTATCTACTTATCAGCAGTGCCAGGGGTCCTTTTAGTTAAAAAAAAACAAATTCTAATTTGTTTTCCCCCCCAAAAGTGACCTTCATATTTAAAAATTTGAAGGTTTAGATTTTCCTGAAATCTACACATAGGAATCTGTATTCTGTATTTTTTTTTTCAAATTTTAGGTTCAAATCAAGCTTCAACAGTACCAGTACGAGTATATTTCCTTGAATTCAAAAGCTTTTTATTTTAAAATGACCCTCATAAGAAGGTTTTTTATTTGATGATTCACACTATGCAGTTTGCAAAAAAAAAAAAAAATTGTCCATATTGCCCACCAAAATTCACCTTCATTTTTTTTTCATCTGAACTCGGGGCCTGTAGCAAATACTACCTACCGCCCTATAACTAATCCGGCGCTGCTTATCAGCCCCTGCATTCTGTATATACTAAAGCCATACTCAAGGAGTACTGTTTACCAACAAACAAATTAAAAATGACGGTATAAATCGCTAGTCATTTCACACCTAATAATAATTATTATTAACCTGTTTTTAAATTAATGAAAATAAATTTGATTAATAAGCTTATAACAATTAGATATAGTTAATATATTTTGAATAATATTTTATAATACAACAATACATAATTTAAAATAAAAAAGTTATGTAATGACTTGCGTTTTCTACCCTCATTTCTAATTTGTTTGTTAGTAAACAGTACTCCTCGAGAATGGCTTCAGTATAGTTACAGCGATGGGACATCGCTTGTTTCCATGGCAACGTCGCTGTTATTGGCATCCCATAAAAATAAAGTTCAAATTGTATTATAACTTGTTATAGGCCAATATTACATCGACGTGTATAAAGAACAAGAATCGACCTCCAGTAGTCGAGATCTAATCTAACATATGATACAACTTTCAGTTGGCATCGTTTATTACCTGGGGTGCGGTGTGCGAGGCTCTCCGGCCCTCCTTCAGCTCCTGCATGAACACCTTGCCGATCACCACGTCGTCCTCGTGACGGAACACCGTCGAGAACACCACCGTCACGCGGTCCTCCTGCGCTTCTACGTATCTGAAACAACCACGTTTACATCAGCCCACAAGTCGAATGTTCTAATTAAAAAATATCTACAGTAAAGTAAGTAAGTAACTAAAAAGAATTCTTAATATTGGTTGACAATTGATAAATGAATTTGTTAACATAGGTAACAAAATACATGCAGATAGGGCAACATAGGGTATCTTTTTGTTATAGTCTAATTGAGAAAAACTCAACATGTAATATGACAGTGTATTAAAAGAAAACATAATTATATGAAGGCAATACGCTCACTGACCATTTTTAGTTGGCCGATAGTTGGACGACTTTTTAATTGTACATGATTTAGTTGGATGATTTAGTTGGACAGATGTGCGGGCTGTCATACCTCGCTATACCTGTTCTTTAATCAGCCGCTTCAGTCAGCCAACTAAAAGTTGTAAGTGAGCGGGGGCTCTAACTGTGACTTGTTATGTTTGTTGACATATGCAAAATTGACATTCTATATAATGATGTCGTCATCATCATCATCGTTATCGTCCTCATCATCCTCATTAACAACCCATATCCGGCTCACTGTTGAGCACAAGAGACTATTAGCCTAACTAGTCTCAGAATGAGAGGAGTTAGGCTAATAGTCCACCACACTGTCTCAATGTGGGTTGACAGACTTTACACACGTAAAGAATTAAGGAATTTCTCAAATAAGCTCACAGCACGCACACGCTCTGAGTTCTGATGACAATAAATAACTAGCTAAGAAACGTCATTACAAATCCAATATGGCGGCCTCCTCGAGGTGGCGGTCTGGCTGTTTGAAATCCACCCCTATGATATGGGTATCAAATGACAGGGTTTGCTGTCAGGAATACGAAAATTAGTGTGTGCTAAAAACGTGTCTTTTAGTTATTTAATTTATAATTATTATTGAATTATCATACTAACAAGGTCTCATCTTGACGGTAGTTGATGACGGCTCTCTTGTGACCCACGTCACCGTCCTCTTGCAGTCGGAAGTATCGCTCGAACACTGACGCGAAGCAGTTCCTCTTCAGCAGTCCCACCTTCTTGACGACCGCCTCCCAGTCCTCGGGGATGGTCTCCATGTCCAGCAGGACTGACACATTGTAGCCTGTTACAAAAAAAAAAAAACATCAGTAAAAAGTTTATAAGCAAGCTGCACAAAATTTTTTGGCACACCAATATTTTTTTTTTATTATGAAGTAACAACACAAGATATTCATTAGTTTGGTCAGTGATAAATGAAATTATTGTAACTTTTAAATGGTAAACAAAATGAAACTATTTAGTTTCATTTAATTACCATGAAGATGCTACAAAATAAAATACAATTTGGGACACTTTCATGGTCTGAATTAATACAACATCTATACTAATATTATAAAGCTGAAGCGTTTGTTTGTTTGTTTGTTTGTTTGTTTGTTTGTTTGTTTGTTTGTTTGATTGAACGCACTAATCTCAGGAACTACTGATCCGATTTGAAAAATTCTTTCAGTGTTAGATAGCCCATTTATTCAGGAAGGCTATAGGCTATATATTATCCCCGTATTCTTACGGGAACGGGAACCACGCGGGTGAAACCGCGCGGCGTCAGCTAGTTTTTAATAATACTTAAATTTTATTCTGAAAATCTGTACTAGTAATAAATCTGTAGAGAGACAATTCTGTACATGAAATATATTTCTAAAATAACTATTACGGGGTGATTAGTGATCGATACTGATGCCAAAAACGCAATCAGTAAAAATTTCATCTGTCTATATGTTCGTTATAGAAACAAAAACTACTCGACGGATTTTAACGAAACCTGGTACAATTATTCTTAATACTCCTGGGCAGGCTATAGTATACTTTTCATCACACTACGATCAATAGGAGCAGAGCAGTGAAGGGAAATGTTGGGAAAACGTGAGAAGTTAGTCCATTTTACCACAGCGATACTACTGTAAGGGCTGGATTAAAGAGGTCTAACGGCGGACGAAGTCGCGGGTGTCCACTAGTATAATAATAAAAGCAGACAAAGACTCGAAATAGAAACAAAACAGTAAAATATGTGAATTCATTAACAATATTCAACCACTCATCATTTCGCATACATTTTTAATTTACAAAAGTGTAAAATTGCTTGAGTAGAGTTACAAATATTCATTCATCAATCAACACTTGTTGAAACACTGAAAAATTGATTTTAAATCTTATCTGGGTGTCACTTTAAAGTCCATGTTTTAATCTTATCAGTTACTATTCAGTTACAATAGATAAACAACAATACTGTGCGTATTTTATTTGTAAACTTAAAATGTTGACACCTAATTCATTGTAAAATGCCTCGTTGTTCCAGTGATTAGCCTATGTGGCGTCGGATCACGAGGGCCTAGGTTCAAATCCTAAATCAACATGAAATAATGAGGTTTTTTTAGAAAAATATTCTCAGTTAAAAAAAAAGTTTGTTTGGATGTTTGTTACTCTTTAACGCCGCTACTACTGAAGCGATTTGGCTGAAATTCGGAATGGAAATAGATTTTACTCTGGATTAACATATACGCTGCTTTTTATTCCGAAAAAATCCATGGTTTTCCGAGATTTGCAAAAACTGATGATTTTGATAATATGAATATTTGTTGCTCTTTCACGCCTCGACTACTGAACCGAATTAGCTGGTATTGAGATATATTATAGCATGGATTAATACATAGGCTAGTTTTTATCCCGGAAAAATCCATAGTTCCCGAGGGATTTGTGAAAAACTAAATTCCACGCGGACGAAGTTGCGGGCGTAATATATTCAAATTCAAACCTAGTCATCATCCCTATTATCTTGTGGAAAATCCTAGGCCTACTGATTAATTCAGCTGTTGAACCTGATGATCATTGAACTTCTGATTATATAAGAATATCATCAGAATCTGAAGTTATATTTACAAAGTTAAACACCACATACCACTACACATTATAAACCCATCATGGCACATTGGAGAGTGGTGGGTCAAAACTCCAAATCCCCTTCTCCTCTAGGAGACAGGATGACGAGAATAGATGATGATAATGATGACATTACAATGGAAATTCTTAGAAAAAACTAGCAATTATAAACAAAGCAAGTGTGTTTCATGAACCATATCACTTTTCACTCTGATTACCACTTGAGCAATATGAGCTATAATTTAGTTTACTGTTCATACATTTATCAATGTTACTGGCATAATATTTCATGTCTTAATTTCTGTAAATTTACACTTGCACTTGTGATTAAGTGACCCAACATAGGAATCTGAAATTGTTAGATTTTTTTTTTATTTATTCAATAGCTTCAATAACTTACACACAGTCTTTTTTTTTTAAATAAGCCATATTTGCCATATGTTTCTAATTTTGACCAATATTTCCCTCCAATAAGTCGGGAAAGACTGTGCTAGAAGTGGGTACGACAATAGACCAACATGGCAGGGATCGAACCACCATCCCTCGGTGATGAGTCTGACCGCTCTTACCGTTGAGCTATTGAGGCTATAGATATATACAGTTAAGATATTCAATCAATCAATCAACAGCCTGTATTCGTCCACTGCTGGACATAGGCCTTTCCGAGAGCGCGCCACCACACACGATCCTCCGCCTTCCTCATCCAGCCACTTCCCCCTTCTTGATGTCGTCGGACCATCTAGCTGGAGGGCGTCCTACACTGCGTTTGCTCGTACGTGGTCTCCACTCCAGAACACGTCTGCCCCGTTAAGATATTATCATATTATTTTGCATACACAAAGTTTACTTAAATGGAGGGCAAAGAGAAATATTGATAATGTGTTTCATAGTAGTAGTAATACTTGTTTCATTATTTAATTTGAATAGTAAATATACTCACCAGACTCTGGTTCAGTGAGCAGAGGGCCGTATACCCTTTTGAGCAGTTCATCTGCGCCATGTTCCTCTAACTGCTTGTAAAACTTCAGTGATATACTAACCTGGAAAATACAAAATAATAAAATTTAATTATGTCATTAATTTTTTTTTTATTAAAAGTGAGTGTCATTAATTAATATAAATTAACAAAATTGGTCTTATTGTTTTAAAAAAAAATTATAGAATGCTTACTTGTAACAAAAATGGAGAATCTTTGTGTGTTTTCTATTTTTAGCCAAAAACAATAGTTAGCTTTTGTTATCTAGAGTAACATATAGACTACTTAATTGATTTAAGAAAATGGACAGTGGGATTCAATGGTCAGTTTTAATATAGTTTCCTCAGATAGATTAGGCTAACCCTGAATTAAGTAAAACAAAAATTTATCACACAGCCCAAACCACGACAGATCAGACTGAAATTTGGCATGCAGGTAGATGTTATTACGTAGGCATCCGCTATGAAAGGATTTTGATCAATTCTACCCCCATGGGGATAAAATAGGGGATGAAAGCTTGTATGAAACTATGTCAATTTTAAACCAATTTGACTGAAAATCTGAATGGAAATACATTTTATCTGGATTAACATAGGCTACTTTTCATCTTAGAAAAATCCATGGTTCCCTAAGGATTTGTGAAAAATTAAATTTCACGCCAATGAAGTCCTTCTATAATTTCAGAATTAATTTATTTCTTACTTCACAAGTTTTACTTTTGAAATGTCAAGTTGTCATGATTTAATTAAAACTTACAAGGGTTCCAGTTTTTAGAGGGTTAAAAAAGAAGGAGGCTCTAGCCTGGCCATTAAAAATGATCTGATAATTATGAATAAATAAAAATGTCATCTTTAATCCAGTAATCAGGACATACCAATAATAATCCAGCACTCCCTGGTTTTTAATAGTGCTAGATTAATAATTTGTATGATATAACTATAAAAGGTAAAGCCTATAGCTATTAGTTAAAGGACATATTTAAATGCATTAATTAAATGAAACAGTTTCGGTCAAAAGTACACTGTTTATCAGTGACTCATACAATTACTAAGTTGCACTTGACTTACCCTAACTTTGGTTTTATCCCCATTTACATTGGATATATGAAAGAGCACTCCGTCAAAGTCTGCAAGTGTCACATCTATAGACTCTGGCTTTAAACTGAAAAAAAAATGGATTTCCATTACTATATCTACTTAAATATAAGATAATATTATAAAGTTGTGTTTTTTTTCTGTCATGATTTAACTCAAAAAGTAAAAAGTTGACAGATTTAAAATCTATACCAATTAGAAAGAGATATATCTACTGATAGTATAGGCTATATTTTATCCCATTATTCCAACTAGGTAAGTGCACTCTAACTTAGAACACATTGCATAACAAAAATTTGAAAAAATATTACTGACTTTTTGGTCTAACAATTAGCTAAATTTAGATTCAGCTATTTGATTTGCGTCTTGGGTTGAGTCTAGCTATAGACTAAAGTTTATCTTTCATCTAAGAAAGCTTCCAACACATCATCAAGTTTGCGGTCAAGGTTATTTTTTTATATCCGAGACTATTGGTGTCCTACACTGATGATATTAAATTTTGAGATTGATTAAGAAATGGCAGCAAACTTTTGTTATCCATTGTTCCACTTCTTTGTTAATGTGTTTTTAATTAACATTCGCTGAATTTTAATCTACTGTTACATATATACACTTATTATACAGTATATTACACAATCAACAGTCATATATAACAAGACAAAAACTGTCAATATTACAATTGGTTAATGTACCAATCAGCTCAGCTATTGCTTGGTCTATTAACTTTTTCTCTGTATTATTCTTTCTTTTATTAGTCTATTCTATAAAAAAATTGTTCTATATAACACTAGTAGATCATCAACAACATATCTTATAAAGAAAAAAATTACATATTTATGACCAAAAGTGCCGTAACTGTCCCACTCCCAGCTTTCTTATTCCAATGCAATGATAGTCCTAAAGAGAATTTTTTCCAATTACATTACTATTGGTAGACATTACTTGAGATAAGTTGTGGTGCATATTTTAGGCCTACAAAGTGTTTGCAAAGAAAAGAGCCCAAACTTAATGGATTTATCAGGTTTAGTTAAATAGTTCCTATAGCCTTTGGTTTTCCATGATAGTCCATCTCTATGGTAATAAAAAAAAGGTTTGATTACAATACCAACATTCAATTTGCAATGAAAGGTGCTTGTTACTCATTTCCTGTGACCCACTATTGGAAGGCTCCCAGCCAATCAAGAGTCTGGTAATAATCAAATTGATTGACTTTGGGGGGCTGACTGATGTCAATGAACCAATATGTTACAAAACGTACACATATACATTTTTTTTTTGAACTGATATTTTCTTTTTTATTTAATAACATTGTATTAGTGTGATCTAGATTGTAATTAATGAATAAAACTTATATTAATGAATAGTTATATTAATAATGAATATTCTTTTTAATAAAAGCAGGGTTTGAATAAAGCCAAAAGAGACCCATTTTGTAAATTAAATTTCCCTGGTAAATAGTAAAGTAAATCCAACCATGAAAGATGGTTTACTCTTGCCTAGACCAAAGATTTTGCTGATAATGTAGCACTTTGGTGAGGCTCAAATTCATGATTCATGTATTAATGATAGAATTAGAATAATTAATAAATGATAATAATAAATAAAAACAATTACAAGAAGCGGTTTTAATTTAGCAAATTAAATAAATGCTAATAAATACAATATTGTTTAGTAGTCAAAGAATCCAAAAACATTTTATGGTATGTATACAGAACAACCCATGAGTTGAGGGGTTTATCTTCTTTACTACTATAGTTCTTATGCCTTCTGACTTCATCGTCAGATCAGCTCCATGGAATTGGTTAGCAAAGATATGCAAGTACACCAAATATGAGTCCAACAGAATTTCAGCAAGTGGTTCAAATTTAGCCTCCAATATTTGACCCACACATACTAACAGGACGAGTTAAAGGCGTGTAAATACATTGTTTACTACTACCAAAGAATCCAAAAACAATTTATGGATTGTTTCCGCAAGCGCAAATGACAAACAAGGGACATGACTCATCTGCGCTGATATAGACCGTATCAGTTATCACGTCACGGTACACCCATGCTTTGGGGAAACTGAACCATGAATACACGGACATAATGCCGATATAACTCGCCTCCTGCCTAATCCGCGGCCAACGTGGGCCCACCCTGAGAGAACACCATTTGACATTTGACAACTTTCCTTCACAATTTAGATATGGGGTTATGAACATCTTTCGTATATTATTATTCTTTATATAAGTTCTAATTGCGGTAATTATCACGTATATGAGCCGCAGAGCCAATAGAGATCGCAGTCGTTATAAAAACTGGTAAACTTTCTAAGCGTAACGTACTCACCGCGCCAGTGCATTTTTATATTTAACTGTTAATGTTTCTTCTATAATTCTATTATTGATCTCCAGCAAGATCATTATTTAACAATTTATAACCTACAGTTTTAGCATAAAATCAACACTTATTATAGCACCTTCATTTAATAATTTATACGGATATCTTCAACGATGACCGCCCGTACATTAGGTATCTAAACGACAGAGAAAGAAAACGAAGCATCAATGAATGAAATGTTGGACATTTGACCATAGACGATTTTTATCACTTAATCGGAAAATACCAAAATCCTCAAAGGTTATTAAAAACGAGTAGAATTTTCCTAATTTGATTCTGAAATTTATTTTTAGTTAATTGCAATAAAATATTTTAAAATATCTGTTATCTGTTACAAAACGCTAAATCAAAAATGTCAACTGTCAAATCAAATTAATACTCTGTCTGTATCAAGGAACATAATAACGTTTAGTTTACAACTTCATTTGAGGGATTTGAGATCTGTGGATATCTGTGGGTATGATTTCCTTCACAGAGTACCTACATTATCTCCTTCATTTGTTGCAAAGATTACAGTGTATTATTGGAGATAGATAGGCCACTGTAACTTTTTCGGAACGCCTGTGATAGCGCCATCTAGTTACTAGCTACAGTAGTTTTGGTATAACATACCTACGTGGTTTAGAGGTTGCAGCTGCTCATAAATTTAAATATTTAGGGCGATATTTAACTTCAGATTTGGACCATCTCGAAGAAATAAAATGTAGAATCGGACAAGGAAAAACTTCTTTTAGTAAAATGTCCAAAGTACTATGCGATCCCAAAATTTCATTTCCGACAAGATATCGCGTTTTAAAATGATACGTTTGGTCCACTCTTTTATATGGCTGTGAAACAAGGGTCCTGAAAAAGGACTGTTGTCGACGTTTGCAAGCAATTGAGATGTGGGGATTAAGGAAAATGATGAAAATCTCTTGGAATCACTTTGTCTCAAATGCTCAAGTGCTGGAGAGAGCAAACTGCAAACGCGAGCTTATGACTACGAACTATAATGAGGCGGAAAGTTGCATTTTTTGGACATCTGCAAAGAGGACCCCTCTACGAGTTTCCTAGGTTGATTCTAGAAGGCAAGATAGTCGGAAAAAGGGCACAAGGACGGCAGAGACGTAAATGGGTGGACGATATTAAGGAGTGGACCAAGAGTAATTACAGCCAGCTGAAAATTATGTCAAGTGATCGGAAAAGTTTTCTCCATCTGACCGCCAAACTTCAGTTTGAAGAGGGCACCTGATGATGATGATGATGATGATGATGATGATCAATATGAAAAAAAATGCATATTTTTTGTATTTGTAAAGGAGATTTTTTTTTGATTTTATAATAGTTGAAGACACCAATTGAGAAAAACAAAAAGAAAAAAAGGTTTTCTATTGTTGCCCCGGGCTCGAGCTCAGGATTATTAGATCTTACCTTTGTACATCACTAGGCCAAATGACTGTGTGGAATTAATGTGCACTTACTGTCTTTCTTTAAAAATCTCTTTTTTCTATTACGCGTCAAAATTAAATAAAATGATAAATAATTCTTTTTTTTTCTGATTTTTTTCCGTATTTGTACCTATTGAATCTCTAAAAACACTTTATTACATACACACCAGTGATTAAACTTACTATCGTGGAATCTTAAATCTGGGATGTAGATGGCGCTGCTTCATAAAGATTTCACGTTCTTCTAAGTGCCATGGGCATGATTGGTCGTCTGTGGACTGTGATATTCTCTCTGTGGTTTATAGAGTAAATTTAAATTCTGTGGTTATTTGTTTTGCATGTTTCAGAAAATTTGTGAAATATATTTTAATTAAAATTATATTTTCTTTTATCATTTCTTACACTGGCTAATAAATTATTTAAAAATGGTTCAACTTATACATTTTGTGTATCAGATATAATTTAATAGAACAATTTGTTCTCGTAAAATAATAATGTACGCGTAACTCGTGCGCTGTAAAAGTGTAAATAAAAATGTCTAACCAAGTGCCCGCATTTGTAGCGGGCTTGAAGTCACGAAATGTTGACACACAGACAAAAACGGCACGGGAATTATACCACTATGCAAAAACCGAGCTACGAGAGGTACCACAAGAGGAACTTACTCAGTTCCTCGATGACTTTAACCACCAAATTTTCGAGATGGTATCCAGCAACGATGTTCACGAGAAAAAAGGCGGTGTACTCGCCATAGGTATTATCTTCGATATTATATAATTTTACTTATAAGAAAATTTTCGTGTACTACTGCCTCAAACTCTAGTCCAGTAAACCTGTGCTATAAAAATCAAGTCAGAGGTCATGGGTTCCAGTCCTATGTCGTACTATAAAATACATATTCTTCTAACAATTTCTTACAAAATAATAAGAATGTTGCAGTTCGTTTCATGTAGGATGGTGCGGGTGACGGTTCATTTCACTCTTGTAAGTTTGCCGCGATTCACGATAATAGTATGTACTAAGAATGTTGTACAGGCGACTGTCATTATACCCTTGCTATCTGAAAAATGTAAAAGTTTGTATGGATGTTTGTTACTCTTTAACGCCCTAACTGCTGAACCTATATAGCTGAAATTTGGAATGGAAATCGATTTTCCTTTGGATTAACATCAGCTTTTCATCCCAGAAAAATTCATGGTTCCTGAGGGATTTGAGAAAAACTGAATTCCTTGTGGACGAAGTCGCGGGTGTCCGCTAGTTATATTGAAAATCATCATTGATTACATTTAAACTATTCAGATTTTCAGTGTTCTATATTTCATAAGTATTTATAGATTCTAAATTTCTAATCTCTAGATTTACCTTTAGGTGTTTTGATGTCAGTCAGTTGGGACTAGTAAGTTAAGGTATTAATGTACTTTACTTTACTTTGGGGCTAGATATGTGTGTGTTGTCTAAGTATATTTGTTTATTTAATTTAATGAAGCAATATAGGCCATCAGGTTTTAATGATTATTAATTTTTAAATGGGTTAATTTGAATGTTATTGATACAGGGAGTTAGTAAACAATAATTTCACAGGAATTGGGTGGAATAGACCTCAGTTAGGATTGATCATCTATGTGGCCTCGTCAGACATCCCCTTAAGAAAATACAATAAACAATAAAATTAAATTTCTTTACAGTATGTCTAATTGGAGGTGATTGTGATACCACAAAAACCAGAATAACAAGGTTTGCTAACTACTTAAGAAACCTATTACCATCCTCTGATGTTGGGGTTATGGAGTTAGCTGCTAAAACTGTGGGACGCCTCGCAACTGTCTCTGGAGTTAAACGGGCTGAGTATGTCGAATTTGAAGTTAAGAGGGCTTTTGAATGGTTATCAGAAGAAAGAAACGAAGGTCGGAGGCATTCTGCCGTTTTATTGCTAAAAGAACTTGCTATTGCCATGCCAACATACTTTTACCAACAAGTATCTGGCTTCTTTGATCATATTTTAATAGCTCTCAAAGATCCTAAGCAACAAATCAGAGAGGCTGCAGCAAAAGCATTGAGAGCTGGATTAGTAGTCACAGCACAACGGGAATCAGCTAAACAATCAACGGCTAAACCACAATGGTACATGCAGTGTTATGAGGAAGCTATGCTCTCGTTTGAGGAGCTTCCTGTTAGAGAAAAAGGGATTACTAAAGAGGATAGGGTACATGGTGGCTTGCTAATACTAAATGAGTTATTAAGATGTTCAAATGCAGTGTGGGAAAAGAAGTATACCCAACTAATGAGAAGCTTAGACACACAAAAGGATATTGCAGTGTCTGATGATATAATTTTCATTAGTTCAAAGCTCCACAGTCCCTCTGTAAAAAGAGGGTATTTGTGTGATGGTTTCAAAACTGAAAATGTTCAGTACCCAGTTCCGAATTATGAATCGGAAGTGTGTAGAAAGTTATTAATGGAGAAAATTGAGAGAATATGTCATGGTAAGTATTCACTATATAATTATTATATATGTCTTGTAATGAAAACTAATTTATAAAAACTTGTTGGCTGAAGCATATATGTTATTAGAGTTAAACAAACTTTCAGCAGTTACTTGATCTATATTTAAGCATTTTGAATAATAATGAGAACTAAAGAGAACCTAAAACTTTGTGTATTACATGTGTCAGCAGTGGTAAGAGTAGATTATTCAAATAGACTCAAAACTTTTAATGCAAATTTTCATTTTTTTTGGATCTAAGACTTATGATGCTTCTATGATGTATGATGCTTCTATATTTGTACTACTATTAATTTTGATTTACATATGTGACATATATCATTTAGTTATGTATAATTTAGTTTTGTAAATTTCAGATATAATGTCATGCCAGAAGCTTCTCAAAACTCAAGGTGTACCACAGACTCTCCTAAATATAATTCCTAGGCTAGCAGCATTTAATAAAGAGTTATTCATGAAGAGATATATGCACTCAACAATGCATTATTTACTTAATTCAATCAAGAGTAGGGAAAAAGATAGAAATATGGCTTTCACAACATTAGGTTTAATGGCAGCAGCTTTAGAAGGTGACATAAAAAATTACATTTCTAAAATAATGGATGTAATCAAACAAGCTTTACCTGTAAGAGATACGCAAACTAAAAAGAGAATGTGGATTGATCCATCCATTTTTGCTTGTATCACTTTACTAAGTAGTGCAGTCAAGGACCTCGTGATTATTGATATCAAAGAGCTTCTAGATGCAATGTTTGCAACCGGTTTGAGTCCTTCTTTGACTATATGTTTGAATGAATTATGTCATAATTTGCCATCCCTCAAAGGTGAAATTTCAGAGGGTCTCTTAAATATGCTTTCGCAAGTTTTACGTAATAAACCTTTCTTGCATCCTGGTCTACCGCGAAGCTTAGAGCAACAGAGTACTATTGGGCTTGTGATCGAACAACAGGATACTGCTAGTATAGTCCTGGCGTTGAGAACACTTGGGACATTTCAATTTGTGGGACACCACAGTTTGCTAACGTTTGTTCGACGCTGCGCCGATCATTTTTTGCAGAGCGACCAACAAGAAATTAGAGTAGAAGCAGTAAAAACGGCGGCGAAATTACTGGCTGATGCATCTAACAAAACACCTTCGAGAACTCTCACCATGTTGACTGCCGAAGTTGTTGGCAAAATGTTGATTGTGTCAGTCACAGACCCAGAATACGAAGTACGATACTGGGTATTAGAATCTCTTACTAAAGTATTTGATACTCATTTGGCACAAATTGAGAACTTGAGTTTCCTTTTCATTGCCATGAATGATGAACATTTAGAAATTCGTGAGTTAGCTATCTGCACTGTTGGCCGCTTGAGTTCTGTCAACCCAGCGTACGTAATGCCTGGTCTCCGCAAAACTCTAATACAGTTTCTGACGGAACTTGAACATTCAGGAATGAGTAGAAACAAAGAACAAGCAGCTAGGATGTTGGATAATCTTATTTTGCATGCTCCAAAACTTGTGAAACCGTACATGGAAACTATCCTAAATGTTCTTGTACCTAAATTAAAAGAGCCTGATTTGAATCCTGGGGTTGTGATCAGTGTTTTAAAAGCAGTCGGAGATTTGGCTGATGTACATGGGGACAATACTGGATTAAAGAAGTGTTTGCCAGATCTTTTATCTACATTACTAGAGCTATTATCTGACGCTTCTGCAACAGAAAAAAGGAGTGTCGCTCTATGGGCATTCGGTCAACTTATTAGTGCGACAGGTTATGTTGTTGCCCCTTACACAGAATACCCAAATTTAATGGATGTTTTGCTTAATTTCTTGAAAACGGAACAGCAACCTAAAGATAGACGTGAAACGATTCGTGTTCTTGGACTGTTAGGTGCCTTAGATCCATACAAACATAAGGTGACCAGAGGATTGATTGACGGTCAGCCCGATTCTAGCTTGGTACCAGTTGCTGACAGCAAAGCTGAAGATAACAACTTCGATATGACGACGAGTGAAATGTTAGTGAACATGTCATCCCCCGTACTGGACGAATACTATCCAGCGATTGTGATATCGACGCTCATGCGCATTCTCCGAGATCCTACGCTTCAACAACACCACAAGAATGTAGTAGAAGCTGTTACAGCTATATTCCAGTCTCTCGGCATAAAATGTGTTCCGTACATCTCCCGCGTAACCCCGAGCCTACTCTATGTAGCCAGAGCCACTGACAATAATAACAACTTTAGAGAGTTTCTGTTCACACAATTAGCTAAACTAATTGCGATCGTAAAGCATCACATTAGGAATTATTTGGAAAACATTTTTGAACTGATCAAAGAGTTTTGGACACCTAACAGTCCTTTGCAGTCAACACTAATATTACTGGTCGAACACATTGCGTGGGCTCTTGGGTCGGAATTTAAAGTTTATTTGCCGCAATTAATGCCACAAATATTGCGCGTCTTGGCTCACGATACGAGCAAAGACAGATATGTCACTGAGAAACTACTTTACGCGCTACAAAAGTTCGAAGACAATCTAGATGATTACATTCATTTAGTGATACCGTCGATCGTAAAACTTTTCGATGCATCAGATTGTCCTATTCCTGTAGCCAAAGTAGCGATGGAAACGGTCGACTGTCTCTCGGACTCCTTGAACTACAGTGAACTTGTGTCTAGAATAATTCATCCCCTCGTCAGAAGTTTGGACACTTGTCCCCCTCTACGCATCACGGCGATGGACACTCTGTGCGCATTGATCATTCAGCTAGGTCGGAAGTACAATGATTTTATACCGTTGGTCCAAAAAGTTGTAGTGAAACACAGAATTCAGCACCATAATTATGAGCTGATGCTATCAAAACTACAATCGACTACGACTTTAGCTGTAGACGATTTCTTACAAAGCACAAGACGGAGGCCTAGAAATAACAATCAAGAGGTTTGTATAATATAATTTTCCCTGTAAAATTTACTCTGCAGTTCCACAGAGATGATATTGAATATGATGGAGCAGCACATCTAAAGGACAAAAATGAATTAATGTTTGAAACGTGTAGGTAGTTTCAGAAAATAAATATTTGTTTATAAGGCTTGTATGAAAAATATGTGATACTAGCGGACCCGGTCTACCCCTACCCTACCCCTACTCCAACCCCTACTCTACCCCTATTCCTACCCTTAAGGTCTATAATTGACTCTTAAACGTTTATATGGGAAATAGAAAAGGGTTGTTTTTAAGGTTTTCCCGGCAATTATTCTAATTTTTCTCACTTTTTAAACCTTGACTATACCTCCACGAATATTTCAAGACAAAGGTAAGATAAATCCGTTCAGGTGTTCTCGAGTTTTAGCGAGACTAACGAACAGCAATTATTTTTTAAATATACAGATTTATATCATCTTTGATGGAAATGCAGATTAAATAAAAATAATTCAATTGGATTATGAAACGGTGGTTACTTTTCAGACGCGTATAGTTGCTTGCGATACCTCCCACTCAAGTCGCAAGCTCTACGTCAACGCGCATAGCCTGAAAGTGGCGTGGACGGTCAGCAGTCGAGTATCGAAAGACGATTGGCTGGAGTGGTTGCGACCCTTCAGTATTGGATTGATTACTGAGTCTCCCAGCCCTGCTTTGAGGTTAGAAATTGTATAAGAGATAGTATTGAGTAAGGTAACTATATTGATGTTCTTTGTTATTAGCGATAAATAAGCTCTTAACTGCGGTTTTACTAAATGATGCTGCTATTTAACAAGGTTTCAAAGGGATATTATGGCTTAATAGAGGTTCGGTTTATACATCTCATGCCCTTACCTGATTTTTATTTTCTGCACAGTTTTATACAGGAATGCTAAATCGTTTGGTTTGGCTAGACCAGACTTAACCGTGAGCTAATTTAAAAACTTGAACAAAACGATCCTACTTTGTACAAATATTAAAAAACACGAAAGTTTGAAAAAATAGATTTTACTCTGGATTAACACATAGGCTACTTTTTATCCCGAAAAAATCCATGGTTTCCCGAAATTTGCGAAAAAAGATGATTTTGATGTTAAGAATGTTTGTCTCTTTCACGCCTCGACTACTGAACCGAATTAGCTGAAATGAGGTATTGAGATATATTATAGCATGAATTAACACATAGGCTACTTTCTATCTCAGAAAATCCATGGTTCCTGAGAGATTTGTAAAAAACTAAATTCCGCGCGGACATAGTATAGTAAGTATTCCATAGAGGTCGTCAAAAAGATGATGAAATTAATAATGTTACAGGGCATGTCGGACTCTCGCACACAACTATTCCCAATTGTTGCGAGACCTCTTCAACGCAGCATTCGTCTCGTGTTGGACGGAGCTGGATAACACCTCGCGTACAGAGCTTTCCAGTGCCCTTGAACAGGCTTTGACGGCGCCCGATGCGCCAGAACTTGCGCATACTGTACTCAACCTCGCCGAATTCATGGAGCACTGTGAAGGTGGCGCCTTGCCGATATCTGCACAGCTTCTGGGTGAAAGGGCTATGCACTGCAGAGCTTATGCGAAAGCCCTGCATTATAAGGTGGGTTCATGACATTTTGTAACACTTGGTTCTGCATTTCGGATAGTTTATTAACTTCTTTACTTATCGCAGGAGGAGGAATTCCGAAACGGAGCGACTTCTCAAGTCGTGGAGGCGTTAATTCACATCAACAATAAGTTACAGCAAAAAGAGGCCGCTGAAGGATTACTCGAGCGTGTGATGGCTCAGCGTGAAGCTGGCGATACGAACTTGAAAGTTCAAATTCGATGGTACGAGAAACTGCACAACTGGGAGAAGGCTTTAAATCTGTACGGTGCAAAACTAGTGGGTGACGATGATAACACGGAAGCCTATCTCGGTGAGATGCGCTGTTACGAAGCCCTGGGAGAGTGGACGGAATTGTACAATACGGTGTCTAAACGTTGGACGAGAATGTGTGATGATGAGAAATTCAAAGCGGCAAGGTTAGCCGCTGCTGCAGCTTGGGGCCTGAACGAGTGGGATTCTATGGTCAATTACGTCAACTTTTTACCAGAGAATACGCAAGATGGTGCTTTTTACAGAGCCGTCTTAAACATCCATAATACTGACTACGGTTTATCGAAATTCTATATTGATCAAGCGCGAACGCTATTAGATTCTGAACTGACTGCGATGGCCGGGGAGAGTTATCAAAGAGCGTATGGAGCTTTAGTGAACGCTCAATTGCTCGCTGAATTAGAAGAAGTGATCGCTTACAAGTTAGTGCCGGAAAGGAGGGAGTCCATAAAACAAGCCTGGTGGACTAGGCTTCAAGGCGGACAGAGGCTAGTAGAAGATTGGCGCAAAATTCTTCAAGTACGAGGCTTAGTTCTGACCCCTCAGGAGGACATGGCGACTTGGCTGAAGTTCGCTTCGCTCTGCAGAAAGAGCGGAGCTCCCCGTCAGGCACATAAAACTCTCGTTATGCTGCTTGGGATGAATCCGAACGAGAATCGTGACAAGCCCCTTCCGACCCAAAGGCCGCGGCTCACCCTCGCGTACGCCAAACATTTGTGGGTCGCTGACGACAAGCAACTAGCGTACGACCAACTTCAACGCTACGTCGACACAGTAGAAACGGGAGATGCGGAACATTGCAGACTGGTCGCCCGATGCCATTTAAAACTGGGCTCCTGGTGCGAGTCTCTGTTAGGCATTAACAAACTTTCTATACCCGAAATTTTGCGAAATTACTCGGCCGCCACAAACCTAGCGCCCGATTGGTACAAAGCGTGGCACGCGTGGGCCTATATGAATTTTGAAACCGTTCTCTTTTATAAACACCAGGAAGTGGACACGTCGAATCCGGAGGAGACGAAGACTGTCGCAGAATATATCCAGGCGCACACGGTGCCCGCTGTCGAGGGATTCTTTAAATCTATAAACTTGTCGCAAGGCAGCTCTCTGCAAGACACGTTGAGGTTGTTGACTTTGTGGTTCGATTATGGACATCACCCGGCCGTTCACGAAGCTCTAGTCGAAGGAATAAGGACCATAGAAATCAATGTGTGGCTCCAAGTAATACCGCAACTCATCGCGAGGATTGACACTCCGAGAGCTTTGGTCGGGAAGTTGATTCACTCGCTGCTAATCGATATTGGCAAATCGCATCCTCAAGCTTTAGTTTATCCCTTGACAGTGGCTTCGAAATCTTCGTTCGTAGATCGTAAGAATGCAGCTAACCAAATTTTGAAATCGATGTGTACACATTCGAGTAATTTAGTGAACCAAGCGGCTATGATATCGGAGGAGCTGATCCGAGTTGCTATACTGTGGCACGAGCAGTGGCACGAAGCATTGGAAGAAGCGTCGCGGTTGTATTTCAGTGAGCACGACGTGAAGGCTATGTTTAAAACTTTGGAGCCACTGCACGCATTGTTGGAGCGCGGTCCAAAAACGTCCAAAGAAGCGTCTTTCAGCCAAGCATATGGACGGGATTTAAATGAGGCGCTGGAATGGTGTAACAGGTTTAAGGTAAAGAAAAATAGACATTAATATGTTTTTACTTAAAAACTTATTGCATTGACCTTGAAAGAATGTTGAACGACGACTTAAACCTTTTTGAAGGACTCGCGGTGGTAATACTAGGTTTTCAAAAAAATTTTACTTGTCATTAATCGCGTCATCGAAGATGACCCAGGATTTATAATGGTAATCCAAAATTTCAAGTTGCTTGAACAAATAAATGGGTTACTTGTTAGGGTTAAACATTTACAGTTAGGAATATTCTGGCCTTGGTCTTAGTAGGTACCTGGTAGGTTTATAGGGACTTTCAAACATCACGATACTGAGCCGCCTGCATCCAGCGAATCCCTGAGATTCGCTGGATGTCGTCAGTCCACCTGGTGGGGTGTCGACCAACACTGCGCTTTCTAGTGCGGAGCCGCCAAAACCTTGAGAGCCGAACGTCCATCAGCTCTTCGAACTATATGCCCCGCCCATTGCCACATTGGTAACTATTAATTATTTATTGAACCAGTATCATTGGTCTTTCCAGGAGTCAGGTTCAGTCCGTGATCTGAACCAAGCCTGGGACTTGTATTACCACGTGTTCAGACGGATAAGCCGTCAACTGACGCAGTTGGCGTCTCTGGAACTGCAATTCGTTAGTCCTCGGTTGCTCAACTGCCGGGATTTGGAACTGGCCGTGCCTGGTTCATATGTCCCGGACCAGGACCTCATTCGGATCGCGCATATACAGAGCAGCTTGCAGGTATGTTTTATTTAAACTACAGTTGGGATATGTATTTTTCAACAAAGTTAGGTTGGATGCTATATTTCACCGCCATGTTTACACTTTACCTTTAGTTTGTTATTTGATATTTAATTACTGAATCCTCAATAGACAATCATTAAGGATCTAAATATCGCTTGACAGCGATGCCATGTCACCTTTTGTGTGACGTCGTTTGTGTAAGACCCGAGTTCACCGACATTCATTTAAACGGCGTATACATAACCGGCCCGTCAAACAATTAACATAGTTTAAACAAAGAGCATTTTTTTTAAGTCCACCACATGCTCTAGTTAGTAAACCGAGCGATTGAGGACGGCGAGTGAACGATCTAATAACTATTTATTTAACAGCATTGCCAACTTGCTAGGAATTCCCTAAATGGCGGGGATATTTTGTTTCCCCAATTTAGGGAGTCTTCGCTTCCATTTGAAAGGATTTAGAAAAATACGTATGTTGACAATTATTTGTCAATTCATCGAATATCGAATTCATCGTGTCGTTTACCGAATGTCTCCTACAGGTGATAGCGTCGAAACAACGACCGCGCCGCCTCTGTATCCGCGGCTCCAACGGCAAAGACTACATGTTCCTACTCAAAGGCCACGAGGACTTGCGCCAGGACGAGCGAGTGATGCAACTGTTCGGCCTAGTCAACACTCTACTGCAAGCCGATCCCGACACTTTCAGACGAGACCTGGCCATACAAAGATACGCGGTTATACCTCTGTCGACGAACTCTGGCTTGATTGGCTGGGTGCCTCACTGCGATACGTTACACTCGTTGATAAAGGACTACAGAGAGAAGAGGAAGATTCTGCTGAACATCGAACATCGGATCATGCAGCGGATGGCGTCCGATTTGGAGAAGCTGATGTTGATGCAAAAGGTTTGTATCGTTTACTAAAATTAGAATTCTTACATGACTATTCCTTTATAATGGCGAACATCGTTGCTTGGTAACTACAATACTTTGTATTTGAGTCACTCCATTTGTGCAAATTAGCTTTTAGGAAACAAAGGAAAAGTAGTTTTACCTTCAAGAGAATAAGGTAGGGTTGGGTGGTGTTATCAATGCTCATTGAAAATTACAAAGATACGCGGTTATACCTTTGTCGACGAACTCTGGCTTGATTGGCTGGGTGCCGCACTGCGATACGTTACACTCCTTGATAAAGGACTACAGAGAGAAGAGGAAGATTCTGCTGAACATCGAACATCGGATCATGCAGCGGATGGCGTCCGATTTGGAGAAGCTGATGTTGATGCAAAAGGTTTGTATCGTTTACTAAAACTAGCCACTCATTTTTTTGTCACTGCGACAAATGACTATAACAGATGACATAATTGTATTAAAATAATGAACAAGATTGACCGTGTTCTTCCTTCAAATCCTCTGGAAATTTAACTAAGGTTGTAACTCAATAAACTTGTTTCATCATTAAACTAAGTAATCTCTATTACATTTAAAATAAGGTTTTAAGTCGATAGAAGAGTCGGCGCCCGGTCGCCGGATGGCGCGCAGGTACGCGTCACCATGACGTAAGCGCGGTGACGGACGCCGGCCCCGTAAGCAAAGAGCTAGAATTTTTACATGACTATTCCTTTACAATGGCGTCATCCTTGCCTGGAAAGAAGTAGAAGAGTAAGAAGTAGTGTTGGGTGTCAATGCTCATTGAAAATTACAAAGATACGCGATTATAAATAGAGGAAGATTTCGTTAATTTTGTATCGTTTACTAGTAGTATTTATCTAAATAACTAATTTTAAAAATGAATGCTAAGTTACATAAGTCCTTTTGACTTTACAATGGTGATAAGATTAGCCTAGAAATAAACTATCTTGTGTAATTTTTTTTTCAAGAAAAATATTTTTGCTAACCAACAAAGAACAAGAAACCTTATTTCTATAACCATAAGAAAGAGTTGGGTGGTGTGAAGGGTGCCAGCTGAGCGCAAGCTAGAACCTAGAGCCGTAAAGATAATAAAATAAAAATTAAAAAAAGATTTATTGAAGTTCTACTTATTTTTTCTCAGGTGGAAGTTTTTGAACACGCTCTTGAGCATACAGCTGGCGACGACCTCGCCAAGTTGCTCTGGCTAAAGAGCCCTTCGTCTGAAGTGTGGTTCGAGCGTCGCACCAACTACACCCGCTCTCTCGCAGTCATGAGCATGGTGGGCTACATTCTGGGACTCGGGGACAGACATCCGTCCAACATCATGCTGGACAGAGTCACGGGGAAGTTCTTGCATATTGACTTCGGTGATTGCTTCGAAGTAGCCGTCACCAGGGACAAGTTTCCAGAGAAGATTCCGTTCAGATTGACGCGTATGTTGATCAATGCTATGGAGGTATGTGGATTTTTTTTTTATTGTAATACCTACTCGTGATTTTCGGACATGTGAACCCAGATTAGTACTCCAAGTCAAAGGCTAACTTTTTTTTTATTTTTTATTCTTTACAAGTTAACCTTTGTCTACAATCTCACCTGATGGTAAGTGATGTAATCTAAGATGGAAGTGGGCTAACTTGTTAGGCGTAGAATGAAAATACACACCCATTTCGGTTTCTACATGACATCGTACCGGAACGCTAAATCGCTTGGCGGTACGTCTTTGTTAGGGTGGTAACTAGGTGAATTTGGTTAAGTTAATGACGATTTTACGTTTCTTTCAGGTAACTGGTATCGAAGGAATCTACCGACGTACTTGTGAATCAGTAATGGAAGTACTCCATAGACATAAAGACAGTGTAATGGCTGTACTCGAGGCGTTCGTATACGACCCACTGTTGAACTGGAGGCTTATAGATGCGGCTCGACGCTCTAGAAATGACGCGGACGCCTCATCAGATAACGCATCCCCTTTACCTAGCAGGAGCCGAGCTTTGCCTCTAAATGACGTGGACCAACCGGCTGAGACGAATCTAAACAAACGGGCTTTAACCATAGTGAATAGGGTTAGGGATAAGCTAACTGGTCGTGACTTTACTCATATAGATGATGCGAGTGTCTCGGTACAGAAGCAAGTCGATTTGTTGATACAACAAGCTACCAGCAACGAAAATCTTTGCCAGTGTTACGTGGGATGGTGTCCTTTTTGGTAGACTTTGGGTTTCAAAAATGTTTGATGACAAAAGTTATATAAACACATTTAGTGGTTCCTATTTTGTTAATATGTATATCTAACTTATTTTAATCTGGCATTGCATCATTCTGCTTGTATTCTGTCTATGAAGAAACGAAAGACGAAACACTAAAAATGACAGCGCCTTACACAAATGATCGCCATTACCAAATGATAATCAGCGCCATTAAGACATTAGCGCCGCCTCTACGGGACTTGTTTCGTGGCGCGGGGTCTACGTTACGTATATCCAGTGCCGGATTAAGGTCATTTGATGCTCTAAGCAATATTCCCCTGGGCCCTCTTTGGCTTTATTCTTCAATATTGTAGTTACAAAAGGTTGGCTCAATATGATTTAACGTGTTTTTGAACTTTTTCGAAGGGTTTTTATTTTTTTTCCTCTAGTGCCCCTCCAGACGAGATGCCTTGAGCAATTGCTTAAATAGCTGTTATGCTAATTTAGGACTGGCTAAATCAGTATATTGCAATTCTGTAACGATTTTTTTTTAATTTGTCAGTGATAGCTTCGAATTTGTCTCTATCTAATAGTATCATCTTAGACAGAGACAGATAGAGACGAAATCGTATCACTGTCGAGTTATAAAAACATCTACACAGAATAGCGATTCGAGAATAGCGGTCTTTCGCCATTGACCTCTTATAATTAAAGGACATACAATCATGTAGAAAATTTCATTTAAAATCTGTCCAATTTTGCTTTGGCAGTTTTAGAATAATAGGATTGAGTTTAAGGTTAAATTAGCAAATGCGACTACTTGAATTGAGTGCCAAGAAGTTGAGTTTGGCACTCATTCAGTGGGGACGTTTTTTGGTCGCTGATTGTGCATCTACTTTTTAATAGGAGATCGATGTATTTAACTTCATATACACTACACACAATGTGTGCAAAATGGGTCAGGAATAAATAATTTAGAAGCTGGGATTTTTAGTGATTAGGGGTAAATAGTTAAATATTTTTTTTTAACAAATTTGCACCGTAGCGTGACATTCAAAACGGCGAAATGTAAAAAATATTCAATAAGATTTTTCATATAGATTAAGTAGTAAACATTTAAACACAGTGTACTTTAAAATATATGGTTTTTAAAAATACTCTCCGGAATTAAGTAAAGTAATACTTCCCTTAATGAGAAAGATCTTATACAAAAAGTCTTCTGTAAAGCTTTAGCTAAAGCAAAATTACACCTAAGCTATGCTATGATAAGCTAGCGATATGTGATTTTGTTTAAAAAGACTTCTAAAGAAGATGGTCCAAAATTGTATGGAGCCCAGGATTAGTTATCCTGGCGGAAATAAAAGAAAATATTTTTTTAACTAATTTCGATTATACAAATCTAAAAATTTACTTTAATTCTTGCGAAATAATTTCTCTCCCAAGTAATGAAACACTAATACAGGTACCAATAGCGGATTGATGACGTTTTCAATGCAGTAGTCGATTTGACGTTTGCTTTCAATTGTCATGTCATAGTTGCTTTAAGGGAGCCATCTTATTGTAAGGAAAAAACTTGGGTTTTAATTTAGTTAGATTTATTCAAATATTAAATGATGCGGGGACCTGAAATGGACAATCTCCTTAACTTACTGAGTATTCCTAAACCTAGAATGTGGAATTTTTCAGTACTTAAGTAAAGTTTTAGAGGTGACAAAAACCTTATCCCTTTCTCCTTTAAGGTACGCATTGGTTTAATTTTGAAGATACGAGTGTCGAGTATTTATTGGTTCCTTATATTATTATATATATTAAAACATTTAAAAATGAATACTTACATTTTGTTATCCCAGGCTGTGTATTATAAAACCATGAACAATTTCTCGGTTAATCATTGTTAGGTTTAATTCACTTGCAATATTTTTATGTATTATAGTAGGTATGCTTAGGTAACTGGTACCTAGATATTTTTTTTTACAAATAAATTGATTATTTTTATGTTTTAAGTTAATTACAGATTTATTCATTGATTTATAAATTCAATTCTTAGTTGTACAGCTCCAAATAACATTTCATAATAATATGCTAGAATTATGCTATCATAATTATTAAACTATATTATAACTATACAGTGCTTGCATTTAAAAATATGAAATAAATGAGAAAATTAAACCAAAAATTTACCTTTTATTTTTCAACCCTGCACTTTCGATTTGTCATCATAACAACTTGTATTCGGCTCACTGTTGATCACCAGTCTCCACTCAGAATGAGAGAAGTAAGGCTAATAGTCCACCATGCTTGCCCAATGCGGCTTGGCAGACAGACATCATATCAGCCGATGGGCGTCCACTGCAGGACATAGGCCTTTTGTAGTGACAGACACGTAGATAGTAATTAATTAAGATTTCTCAGGTAGGTACGCAGATTTCCTCACTATGTTTTTCCTTCACCGTTTAAGACACGTCGTATTTAATCTCTTAATGCACATAACCATTAGGCTATCACGGCTCTCTTTTCGACCTGTATGATAATGGAAATACTATTTTAATATTGAGAGGCCATGGATGGATAGCCATCCATATACTAACTGCATGTTATAAGCTTTGAATATTAAGTAAGCGCTCGCGAGTTTTGGATTCCTTTAGGGTAGGTACGAGTACATAGAACTCGTATTTTACAATCTCTAAGAAATGCACAGTACTCGACGACAAAAATAAACATTATCATATATACTCGAAATTTACTTGGATGACTTTTTTACACAACAATAATGGCCGACTATGAATCAAAGACAATCAGTAGGGTTGAGAAGTTAACGGCTGGCATCGGAACGATATCAAGTAGGTATCGTTATAACTGAAATACCTAAACTAAAACATCCGTTACTATACTACGTTATCTTAAAAGGGAACGTATAGTAACGTTTGTCGGTTGTGTGCATTTTAAGAAATTAAATATCACATGTCACAAACGGTGAACGGTGCACGGTTTATGCCTATGGGTACGCGTGGTTAAGAAATGGGGTAATCTTTTTATATTGTTATTATAAATATACTTAAACAATACACATCACTATCTAGCCCCAAAGTAAGCATACAGAGTAGCTTGTGTTATGGGTGCTAAGATAGTTGATATTATAGTATTAATATACAATTATATACTACATATAAATACTTATATACACTCATGCTCATCACACAAATATTTTCCAGTTGTGGGAATCGAACCCACAGCCGTGGATGCAAAAAGCAGGGTCACTACCCACTGCGCCACGCGGCCGTCTCTTTCTTTAATCTTTTGGGGACGTACTAACGTCCAAGATTTGCTTATACTTCAAAAAAGTGTGCACGTATCCACGTACATACTGGGTGTAAGGGACATGATACCGAAAACTGCGTGAAGAGGTTAAATTTAGTTTCCACAACGATATTTTAAATAACAATTACGTGGGAAATGAGAAAATTCAGATTTTGAAAATTTTGAGCACGCAATGTACAGCTAACAATGCGATAACAACGCTCCGCAATCTACTGTGTACGTACGAGTAGGTACGTACGCATCGACAGCAAATCGGCTGGCTACACTTACCTATCTAATACCTATTTTTTATACTTTACAAGTTTTTAACTAGGTACAGGTAATTAACTTACTTCAGGTTGTTTCTCGTTTACGAGACGTTCTGTCGTCATAGTAGGTACAATATTCATGAGTACTGAATTGATTTGATCTAAGCATTTCAAGACTTCTCAGTCAACACACACAAACACACACAATACAAACGACACAATTGTATGAGTATTCGTTACAGAAAATCACTACTAACATAACATAGAACATACACAAAGGTTTTTGAGTTTTGGTTTGTTTGTCAACAGACCGCCGAACACGAACTAAAGAAAAAATAGCGTAGCGTCTAGCGAAAGGACCTAAAGTTTCAATATTTTGAAAATACCTATTAACCACGCCGCGCGGCTTAGGTTAGAGAGAGATAGCAATTATTTTCCTCGGCACCGGCGGCGGTCGGCAATACAACGTCGCGCAGTTTGTTTGTGACTTTGTATAGATAGATACCTATTAGTCGTGACCTGCCTATTTGACCTCTTGGAAAACAGCTGATCGCGCGCATTTTGCAAATTAAATTTACATTGCTAGTTTTTGTTAAAATCTTGATTTGACGATTTTTATTAAAAATCGTATTGAGATAATGTTATCCATACCAGTGTTTGAATAATGCTACTATTCGTAAGATATCTTTTACGCTATAGAATAACGTGAGCATATGTATTGTATAACATTTTTATTAAAAAACTATTTTTTAAAATAAAATGATTATAAAATATTTCATTTTCCCATCTTTAAAGTAACAACATATCAATTATTAAAGAATCATTCATTATCATTTATCGATAAGTTAACGCTCGATGTTATTTACCCATCCTTGCTTTTCATAGACAATCTAGCGTTACGAAATGTCAAATTGCCGTAATCGTAGTTAAGCTGTGCAAATTAATCTCGTTGTGATTTTGTTTTTCAGAAAATAAATGTGAATAAATCGTAAATTCGGTGTAGTTTTTGGTGTAATTCGTACTGTATGCGTATAATAAAGGATTTAGACACTTTGTTCTTTAGAAATTACGTATAACGTAAGTGAAATATGTGATTTTAGTGACAAGACGGGTTTGTTTTGGTGATAAGACTTCTAAGAAAATTTTCGGTATAGATATTTTTATTTATGGTCAATTGGCTACAATCATGCCTGATGGAAAGCAATGGTAAGGTTTCGGATAGGACACTTGCGTTGAAAGTGCCTATTCACTCTATACTAAAGCCATACTCGACGTGTACTGATTCTTCGTTATCAACTCTCACTCACTGCTGAGCTCGAGTCTCCTCTCAGAATGAGAGGGGTTAAGCCAATAGTCCACCACGCTGGCCCAATACGGATTGGCAGACTGCACACACGCAGAGAATTAAGAAAATTCTCTGGTATGCAGGTTTCCTGATATTTAATTTCTTAAAATGCACACAACTGAAATGTTGGAGATGAATGCCCCGGACCGGATTAGAACCCGCATCCCACATCCTCCGGGATCGGAGGCACAGGTCATATCCACTGGACTATCACGGCTCTCTTCTGATGAACCTACTGATTACCAATAAACATTACGAGGTAGAAAAAGCATGTCATTTTATAACTTATTTATTTTTTATTATGTATCTAGTGTTATTTGATTAAAATGTTGTTCAAGTTAGGCAATTATAATAATTATCTCTAGGTGTAAAATGACTAGCGATTTCCACCCTCATTTTTAATTTGTTGGTAAACAGTGCACATCGAGTATGCTGTATGGCTTTATTATAGCCATAATGATGTTGATTAAAAGGTGGCAGCACTGACGCCTGAAGAACATTCCCGAGGACGGTACTTTCTCTGTTCTCTGTGGGCACTGGTATTACACACTAAATGTTCATTCGATGTTTCGATTTTTAGTTACGGGACTTTACCTAGAAATCTAGAATTATCATTGTAATGTACTTAGTGTAGTACATAGTATTTGTTTCCTAAGAACTATCGAGTTTTATCTTTTATAAGAGGTACGCGTAGTGCAGTGGCGTAGCGTGCCTTGGAGGGGCCCTGTATCAGTTGGTGGCCCAAATGAAGAGAAAAAAATTCTCACAAAAGAAACAAAAATTCACAAGACGGAGGTCCTGTGTTCGATCCCCGGCTGGGCCTAGTGAGGTTTTCTTAATTGGGCCAGGTCTGGCTGGTGGAAGACTTCGGCCGTGGCTAGTTACCCTCCGGTGACGCCGCTGAGGTCCCATTATGGAGCCTACGGCACTTCCACAATCAGAAAAAAAGGCTAGTCACCCTACCGACAAAGATGTAGAAACCGTCAGTGGTGTGGATTTTCATCCAACTTCTAACAAGCCCGCTTCCATCTTGAATTTCATCACTTACCATCTGGTGAGATTGTAGTCAAGGGCTAACTTGTAAAGAACAAACAAATGAAAATAAAAAGTGGCGTCGGGGTTATATGATGTTTATTATTTATCCAGTGCCGGCTTTAGGTAACTTAATGCCCTGAGCAATCTTCCCCTTTGGACCCCTTATCCTTAAGTTAACTAAAAAAATGTTAATAATTATGTATCGTAGGTAGAATATGTGTCAATCAGCCTCAATTTATAACATGCGGATTTTGAAATTGCTTTAAATTTCGTGTGCTCTTTTTTCGGTCGTCTCTGGTGTCCCCTATTATGCCCTGAACAATCGCTTAAGTAAATAGCTTGAACTGCCTGTAGGCTGTAGCGATCAGTTCCAGATGATAATGGTTATACCTACTTCAATTACCTACTATAGCTGTTATTACAGGCGGGCACAATGCCGACTTCAAACGCATTGGACTTAAGTGCGTGTAGGGCTACCATCCATTCGAACTATTTCGGATGATTCCTCGGATATTGCCTATGTACCTAAGTTAAAACAATATTATAACTTTTATGAAATCTTTTTTTAGGTCATTTATTCTAATAAAATACTGATATTTAACGCCCACCCACGTGTTATGATATTACCTATTCAAATAAAATCCTGATATTTAATGATTATACTTACCTAATTCAATTATCTATTATACCTTCTAGTACTTATTATAAGCGGGCACAATGCAGACATCAAACGCATTGGTCTTAGTGCATGTAGAGCTACCATACATTTGAATTATTTTGTACTAGTAGACGCCGCGCGGCTTCACCCGCGTGGTTCCCGTTCCCGTAGGAATACAGGATTAAAATATAGCCTATAGCCTTCCTCGATAAATGGGCTATCTAACACTGAAGGAATTTTTCAAATCGGACCAGTAGTTCCTGAGATTAGCGCGTTCAATCAAACAAACAAACAAACTCTTCAGCTTTATAATATTAGTATAGATATAGATGATTCCTTGGATATTGCTTATGTATGTCAGAACATAATAAACCTTTCATAAAATTATTTTGTAAAAGTAATATGCAGAAAAAAACAGATTGTGATAGGAACTAAATATGTCGTAATGATACGGAGTATGCACTATAACAGCTCAGTGTAGCGATAGAGATGGCTTAACGCCGGATCGAGTGGGAGAGAATCGCACAGTCGATTGCGCATGGCGACGCGTCGCCACACCGTACACACTATTGTATATAGACTGTATATATATATGCCGTAGTGAAGTGTCGCCACGGCATGCATCGCCACGCCAGAAATCGGTTTTACGTGCCGCGTGCGGCTATAGATGTTTCACATCAATAAAACTTTTTACTCCACCACATACACCGTAAGTTATGATTTATTGGCCGTTTTCTTCAAGCATGGTCACCTTAGTTTTTATACGACTTTCAATCATTGAAGCTGCGTAGCTATCTAATCAACAATCATCAAACGCAATCACAATCAGTTGGCCGTCGACCGAAGGGATAGCTGCACGCGTCGCCCCACACGTTTGCGTTACTACAATACGTACGAAAATTGCGCGCCGATGGACAATTTCGAAATTGTGGACTTTAATTCTTTAAGTGAGTACTATTATATTTACAATCGTAACTGAATACGCAAATACGCAATAAGATATAGGTAGATTAATAATCATTTTCTTAGATTTTAGCACAATATTCAAAAATATTGCTCAGGTTCTCTTTGGTTCTCGCAAAATATTATAAAGCAATCTATTTATAATCACGCCTATAAATACACGTTGACCTAGTTGCTAATGCTACCTATATGTTGTAAATAAACAATGATTTGCAATACAAAAAGTTGGTAAATACCAATTATAGTGATACTTGCATACATAATAATAATCAGGTAGGTACTTAGGTAAATACAACATTTGAAATTTCTACATTTACTCGTAACAACACCCTATGTATACATTTACAATGACTTTGGACGGCCATTTTAATCAATACAATACAAGAAATCAATTTCCTATGACATGTACCTTCAATTAACATTATCAAAATTAATAATCTTGATTAAGCATTTGTTAATTATAATTTGACCCCGAGTATTTTTATACCTACTAGCTTTTACGTTAGGGTTGGTCTACCAGATTAACATAATTATCATCATCATGAGAACATTTTAACGATTACAGATTTCCGTGATTTGTTTCTTAACAAATCACGGAAATCTGTACTTAATCGGTCGGTTAAATCGGTTATCACATTTCATATTTATCATTCATCATGATAGTCAAGCTTTTTAAAAATTTTATGGTCCATTACAGGAGCCGTCTTCTTTTATTTTAGGAGAAGTTTTGAAAAATATCTATATCTACCACACTACTCCAATCAAATTGCCAGAAAATCTTAGAAAATTTCAAAAACGAAAAAGAGCTGATGAATGTTTTTACTTAATAACATCTAACCATACGGTAGTGGGGCCCCATATTTTCATTTGCACCAGGGCCCTTGATAACCTAGCTACGCCACTGGCTTCATTAATTAGCTAGAGGTAGCTTAAATCCTCAAGCTATCAAACATAAAACAACATGAAAACTCTGTTCAGTGATTTATATTTTTATTTTCCCCCCAATAAGATTTTAAATGATCTGAAAACTATTTTTAGTGCTCTAAGTAAGGAGAAGGTGGTAATAATAATATTTTTCATTATTTTATACTTTGTAGCCATAAAGTGAAAACTTCTGACCTTGACTTTATTCAAATGTCTTATGCAGCAATCTTTACGATGTGTAAATAATATATTGTTAATCTTTATACCTCAAGTAGGTACATCAAGTAATAAACTTGGTAATCTCTTTACGACATAATAAAATTATCCTTGTGTACACGAAATTCAGAAATACATACTACGTACGTACTGTACTGTCATCAACCCATATTCGGCTCACTGCTGAGCTCGAGTCTCCTCTCAGAAAGAGAGGGGTAAGGCCAATAGTCCACCACGCTGGCCCAATGCGGATTGGCAGACTCACACACGCAGAGAATTAAGATAATTCACTGGTATGCAGGTTTCCTCACTATGTTTTCCTTCACCGATTGAGACACGTGATATTTTATTTCTTAAAATGCACACAACTGAAAAGTTGGAGGTGCATGCCCCGGACCGGATTCGAACCCACACCCTCCGGAATCGGAGGCAGAGGTCATGTCCACTGGGCTATAACAGCTCTTGTGTGTGACTGTACTGTACTGTGGTACTATAATATGGAAATTATATATCAGACACGTTTTAAATAACAGGCGAGACGGCCAAAACTTTATTACGGGCAGCGGTGGACATACGCAAGCGATCGTACTGTCCATACTCAAACTTCGCAGTTGGAGCTGCGATATTAACAGAAGAGGACTGGAAAATCTACACAGGATGTAATATTGAAAACTCTACGTTATCGCCGACAATATGCGCAGAGAGGGCAGCAGTGCCAAAAGCCGTTTGCGACGGTTATTTGAAATTCAAAATGGTGGCGGTTGCCGCGCATCAAAATGACTCGTTCACAGCGCCCTGCGGTGTATGCAGGCAAACTTTAAGTGAATTTCGAGGTTCGGACGGCGATATAGACATATTCCTCACCAAACCATCGATGGATAAAGTTTTATGTACAAAGCTGTCTCAGTTACTACCGCTATCGTTTGTCAGTTATAAAAAAGATAGCGTCATTAATAATTGTAAATAGTATGTATGCATTATTGTAGTAATTGATGAATAATGGATGCACACACTGGTTGTGAATAGTACCTTTTGGTACCATCGAGGGTAGAGGTAAGAAGAACCATCTCTATATCAAGGAGCGTTAATTTTTAGGAGGCGCTACTGTAGCTCTATTTTTAATGTTATTACACATTAATTTATCAAGAAATACGGCTTAAAATAAAAAGAAGAATGCCCGACTAGTTTCGAACCCATACAAGGCCCTTAGTCATAAGCTGGTTCTTGCAACGCGTCACGATCCAAACCATAGAGTGATCGAAAACCGCGACGCGGCGACGCGGCGGCGCGTACTGCCGCTCGCAGCGCGCGTTGAGAGAGGGGTTAAGGTGTGGGAGTGAAATTTCCATTACACTGACGATTCCTGAACGTCATTTTGATTTGACCCTTTTCTTGTACCTAAACAATCCGAACTAACACTATCTTACTTTGTTTGTAATTTGCGACATCGAATGAATAAGCGGTGTCCACGTGTATCACGTGAGTTTTAGCCGTGTTTCATAACAAATTAATATGAATAACACTCGGAATAGTTTGAATTCTAAAATGTTATTAGACAGTTTTTACAGAGTGGTTTACATGAAATGCGAAGGATGATTTCTATCTGTCTATTTACTTCTCTGTCTACGTCACTCAAACTACGATTGCTATGATTTTATTTTATCGCAAGCGCCATTCTGGCCCGATTTTGAACTACTGTTTTATCGTTACAAGTGGATACTTTTATCGGGTAATCCCCAAATGAGAAGGTTCTTTTTATATCTACCCTCCATAGTCTCGTTAATTGATGTGTTAGCTACTATAATAATAGTAAAATTAAAAGTTCCTACCAGTTTCTTCGGGCGCGACGGTTTTAATTTTTTTTTTTTTTTTTATAATTACTTTGATAAATTACGTAATCACAGCATTACTTTCGTATTTCAATCCATTCTTGCTCGCTTGCAAGCAGCCTCGTAAGTTTCAACGAAACTAAGCACATAGCGGCGATCAAATATGTAAAAAATAAACGCATTTGAATAAAATTTTGTTTATTACGCTTACCCAATTAAATGTTTTACATAGCTATATTACACACTTATAAATACATATGTAGTTAATTAAATAATGTAAGATAATAATTGTTTGACGTTATAGATAATACTTACAAGTAATAACTTTAATAAACAAAAACAAGATAGGTACTTGCTGACCTGAAAGCTTGACCATAAATATTTGACAGATTCTTTTGATCATACAATGTATATCTACCCTAATAGTACTGGGAAATAAGACGAGTGTAATAAAAGATCTGCCAGTGAATAGTTTCTAAGGCTCGAATATACATTTGAAAGTCTAGCTTGAAAATAAATAGCGTTGCATACAATATACATGGGTACCTACTCGTAAAAATAAATGCTAGGCGTCAAAGAAACATTCAAACATTGAAGTGAAGAAAACTGTCAAAATCTCGCTGCACCACAAATAAATAGTCTGAAAGAACAAGATGGCGCGTACCCTCGCAAAGTATTGTGAAGTATTTAAATAGTGATGTAGGTACAGCATGGTGTTATCGATGTTATCTCAAAATCACAATTAACAATGTTTTTGATAATTCAAAATTTACATACTAATGGAGATTATTTTGCTGTATTATACTGATAGGGTACTATTTCCAAAAAAAAAATATCAAATCATTATCAAATGAAATGAAAATGATAACAAGTAAATGAAAAAAAAACAATCATCAATCTACAATCATAAACAATCGGGAACCTATAACGAGTAAAAAAATAACGAGGAGCGATGACATGAGGTTGGTAAAATTCTATTATTTTACCAATAGATTAAAGTCGACATAGTCAATATAATAAAACATCTTAGTGCTCTCGGCGGGATAGGAACAATAAATGAAATGCACCTCACTGATGAAGCTCTTTGCCAATGGCTATAATATACGGCCAAATCTGAAACGAAAGCTTAACGCAAATCATATTTCGGTTAATAATTATATTTAAATTTTAAATCAGCCGTTTTGCGCGAATTTCGCGTTAGTATAGTAACATGACGGTGTCCGCGATTATAGTGTCTATTTTTGTATATAGTGTAAAGTGTCATATAGCTAATACTTATAGGAAATAGGAAGCTTAACTGTGATTAATCAAAGTTCCTTATTTCATTTCCTTATACATAAGCATAAACGTCACAATACAATAGCAAACTGACAAACATTGACAAAGTAATTGCACATTCCAACGAAAGAACCTTGCAAATAATTGCGCCTACTTGGTTAATGTTTTATTTTATATTCAATTGCGTGGTGGCATTTTCTTCACGGAGAACTTACTGAATGAAAAAATAATAGTTATAATACCTATTACTTTAGAGTCAGTGTAAAATGCCGAATATCATCGATAATAATTTGTCGATAATTCGCCTCATTTTATGTATAACTTCCCAAAGCGAACGTTGATGCGACGTTTGTTTAGGCAGTACGTTATTTTAAGGACTGGATAGATTACTGGATTCACTTCACAAGATAAATATTAATACTGAATAGCAGACTCCTGTGACAATGTGGAAACTATCCCTTCTAAAAATTACAAATCCTTGACAATTTTTATACAACCTTTCTCTAGAATTAATCGAAAGCCAGTGTGTAAAGTTTTCGAGTTTACCACGAACAGTTAGAATTGTTTATTCTACTAGCAGACGCCTACTATAATGATATTTAAATAAGGTTGGAACCGAACAAGTGATTATTTACTTTTTTCATTTTCAACATCACCTTAGTTTAAATATAGCGTTGCAGTATATGTAAATACAATTATAAATACAGAGCCTCCTCGAATAATTATACCTTGACAATTAATATGAATCTTAGAATAAGATAAAATGTCAAGTTCCACTTTGAGTGGTGTCTTTTTCTCACATTTTGGTAGATGTTATATTTTATAAAGGTTTGGGTTTGTGACAAATTCAACAAGAATCAGTAAAGCATAATCATACAAGTTTATCATCATCAAATAATCATCCGCGTCTAACCACTAGATAAGTCTGCGCGCCACTGGCGGCAATACGCAACGGTATATTGGTAAATAGGTGTCGATGTCGTCACACCCACAATCCAAAAACGCACTTCTGCTACGACTATTCAGTTAACATTACGACAATCAAAACCAAACCTTTACCATAAAACATAACATCGATCAATACATACAATAGGAATTCGAGATAGACGAATGGAGCAGGAGACATTTTAGCCGTAAATAAAAAATACTGAACACTTACATCTCACCAAAACGGACACCATCCTATATAGCACTGGCACAAATTCTCATTGTTTGTAGCTATTTTAATCAACAAATCGACTTGTTTCGGTACACTAACCACCGATTCTATATTGGGGAAGTCCCGTCCGGTCAACTTGTCTCTAATACGATTCAATATAGCGAGAGCGCGCTTGTTGAGGTTAGACTCTGGTGGCATTTCCAAAGACTCGTATCGCAGGTGATTCCTGCTCCTGCTGGGAAGGGAGTATGAAGACTCGATGTCAGAAGAGAAGGTGGACTCTGTGATGGAGTGCTTCTCGTTGTCTATGAGTCTCCAGTTCAGCAGTGGGTCGTAGACGAAAGCCTCCAGTACCGCCATGACACTGTCGCGATGTTTGTGAAGGACGTGCATCACTGATTCGCACGTTGAACGGTATGATCCCTCTATACCAGTTACCTGCGAGATTAACTCATCGTTAAATATACCAGCAGCAGAAAATAACGAACAAAAATCCGTGCAACACAACAATCTATACTTATAATCCGTAGTGAGGTCAAATCTGTATATGAAATATATTTCCAAAATAACTAATAGGGGTGATTACCGATCGATATTGATGCCAAAAATGCAATCAGTAAAATTTATGTCTGTCTGTCAGTCTGTATGTTCGTTATAGAAACAAAAACTACTCTACGGATTTTAGCGAAACTTTACTTTATTACAATAGTGGAGTCCTGACCACTGGTTGCTTGGGCACTCAAAATGACAGTGCAAATAAATAAATGAGAAAACCTTAAAATGGCCTAAATGCCTATAATATAAGCGTATTTATAGAAAGTGCATAAAATACTTACCTCCATAGCATTAATCAGCATCCGAGTCAATCTAAACGGTATCTTTTCTGGAAACCGTTCTCTAGTTTGTGTGACTTCAAAACAATCGCCGAAGTCGATGTGCAATACTTTTCCTGTCACTCTATGCAGCATGATGTTGGACGGATGTCTGTCCCCGAGTCCCAGAATGTAGCCCACCATGCTCATAACAGCGAGGGAGCGGATGTAGTTCGTGCGGCGTTCGAACCAAACCTCAGCTGATGGACTCTTGAGCCACAGGAGTCTGGACAAGTCATTCCCTGGTGTCTGAGATAGAGTGTATTCGAAGACTTCCACCTGCAATATGTCTTATTGGTTAGTACAGTAACTTGCAGTTACTACAATAATAGTTAAAACTAAAAAAATAGAATTCGATTCTCCAGCAATAATTTATTTAGCTGTTTACAGTTTTTGTGTTTTTTCTAATCTCTGTCTAGAAACTTTTGTCTCTGATATAAAATTCACTTCGTTCGGTTCCTATGATACACTCGAGTTTTAAAAACGTCATGCAAACGTTTCATAATCTAACTACAATCATTCGTCACTGTCCATCACAATGGGTAATTTCAATGCTTTTACTCTAAATTCACTCTATACTAATATTGTAAAAAGGTAAAGTTTGTGGTATTGTAGGGGGTAGGTAATCTCTGAACCGATTATTAAAATTCATTTACCACCAGAAAGCCACTATGTTTGTGTGTTATAGGCTATATTTTATCCCACGGAAACGGGAACTATGCGGGTGAAACCGCGGGGCGTCGGCTAAATACATACCTTATGTTTTAACATCAATTTCTGATAATCAGATGCCATCCTCAACATTATCTGTTGCTCAGTGTTCAAAGCCATTTTATTAGTTTTCTTGTCTCTATAATCGCTTATAAGGTTATACAGAGTGTCGCATTGGGGTACCCAACCAATCAGACCAGAGTTGGGTGATAAAGGTATGACCGCATATCTCTGAATGGCTAGATCGTGTCTGTATGTATTCGTATCTGCTTGGAGCAGGGTGTTGACTAAGCCGAAGAGTTGCATCACTCGCTCGTCCTGACGCAAGTCCTCGTGGCCTTTTAGCAGGAACATGTATTGCTTTCCGTCCGAGCCTTGTATTGTGAGACGACGTGGCCGTTGTTTGGATTTAATAACCTGTTACCAACAATTTTAAATTAATTTATATTGTGTCATGTAATTTATATTATGTCATTTCCGCTAAAAATTGATAAACTGGGCAAGTTATAGTTAGCAATAAGAGCATAGTCCTAATACTTGGGTCTGACTTTTGAGTTTTGTAGCCGCTGCTATACTGGGAAATATGTTGACTTGCAATATGAGAGAAGTGAGAAGATTTTTATGTCCTATTATTAAACCTTAAACCTGTACCACAGAAAACACATGTAAAAGTACCTGTACAGTAACCATCTAGTCAAACTAAACGTTTTGGACAATATTATAGTACGTACACACTACAAGATGTTTATTTCTTGTTTTGTAGTGACGTCTGGTGACCCTAAATTTTCGGACCATAGTTACAATATTTCACCTCGATGAGAAAATGTAAGTCATTGACAAATCAATCGTTGAGGAAGACTGCTGTATGGTGATGTTGATGTTGACCTGCAAGTGAGTATTGATGTGCGCGATGCGTATGAGGCGCTCGTCGGGCACGTAGGAGCCGGGCACGGCCAGCTCCAGGTCTCGGCATGCGTGTAGCCGCCGGCTCACGTACTGAAGCTCCAGCGACGTGTGCGAGCGGAACTGCGCACCGATACGCCGCACCACGTGGCAGTACAGGTCCCACGCCTCGTTGAGGTACCGGTCCTCGTTGCTCTCCTGGCAGAGAACAGGCAGAAGTCAATTTAACTCAGATTTTGGTTTCTATATTCGTATTTCGCTAATTAATTGCAGTTGGTGCACACCTTATACAATTCACACCAGCGCTGAGCTTCGTGCAAATCTCGACCATACATTTGTAGAAAAGACACCTCCTTCAATGTCTCCGGCGGCTGATCGAGCATTGCGTGCATTTTGTCAAGCGTTCTAAACATGCCCCTGTAATCTTTTTCACTGAAGTATAACCTAAAAATTATCATATTTGAAAACTTACATTAATCAAAATCAAGATGAAATTAATTTCAGCATTAATTTGCATCATTAAAACTTTTGTAATATTTATTTGTTTTACATTATTTTAAAATAACGGTGACAATAATAAACATGTAATAATGATGATAAAATTGTACCTTGAGGCATCTTCTAATGCAGTGTAAACCTGATCATGCCACAACATCGCAATTTTGATCAATTCCTCTGATATGATTTCAGCTTCGCTGACCAATTTCTGTGAATGCGTACACATGGTCCTCAAAATATAGTTAGCGGCATTTTTCCGCGTCACAAATGAGGACTTTGTGGCAACAGTCAAAGGATAGACCAAAGCTTGTGGGTGAAGTTTGCCGATATCTATCAACAAGATGTGCACCAATTTTGCCACCAAACTCCTCGGGGAATCTATTCTAGCAATCAGTTGAGGAATAACTTGTAGCCATATTTTAACATCAATTTGTCTTATGCCTTCAAACAAAGCGTCATACACAGCGGGGTGATGTCCATGATCAAACCATAATGTAAGAAGCCTCAAAGTATCTTGTAGAGAACTTCCATTTGAGAGACTAATAGATTTAAAGAATCCTTTAATGGCGGGTATTGTATACGTATTGATGAATTCCGCCCTTGAGACCTTTTTTTCGCTGGATCCGCCAGCTAGACTACTCTCTGATATACTGTCTTGTTGTTTATAAAACAGTACAGTCTCGAAATTCATACACGCCCAAGCGTGGCATGCTTTGTACCACTCAGGTGCAAGGTTAGTGGCTGCGTCGTAGTTCCTTAAAATTTCTGGTATAGATAATTCATTGATTTCTTGGAGGGACTCGCTCCAAGATCCCAATTTTAAATGACAGCGTGCCAGTAAACGACAGTGTTCTTCATTTTCTGGTTCGGAGGTATCCACAAACCTTTGCAAAACATCGTAAGCATAACGCTTATTTCCCGCGTCCCATAAATTTTTGCTATACGATAAAACAATTCTAGGATCTTGAGTTCGTAAAAGCACGTCAGAATTAGACATTGGATCGCAACCTAACACAGAAAGAACTATTTTATGTGCTTGATTAACGGCACCTGTTTTTCTGCATAAAGAAGCAAACTTTAACCAAGTCTGAAAATCTTCTCGAGGAGTCATCACCAAGGTGCGAATTTGAAGCATTCTTCGCCAATCTTCGACTAAACGCTGACCACCCTGCAACCGCGTCCACCAAGTTCTATGAATAATACCTCTTCTTTCTTCGACAAGTTTGTATGTTACGACTTCCTCCAACTCTGTTAACAGCTGCGCATTTACCAAAGACCCGTATGCTCTCTGATAACTTTCACCAACTACTGCTGACAATTCTGCATCTAGTACGTTCCTCGCTGTGTCGACATAATGTCTCGACTCCGACCAACGCCCCTCGTGGATTGCCAAAATCGCTCTGTAAAATGCACCATCTTGAGTATCGTCAGGAATACAATTCACGTATTTTTTCATAGAATCCCATTCTTGTAAGCCCCAAGAAGCAGCAGCAGCAATTTTCGCTGATTTATTTTTAAAATCTTCATTCATCGTATCCCATTCATCTGTAGTAATGTTATAAAGCTTGTGCCATTCTCCCAAAGCTTCTAAACATCTCATCATCCCTAATTTTGATTCACTGTCTTGAGGATCATCATCTAACTTTTTACTGTAAAGTTCCAACGCCTGATCCCAGTTATGCAGTTTCTCGTACCAACGCACATGTACGTTTAAAGAACAGTCTCCGTTTCTTTTTTGTGAAATAACTTTTTCAATCAACCCATTCGCGGATTCCTTTTGTTGTAATTTATTATTTATATGTATAAGCGCCTCGACCACTTGGGTTGAAGGATTCCTTCGGTACTCTTCTTCCTGCGAAAATAGTTTTTGGGAATAATAAAAAAAGCAATCATGAATTTTGATATAAAACCTGAAATGGTGTTCCAAATACCTTGTAGAAAAGAGCCTTTGCGTAAGCCCGGCAAGTTATTGCGGTGTCACCAAGAACTTTTATAGATATAGGTAGGGCGCCTTTTTCGCAGTGCTCCAGAAATTCTGCAAGGTTGAGTACAACCAACGCCACCTCTGGAGCATCAGGTACTTTAAGCACTCTTTCTAAAGCTGTAACTAGCTCACTACGGGACTGTTCCCCCAGCTCTGTCCAACACGACATGAAAGCTGCGTTGAATAAATCACTTGCCAATTGCGGATAATTTTGTGCTAAACTGGAACAAGCTCTGCAAATAAACATTTACATTTTCAGGAATTTAGCTGTCAATACCTAAAAACAATAAACTGAAAAAATTTCCATGTGGGATACCTTATCGCCGGGCTGTTGGACTCGGTCAAAAATCCAACGCTTAGTTGACGTAACCATTCTAACCAATCTTCTTTTGATACAACATTATTGACTGCCCAACATTTTCGAAGCTTTTCCACATTGAGCGGCAATTTCTGGATCGTTTGAGGATCATTGTTGACCACCTATGAACAAATCTCAATCAATGTCAATCATTTTACAATTTATTCTACGGATAATTACAATATACGGACAAATATATAAAAATACAATACTTACATTTTTCTTTAGGTTTCGTATTCGTAACCTCGTTTCGTCCAGATAATCATCATCTGAAGCCAGGGTAGAAATAACTTGCAGCCTGGTTACTAACACTATGTAATTTGGGCATTGAATTTTATGTTTGACTAATATTCTGTCTATCGAAGCAATGTAGTCTATGTATTCTCGTCCTAATTGAACGATCAAAGCACAAAGCGTGTTCATTGCGGTTTGTTGCAGAGATGGACTGTTTTCCAAAACTTTGGCCAATGTTTGAATTATCATTGCTGAATATGGCTTAAGATACAGATGCATTGCTAAATGTTCAATCGTTTCCATCGCCAATTTGGATATTGACGTCGGTATATTCCTTCCATCAAATAGCCCAGTTATTGCGGGCACTACCGACAGCAAAACGTCATCCAAATTATTTTCGAACTTCTGAATCGCTAGTAATAACTTCTCAGTTAAAATTTTATCTTTACTTCTATCGTTTTTCAAAACTCTTAAAATGTTTGGTAATATCTTTCGCAGATATACTTTGAATTCTGTACCGATAGCAACTGTTATGTGCTCAACCAACAATATAAGTGTGGGTTGCAAAGGACTGTCTGGTGTCCAATATTCTCTGATAAGATCAAATATTTCCTCTAAATATGCCCGAATGTGGATTTTTACTACAGAAATAAGTAACGCCAACTGTGTGAATAAAAACTCCCTAAAATTTTGATTATCAGTTGTTCGGATGACGTATATAAGACTCGGAGTAACGCGCGAAATGTATGGGACGCATTTTATACCCAAAGTTTGGAAAATATAGGTGACAGAATGGACTACGCTTGTGTGGTGTTGAGCCAGTAATGGATCGCGCAGTATACGCATTAGTGACGTTACTGCTATGGCTGGATAGAATTCGTCCAGAACTAGAGGCGACATGCTGACGAGCATTTCACTTACATTGATGTCGAAATTATCATTTGTCGACGATGTATCTGGCACAGGTATTAATGTAGACACAGTTTGGAAATCAATTAGCCCTTGATTAACTCTATGTTTATAAGGATCAAGAGCACCCAAAAGACCAAGAACTCGAATAGTTTCTCTTCTATCTACAGGATGCTGTTCAGTCTTTAAGAAATTCAGAAGCATATCCATAAGATTAGGATATGACATGTATGGTGACACAACATAACCGATTGCGCCTATGACTTGCCCAAAAGACCATAAAGCAACACTTTTTTTCTCAGGCTGATTAGGATCTGACAATATTTCGAGCTGGATCGACATTAGTTCTGGCAACCAACTGATCAGAGCACTCCCACCACCGTGAACTTCAGCAAGATCTCCTATAGATTTTAAAATTATACATATCATAGTTGAATTTGTTCCGTCTTCTTTTAATTTTGGTATGAAAACTTTTAAAATTGTATCCACAAACTGTTGCGTCAATCGCGGAGCGTGTGATATGATGTTATTTACCATTCTGAGTGACTGCTCTTTATTGCGAGCTGATTCTGAATATTGTAATTCCATTAATATTTGTACGAATAGTTGTCGCAGAACGGGCGTAGTGTAACTGGGATTTATATTGCTCAACCTTCCTGTGACACACAGGGCCAACTCACTCACGTCGCTATTTGAATCATTGATAGCAACAAACAGACAACTCAGATGTTCCTCAACAGCTAAATATTTATCAAATACAGGATTAGTAAATATTTCAAGCACTTTATACCGAATTTCGTGGTCAAAGTCAGAGCGACCGATAGATAAAAGTTTGCCGAGAGATTCATCAATTAAAGCATTTAAAGTACGAGAATTGGTGACCGAACATCGTTCAATAGCTTTGTTAAGCAATTTAGCTACAGTCTTGACTGCCTCTAGTCGCACATCTTGTTGCTCAAATTGCAAATAATGATCAGTACATCTCCTGATAAATGACATAAGAGTATTGTTCCATTCAAAATCAAATGTACCCAGAGTATGCAAGGCTAAGACCAACTTTACAGCATCATGTGGCTCTACTAATAAAGCTTTTGACAAAGCGTGCACAGAAGGTGATTCTCCACTATTGGACATATATGGTTTCTTCCTCAATATCAAAGACAAGATATTAAGCAACCTATCAGTAATATCTTTTTTCAAAGATGGCACCTTTTGACTTAGTTCCTTAAAACATGTTGTCAATTGTGAGCTAAGTCCCGTGGCGCACATGGGGTCGAGAAGTTCTTTTATTTCATTTGCGACGTTTTCCTTCATTGCTATACCTAGCAACGTGACACAGTGAAACAAGGGTGTATCTATACCAGTTTTCTTCCTAGGAACATCTTTAAGAGGAAATGTTTGTTTTATAATTTCTATGATTCGAGGGAGGTACTGTTTGATATCATCTTCTACAGCAATGCAAATAAGTCCCAATGTTGTAAAAGCCATTGCTTTCTCTTTTTCCCTGCCTCTCAGAAAGGTTATTAAATGATTGATTGTGGATTTCAGATGTTTTCGAGCAAATGCTTCTCTGTTGAATGCTGCTAATCTTGGTATTAATAAAAGAAGCATCTGATGAACACCATGCGATCTTGAAATCTGTTGTGCCATTACATCTAAAAATATAAGAAACTGTCAACTAAATATTATAAACTACAAATGTGCAATGATTTACATACACCGGGGGGACCAGGGGATTAACATGAATTGGGATGCTGTGATAAGAGAACTGGATAAAATTTATTGTTTGAACAGGTACTGGTTAGGGGCACCTCTCCTGAGTTATTTTTCAAGCATGTTTTGAATCTCAAAATCAGTTCAAAGGGGACCCTGAATTTTTTTTAGGGTACTTGTTATGGAGGTTCTAGGTACCTAGAATTTAAAGAGGACATGAGAGACCTGTGTTTCGCTACTATGGAGGAAGTAAAACAAAAATAGCTGGATGGCTAAAGAACATCCCAATAATTGGCCAAAGTTAAAAAAAAGTTTAAAAATTAGGAGGATGGTTTTCAGAAGTGTCTTGTTGTGGTGGTAGGGGTGAACTATGTATGTGGTGATCATAAAATTGGTTAAAATATATTGAAAAGTTAAGACAGTTAATTTTGGGCCCCCGTTGGTATTTATGCATATCATGCATCTTAAACATACTGTCTACTTTGTGATAAAAATTATTAACACTTTGTAACCGCACACTGTTATTATGTTATCTTCATCTCATGAAAAACAAGTCATTTACTCACCTACAGATATTTTATCATACTTTTCCATTAATAATTTTTTACATATTGATGATTCCAGAATAACAATGTGTTGATTTTTATCATCATATTGATAAGCAGATGTAGTATACATCTTTGGATTTAATGTGGATATCTCATCTGATGTTTCTTGTTCTGAATCAAGTTTCTGCATAAGAGCAGTGTACTTCTTTTCCCAGTTAGAATTTGAACAACGGAACAGTTCATTCAGAATTAGTAATGATCCATGAACATGCTCATCTCTGCTCATAAACCTTTCTCTCATTTGATCAGAAAAAGAAGTCATGGCTTCCTCGTAACACTGAATATACCAATGTGCTTTGTTGCTTTGCTCTGGTATTTCCCTCTGTGATGTCACCACCAAAGCAGCTCTTATGGCCCTGGCTGCAACTTCTCTTACTTGCTCTTTAGGATCGCGTATTGCATTAATTATATAGTTAAAAAAACTGTTAATATGCTGAAAAAAGAATGATGGCATTGCAATAGCTAGTTCTCTTAATACAAGGCAAGCAGAGAGTCTCTTGGCTTCATTTCTTTCCCCAGATAACCATTCAAATGCTCTTTTTATCTCCATTTCTACATACTCCCCTCTTTTTATTCCAAGTGATGTTGAAATTCTTCCCACAGTCTTTGCAGCAAGTTCCAATATATTCATGTCATTACATGGAAATATATTTCTTAAATAATGTGCATAACGTGTTATTCTTGTTTTATTTGCTTCAGAATCACTGCTTATTAGGCAAACTGGAATAAAGAATACTTTATTTATTAATTTGACAATCTAAAAATTTTCATAATTAACTATTATATTAAATTAGCAACAACTAGAGATATACAGCCAGTGACTTTGGTTCTTCTGCAGATATCCTCATTTCTGATTTGATCTTCTAAGATGCACCACAACAAATCTTTAGACGAGAATATATAGAATACCCTATATACAATTTACTCTTTGCGAGAGAAACTCTCTTGGAAGTTCTAGGGATTATGTTATGATTAGATAAAATAGTTAAAATTCAAGTTTATTACCTATAGTTAAAATTCCAGCTTTTTTCTCATTGCTATCGTAGCTTGATGTCATTATATGAATTTGTTGACTGAATTCATCTAACACCTGAGTTAAAGCATCCTGAGACATTTCACGCAAATCCTGTTTTGCGAAATTTTGCAGTTCCCGAATAGCTTTATGACGGGTTTCCGTATGGCGGGACTTTAAGCCCATGACCAAATCCGATACCAATTGACTATTAGTCATTTTGATGTTGTGCTAAAATATATTTATACAAGATCCACTATACAAATTTAATTTAGCTCGTAGTCGCCGACATACTTTTCTTTTATTATTTCATACATTAGTAGCACTCTGTTTATAATCATATCATTTCATCAATATAAATTTCGGTTCTGTTTCTGTTTCATAAATGTTGAATTGAAATGATAATTATTTATTATAATTCAAAAGGTAAACAATAAATTGAAAACATGCGGCCATTATCACAATGTCAGATGTCAATGTCAAATTGCCAATTTTGATTTTAGGGTTTCAAAATATTACAGATAACGAACTAACCCTTTACTAACGGAACCCTTTTTATACATCTATATTTGAAAATATTAAATGGGTGTGTAGTTCGGATTTTTCATTTATAAAATGTATAATAATGTTCATACATTTTACGGCAACATGTAGTAATGCACGAAGATTACAAATAAGTCTGCATTACCACTACATCTCTGTCTAGCATCTGTCTACGGACAACGTATTGTCTGTGCACCATTATGCCAACTTTCGAAAATTAAATATCACAGATTACATTAAACCTTTGTGTGGGACGATGACGCGTGTATTTTCAATTTTCATTTCAATTCTTCTCGTCATCTATTCACAAGTAAACGTCAAATAGCCAATCTTCTCAGCTGAGCCAAAGGTGACTGACTGGTTGACGTTGGGGCTTGCGCTGTTGTTCTGTCTTATTCAATCAGAAAATCAAATTCCTAATTGTAGTGATATTACCATAAAACTAATTCAATCTGTAAACTAAAACAATCTTTTATAATGAGTGAACTCAGTCAAGAAGAGGTGAGTATTATTTTGTAAACGGCCCTTGGCATAGTGCGTATGGCCAATCTAATTTCGTAACAAAACAAAGCGTTAGTGTCGTGGTGTTTAGCGTTGGTGTGAGTGTAAGTTTCTACACGTGCTTGGTCCCAGATAATCAACTATGCTTCGTTATAGATACGAAGACGAAGATTGGCGAGATTGGCAGCTCTGGGAGGCACTGGTCCATCCCCAGCACTCCCGAGTCCTCCTGTCACGCCAGGCGCCTCAGTGCCGCCCGACGTGTTGACTCCCGCACCTACGTCCTGCTTATCGCCCGCGCCTCGCAGTTCTAATGAAAGTTCAGAAACTGCAGACAAAGAGCAGACCTTCACAGAGAACAATAGTGATGTGTCAGATCAGACAAAAATTCCAGCAGATGGCTTAATCGTGACAGAGAAGCCGGAGAGTAATCTAATGGATGAAATGCCAGATACCAAAATGACAGATTTGTCCCAAACAAGACAGTACAATAGTTTTGATTCAATGGGCGATGACACTCTGTTAAGCTGTGGTTCGGTGAGGGGTTTGCCACAGTCCACTGTAAGCAGTTCTGAGGGTGCCTCTAACAGGGAGGACAGTACATCCCGGTCTAATTCACCAGCTCAGTTTGCTGAACCACCTCCTGTCAGGCCGAGGACGAGCAATGCTTCTCCTAGCTGTTCTCGGAGATCTTTATCCATGGAGGTAGATGATGTATCAGAGAGAAATTCACAGTCTGAACAGCCTCAGGAAGCTATGGAGGTGAGTACTTAATATTATGGATTGCCTTATTATCAATTTATTTTCTGTAATATGTTGTGAATTTATTTGTTTACATGATTTATTTACTGATTACATACTTATTGATTACTCTTCTTATAGTGTTTTTCAGATAGTATGGGTACAGTAACAGTTCGTTTAAATCTTGAAAGTTTGCCACAATTCACGATAATAGTGCGTACCCATCCCACCCATACCCATCCTATCTGAAAAACACTTTAGTACTCATATTTTCATACAGTCTCTAAAAGCTACTGCAACTATACATAAACCATACTCAATGTGCACTGTTTACCAAAAACTAATTAAAATGAGGGTATACTTAAATCTCTAGTCATTTCACAGTTTATAATAATTAACTTGTTCTTAAATTATTATCTTGTTGATTGCATGTTAGCGCTAATGAATTACATTGCATACAAACAGTACAGTCCTAAATTAATATTTATGAAGTTTTTTATTTATTAAGTAATTTGGCTCTTTTAACTAGGATAGTAATCTTATCCACATTAATTGTACAGAATGGAAAATTCCTTCTCCAATGCAGGAGTATTTTGTATTCTATGAAATGCACAGTACTGGCATGTATGAAATTAGAGTTGTTCATCTTATTTTATTGGTAGTAAAATACAACTAAAATATGTTTAGACTTGTCATATAACTTGTGTTTTCTGATATGTTTGTATGTATGTTAGTTTATCTGCTAGGTGCTCAGAAACTAGTGATCCAATTTGAATGTTATTTTTATTAACAATATTATATATCTAATTTTTACCATGTTTTTCAGTAATAGCAAAAATAATTAATTAGTATTTAGTTAAAGTAAATTAGATATAAATTAAGAATCTTAAAATAGTCCCCAAGCTTAGACTAATAACCTATAGACCCACAACACTTCAACAATTTTTCAATCCACTTCTGTGACTATGTGTAATTTCACTCGCCAACACGCACACAAGCATACTTATTGTACTATACTGAGGTGTCAAGGGCTCCCATTTCAGGGCACATAAAATGTTTACAAATCCTGTGACTACATACTATCTATAATTTTTATGTGTTATAAATATATGCTCCCAAGTAAGCTGGAAGCTAAGTCATTACAGTGTATTGTTATCTCCCTCGAGATTGACATGGCTATTATTAGTATACATGTGTGCTTGGAAAGCTAATGTTTATCATTAGTTGTATTACCTGTGTGATACATACATGCATATGTTTATCAGAGTAAACATGCTTTAATTTTATTCATTATGTTGCCTGATTGACCTACTGTTTTGCAGTTTTACTATGTGTGTGTTATGTTGTGTGCTATTTGCAAAGCACTGTATTATACTAATTAATTGTTTAGTGTTTAATGATGATTTGCATGTTTACAATACAGTTTAAGTCTGCTTTACTTAGAGTTAGAAAACTGATGTATTGATCAAAAGCATAAATTCATAAACTTGCATTGACTATTTGAAATTAGACTAACTGTAATTTTGTTGTTTATGTGAGTGTGTTTCTTTGATTGTTATTCTTTGATCCCATAACCACTCGACCAATGGTTAAGAAATTTTTAGTGAACACAGAGTTCTGTTTCAAAGGGATATGAAACTTAAATTATATATTAAGTATACATGAATTAATAATTTAAATTTTAGTTACCAATTGCCATTACTTTATGTACAAATTTGAATTGAGTAAACAAATCAAAAATTCAATTCGTCATTTGAAACTATTTGTGGTTGGATATGGGCAAGAATTATAAAATCTCTATTTTATTATTAAGCTTTCTGTAAATATAACTCCATTATTCAGGGTACTGCTATTTAAAGAGTCTAAAAGCTAAAATCCTTCAGGTAGTCATGGAAGTATTAATTTGAATTGAATGCCAATTACATGTTGAATTTAGCAGACACTCATGGAATTACGAGTATACCTCAGGGACTGCAATCCCTGAGGTAAAGTTTGGAAAAAAAATTATTTATAATTACTATATTCCTTTATTACAAATTATTATTAATTTGATTATTTTTTACAAAGTTGAAAAATGTATGAAAACTTATTGGATTTTAATGTCAATATATTAATTAAAATAAACACCTTTATAGCATAGGCATAACTACAAAAACAGTATATTTTAGGTTGAAGAAAATGATCCAACACAATCGCCTGCACGAAAAATTCAAAGGTCTCGCACAGTGAGTTGCACAGAACTTACAGAGGAGCAGCTTAGGAATATTGTCGCTAAAATACTTCAAGTGTCGTGGTCAGAGGAAAACACAGGTGAGACTGAAGCCTAACATTTTCATATTTTACATAACTCCAATGTTAACAATACATAACATATTCTGTTTTGCATCCATTTTAATATTGTTTACTTGAATTTTAATATCAAAAAGTATAAGTTGGTTTGACTTTGAAGTAACTACTCTTTGCACTGTTTATTTATGAACTAGCGGACGCTCGCGACTTCGTCCGCGTGAATATCATTGTAAACTCTCAACGCCAATCCTTCTATGTTTTTATTATATTTTTCATTTTCATTTCATTTTCATATTTTCGCATGTTTCGTATCACATAGCATCACATAATAAATAGTCTATTAATCATTTTACATAAATATAACAAAACACAAACGTTTTTTATTTAAAAACCTTTAACCTATTTTAACCTTCTAAAGAAAGAAAAATCTTGACTGACTATATTTTTAGTATTTTTCTGGTAGCACACACCACCCCCTTCTGATTTAATATTCGCGACAACGTCAACAATGAAGGTGATTAGAGGAAACAAAATCACATATGAGTTTTTTGAATGTTATAATACTAATTTTCATTACAGGTGGAATCTTCGTACCTTCAATAGCACAGTCCCTGCTAGACAATCCAAAACTCAGTTTAGAGGAACTAGCATCAGAGGCACTAATGGACATCCTTTCCCAACTTCTGGACAAAGAAGATCCTCTAAACCAAAAGCTAATTGCAGTGTCAGAGACAACAAAAAGACTTAGCGAAGATTGTGGGGACGACGCATTGACGTCGGGACATCTCTTGTCCGAAAGTGACCCAGAAAAAGCTGACTGTCCCGCCCCATCTTTGCCTATTCCAAAATCCATTCCTGGCCAGGCCCTGGCCGTTAGTTACCTGTTGAAATTCTATAACAACATAAACCTGTACGAGAGGGAACATCCAAAGAAAAGTTCGGAACCTCCCTTGAGTGACTTGCTTCAAAGTTTAAGGACCTTACTTGTGAATAATTTAGTGTTAGTGCTTAGAGGCAGGTTCGAATTCCCCGCCTGTAGAAAGTCCCCGTTGTTGCCGTACATGTTGAATGGTAACACGCCGATAGGTCTCATCCCTGAAGTGCTCTTGGCTACATACTTGGATCAGGAAGCCTTCGATGAAGTGAGTATAGAAATACTGTATATAAATTACAACTTATGTTGTCTTACAATTATAACATATTTTATAATTAACTATGGTACAAACTACTCCATAAAAGATTTTCAAATAAATCTTCTCATAGTTACTCCGATCAGATTATTATATTTCGTTTTGTTAACTATTTTTTGTTCATTATTAAAATGTGTTCTATGTTATTTCTGTGTTTGCCGAAATAACGTTAAGATTTTTGATCATAGATAATGATGTGTCTCAATTTTTGTGTCAATCGGCAGCTATAATAACTACTACAACTAAAACATGAATAATCGTTGTGGTTTACAACGATTATTTATGTTTTAGTTATTTAATCGCGATTAAATTCGTCACAGTTGTAAAAGTAACATAGGGTAGATGTCCCTTTACCTTTTGATTTTTTTAATTATTTAATTTATACTTGTATGTATCTGTATGTCTTAAACTCATATGGCAGGTATTCATCCCACTTCTGATGGGTATACGCGAGGAGATGCGACGTTGCGTCTCCCAATTAGTGGGGCGAGGCCACGGGCCAGCGTTACGCGCGCTGCGGTCCCTGTGCGAGCTGCGAGCTGGGCCACGGCACTCTACGCGACCGATCTGTGCCCTCATAGCGAGGCTGCCGAGTCTGTGTCCGCCCACGCTCACCACTGCACAGGGCCGCGAGATTGCCAGAGTCAGCTTCCTTGGACCCTTCTTTTCTGTAAGTGCATGCATACTAGAATCGGTCTAACTACTTCGGTCTGTGCGAGCTGAGGTCAACTATGCGGCCAGTTTGTGCCCTCATAGCGAAGCTGCCGAGCCTGAGTCTAACCACGTTGTACACTGCATTGGAGTGTAAAGTTTCAAATACCGAAAAGTATTAGATATACTTTTCGTATTAGGTTCGGATCAGTAGTTTTAAGAAAGCTGTGAACAAACAACTCTTACGGTTAAGGTTTGGACTATCAATATCATTGTACTCATTCCTAGCACAGGCTTTTCCTTCAGGAGCCAAGTACCAGGGGTGCCAGTAAGATATAAAGGGGCGATGGAACGATCTATGCTAAGTGTCTGCGTGATCGAATTATAAACAAGGATATTCTCAGATAAATGGACCGAGGACATTGAGCGAGTTGCAGGGAGCCGCTGGATGCTAGCAAACATACCTATATGCGATTTTTTATCACGGAGAAATATGACTTTTTTTAGTTCATAGTTCCCGCGGAATTTGTAATATTGAATTTTACGTTGATGAAGTCACGGGCGTCTGCTAGTAATAAATAAATCCATTTTTGTTCGTATGGGTTTCAATCTGAGAGGGACGCGTTAAAATCTCGCCCCAGGGGCGCTGGTGCCCTAAATCTGGCACTGCCTATATTGAACAAAAGAATGAATATTTTTTTATGTTTAACAGCCAGTTTCTTAATGTAAAGCTAAAGTAACAGTAAAAGTAGTAAGCAGTAAAGAAGACTTTATTTTTCCGTGATTAAGACCGTCACTTTTGCTTTATGACGTTACTTTGACTGCTACTTATGATGAACTGAAAGAAACTGGCCGTAAAAGTTAAAAATATTTGAAGTTAATTATGAATCTACCAGTACAATTTCTTTTTAACTTAGCTGGACAATTCCAGATTTCCCTATTCGCTGAAGAGAATCCTCGGTTCGCGGAGCGCATGTTCGCGACTGGCACGGACCAGAGCCTCGTGTTCGCTCTGCAGAGGGAGGTGGAGGCGAGTCGGAGCACCCTCCACAACATTTGCCACAACATCCTGCTCTGCCCTGAAGCTAGGGAACCCTTCCTCAATTACTTCGCGAACATCTTGCAACGGAACGAGAGACGCGCGCAATTGCAGAACGATGAGAGATCGCTTGCAGGTGAGTTGAATATATTTAGCTAACCGTTTTCTCTGTAAAGGCGAGTCGGAGCAATTCTGCCATAACTCTGTTAACTACTTCGCAAACTTGTTACAGTGAACGGCTATTGTTACATTAAGAAGGACATATTCATTCATTTCACTTTTTATATATAGAGAAGAGGGAAGAGGAAGTGGAAGTGAGTTGGAGCAGCTTCTGCCTCATCCGTTTCTGTATGCTGTATCCCAAGAAACCTTTTTAAATTCGCGCACTTCTTACATCGATCGATTATTATTAGGCTATTGATACAAGAGGAATGACTATTATCCTGTAAAGAAGAATAGTACTTACTGATTTAGTATTATCTCTCTATTGCAAGGGTGTATGGCGGCATAAAGGTATTGCCAGCAGTATTGAAATAATAAATAATTAAATGTGTTGCCCAGTTGTTCTAAATTGTGCCCTGATAGTCCAGTAGATTTGACCTTTGTCTCCGATTCAGATGAGGATGTAGTTCGAATCTGGTCCAGGGCATGCACCTCCAACTTTTCAGTTATGTGTATTTTAAGAAATTAAATGTCACGTGTCTCAAATGTTGAAGAAAAACATCGCGAGGACACCTGCACTGCATACCTGAAAATGTTCTTATTTCTCTACGTGTGTGAAGTCTGCTAATCCGTATTCGGCCAGCGTGGTCGACTATATGGTCTAACCCGTCTCATTCTGACTCGATTCGATTCTCATTCGAATTGATAATGTGTTCTTAATTGTAACAACTTTGCTTTTTCTAGGTATTTCAGTTAATTGTTCCATGTAGTTGTGACGTCATAATTAACTAATAGTGACTATCGGAAGGATTTTAATTGCCCCCTGTAATAAACTTTAATAGCTTAAGTAAATTTATAAATTTATTAGTGTGAAAGATCAATGCCCTATGTTTATAGGTCAAAATCAGATCAATAGTTCATTGGTCAGTTGTACGAATAACTCGCTTAGTAGTTGATCGATTTGTTCTTTTGTTCGTTCGAACCTTCATAATGTGTCGAAATATTTAGTTATTGTAAACTTTTAGTCGTACATTGGAATTGTTTTTTTTTTCATATTTGCCAACGAAATGATCGCCAAGTTTCTGCTGCGTACTAAACTTACGACGAACGACATTAGAATAACAACTCTAGCATATTATTTAGAGCCCGTAATGAACTCTGAAATTCAATAGGTATCCTAGTTCGCAATCAATACAATTACCATAGATTGTGTCAATAAATCAAGTTTTAATATTTTATAAGTAGGACTGTATATGACGTAAAGGACTAAAATATTAAAATTATCGTTACATTATCTATATTTCTGTAGAAGAGAAAGTTTTTGGGTCAAATTTAAAATCCGCCCCCTAAAGTCTGCCGCCCTAGGCTCCAGCCTACTTAGCCTACTGCTAAATCCATCACTGCATATTATAACGTTCACTTTTATCCTGATAATATTATAAACGCGAAAGTTTGTATATATGGATGCTTGTTACTCTTTCAAGTTTACTGAATAGTTTTGGTTGAAATTTGGAAATGTAAGCTACGCATTTTATCCCGGATTTTTTTTGTGAATATCTGAAGTCCTTGTAAACTTGGACTACTTGAAATTAATTAATTTGAATTTGAAAACGTATATTATACAAATTTGATTACCTTACTAGTTATAATGTACCTACAGAAAAGTGCGGTGAATGTCGGAGAGTAAAAAATTCGAGTATTTATGTTTGTCCTTCCTTCACGCACCAACGGATTTAACTATTACGTTTAAAAATTCAATCTTAAATCGAGCTTCAGTTGAGAAGATCATTAACAATTCGATTTTGTGAAAATCTGAATTTAACGCGAACCAAGTCTTGGGCGCCTTGGTATGGTACGTTTTTCGCAGACGAGTTCGTATACATGAATTCTATTTCGATTGACGTCCATACGCAATCTGAATTTCAAAAGTTGTTGTTTTTGTGTCGTACGCCCAAATCTAAACAGTCGTGTCTAGAGGTGTCTGGACGTAGACAATGAGTCAGCGCCCGCCCGAGGCATTGACTTATAATAACCCTCGTATGTAGGTACAATAATATTTTCCATAATGCGTTTTACGAGATTTTCTATTTTTAGTCTGTAACTCAAAAGGTAACAAAAAGCCTTTAAGGATCATTTCGTCGTCCCTCTGTCTGTCTGTAAATGTCGTCTTTTTCAGGAAGTCGTAAAGATACAATTTTAGGAGCTATAAAATCAAATGTTTCCATCTAAATGGGACAAATTATTCAAGGCATGCGCGGTGGATTTAAAAGTTAGAGATCCTGAGTTTTCTTAATTGGTCCAGGTCTAGCTATTAGGAGGCTTTAGCCGTGGCTAGTTACCACTCTACCGACAAAGACGTACCGCCAAGCGATTTAGCGTTACGGTGCGATGTCTAAAAAGCGACAGGGGTGTGGATTTTCGTCTTATAGCCATCTAAGTTAGCCCGCTTCCATCTTAAATTGCATCATCATTACACCAATGCATCCACAAGAGATGTTGGCTTTCAGTTTACACGAAAAATTACACATTTATAAAATTAAAAAAAACATCACACTCAGAGTAACGCGGGATTATTTAAAAAAAAATTGTTTACAACTAAATTAGTACAATATAATGCGTAGCGAGACTACATAAGTTGTATTACGTTTAATGAGTTGTTGTCGAAATAGATACTGCGTTGATGTCGCTCACCTCGCCTCACTGAATGATTGTCTATTGGCGTCAATCCAATTTATACGCTTTCCAAGATCACGGCAGTAACATCGGCTCTTAATAAAATAACAAAAAAGCATTTCTTTTTTGCTAATAGTACACGAAAATAAACTTTACACTTCCGTTATGAAATAATAAAATGACCGTGTATTCAGTCTGTAGTCAATTCAAAATTCAAATCTGAGTTACTATTTAAAAACAAAATTTTTGGAATATTATTAAGTAACAATTGCGGTTTAAAAATGTCCTATTCATGTTTTTATTAACTTGAACAATACACCCTTCTCTCTAATCAATATGTGTTTAAGAAATCTGAAGCTACGCCTAGGATAATAGCCCAATATGTGGGGATTGAGCCAATATATATGGCCCATATAAGCTAGTTATTGAGGCTTTTAGAAATATGTAATATTAAAAGGTAAACTGAAAATTAAAAGCCGCCACAAAGAGTTTCGAATGTCTAATGGCAAGAACATTTTTTTAAATATACTTAAACAATACACATGACTATCTAGCCCCAAAGTATGCATACAGAGCAGCTTGTGTTATGGGTACTAAGATAGTTGATATCATAATATTCATATACATTTATATACTACATATAAATACTTATATAATGTATAAATACACACAGACACTGGAAAAAACCCATGTTCATCACACGAATATTTTCCAGTTGTGGGAATCGAACCCACGGCCGTGGATGCAGAAAGCAGGGTCACTACCCACTGCGCCACACGGCCGTCTAAACATATTATAGTAATCATTTTAATGAAACTCTGAAAACATTAGTTTTGTTGCCAGGTGCCTGTGATTATTATTGTGGCCTTTTTAACCATTATTGCTACTCATTTGTATTTACCATCACGACCTTACCCTTGATTGCAACTTTGTATAATGAGTATTGCGATATCATATACAAGGTAGTATCAGTGTCGGATGAATTATATTGTTATTGTTTCATTGATACAAAGGTTTCAGTTAAAATACATTTATTACTTCGATTCTCGTTCAGAGTTCGCACGCAGTTGAGGTAACGCACAGGCTATCTCACTTTAGGATTTTCAGGATAACATCCAAGGCCCAGCGAAATTTATATAAAACAGAAACGCTAACGGAGTCCCGGACGTACATTATCATCATCAACAACCCATATTTGGCTCATTGTTGTGCACGAGTCTCCTCTCTGAATGTTAGTAGTGGTTAGGCTAATAGTCCACCATGCTGACCCGGATGCGGATTAGCAGACTTCACACATGCAGAGAATTAAGAAAATTCTCTAGTATGGAGGTTTCCTCACGATGTTTACCTTCACCGTTTGAGACACGTGATGTTTAATTTCTTAAAATGCACCAACTGAAAAGTTGGAGCTGCATGCCCCGGACTGGATTTTAACGCCCACCGGAATCGGAGGCAGAGGTCATATCCTCTGGGCTTTCACGGCTTTTTTTTCTCAGGATATATATATTTAATACTTGCCTCTTTTGTAAACAGTGTTTAAACTGAATTATGGAAGTATTATAAGCTATATTTTATTTTGCCCCGTCAACCAGTAAAAAAATTAATATAAATGAAAAAATATCTACGTAAATTTTTTGCCGCCGAAACACAACACATAAGCAAGTTACATCATTCATAGAGATAACATCGTGATCAGCGTTTGCAGTGATGTGATATATCACGTCACCGCAAGCGCCAATCACAAACCGATGCCTTGTAGCGAATGACGTTACAGTTTATGATTGGTGTTTGCGGTGACGTGATAAAAATACAATTTTGTTTTTTGATTATTTTTACAAATAAAAATGTGATTAGAGTTTCCACGCATCTAAACTTGCTATATGCAAAAAATCTTTAAAGTTTTGTACAGCAGGCGAGTAGCCTATTTATGGTGATTTTTTTCCAGGTGATGGGTTCATGTTGAACGTATGCTCGGTGCTGCAGCTGTTGTCTGTGCGTATCAAGCTGGAGCGCGTGTACCCGCTCTACACGTTCCAGCCCGACACGTGGATCGGCGTGCGCGACGAGACCAGGCTCTACTTCACCGCGCAGGAGGCGCAGGACTGGCTCGACGCGCTCAGTGAGTTTTTGAAGAAATACTTCTTTACGCACACTTTAAGGTTCCGTTTATCTACAGACATTTAGCGTGCCGTGGCAGACAAAATAATATTTTTCTATACAGTGTTTATTAACGTATTTATATCATTGACCTCTTGTAATGAAAGGACGCACAATCATGTAGAAAATGTCACTTAAAAACTGACTAATTTTGCTTTGGCAGTTTTAGAAATATTGGTAAAGAAAATTATACCTAAAGGCTTTTAAATATTGTCCAATATTGAATAAAATAATAGTAATCGACGTGGCATACCTTTAAGTTTTAAAAGCGCCATCTGTAGTAACACTGCTAAACTACGACACAAGACTGACACGAATCCGTTTAAGTCTTTTAACGGCAGAATTGTGAACTATAGCGCGCATGATAAGTCTGTGCACGACTGGCAGCGTTAATGATCTCTTTTACCCGCCAAGAGATAGATAGAGATACACGACAGAATGGCGGCACTTTTAATTAGTTTTTTTTGTTATGGATATTAAAAATCTCGTCGTTTTATCGTGGTATGTACCCGTGTAAATAAATAATATTCATTATCTTAAACGCACTCTACCTAGTAGTATTTTGTGTGAAGTAAAGCAAGTCTGACACCAAAGATGGCACTACTAATTTTTAAGTTTCTCTTTCATGTACTATTTTATTTTTGAAAGAAGTTTTACTTCAATATTTGTTTTTTTTATAACAAGATGAATTTCCCTTTTAATATTTTGTGTCTTAGTAGTCAAATTCTTCGATTCGATTTGTCAGTAAAGTCAAAACAATGTGTTTCCCGTGCAGACAATGACCCGGCGCACACGTGGCCCGAGGCGAAGTTCCAAACGGTGTGCTGGTTCCTCACACTACACATGCACCACGTGGCGCTCATCCCGGCGCTACACACGCACCAGCGACGCATACGGTGAGTAGATAACGCAAACTATGTAATCTATACTAATATTATAAAGCTGAAGAGTTTGTTTGTTTGTTTGAACGCGCTAATCTCAGGAACTACTGGTCCGATTTGAAAAATTCTTTCAGTGTTATATCATCCCCATATTCCTACGGGAACGGGAACCACGCGGGTGAAACCGCGCGGCGTCAGCTAGTCGTATATTGGCGTTTGTTAGTTACCGGAAGTTGTTCAACCGTTATCATTACATTCAATAATGTTTACCTATTTTTAACCCCCGACGCATAAAAAGGGATGTTATAAGTTTGACGTGTCTGTCTGTCTGTCTGTGGCACCATGGCTCCCAAATGGATGAAGCGATTTCAATTTAGTTTTTTTTTTGTATAAAAGGTGACTTATGGGCGAGTGTTCTTAGACATGTTTGATGAAAATGGCTCAACCGTTTAAGAGTTCTGGGGGTTGAAAATGGGGAAGAAATAAAATACAAATATACTCAAGTGGGGTCTCATATAAAAGCGCACTGTAATAGACTTGATCGAGAATGTAATTAATAATTACCTTGAGGGGTTTTTCAACATTTTCAATTCTATGTTATAACTAGCGGACCCAGTCAAGCTTCTTTTGACTTATGTGCACTCTTTTCCTGTCTCTACCCTACACTACCCTAATCCTACCCCTACCCTACCCCTTCCCTACCCCTTCCCTACCCTACCCTTTCCTACCCTACTTCTGAATTAATTTGTTACAAAAAATGTGATAAATAACAACCGATTTTGTGCAAACTTCACATAAGCCATCTACTAAATACTCCGAACAAAGCCTAATAAACATTTGGTTTGGATAGGTGAGCCCGTTCTTGAGTTCTAAAATTACAACGATTTATGAACGCACGCGTAAATGTTAATCATTTGTCAGTATTTCTGAACGCACGTATAAATGTCAATCATTACAATAAACAGTATTTGACAGGATGGACAACAAATGTTTGACAAACAAAAGTAAACAAAGTAACATTTATGGAAAATTATTCATCTGTCATAATTATTAATTCGTCCAGTTTTCATTGTTTTTATCATGTATTCTGCTATTCTTGGCGGTGTCAAAACCATGAAAACCATGAAAAAACCCGACTTTCTTTTATATATATATAGATTAAAAGATTAGACAAAAATAACTGATATTATTAATAATATGCATTTCTAATACAATCGAAATGCTGTTTCACAGTGCATTCCGCGACCTACAGAAGGTGATCGAGGAGTTGATGGCATCTGAACCGCAATGGCGGAACACTTATTCTGGAAGTAGAAACAGAGAGCTGCTGCGGAGATGGAGGAAACAGATCAAACGGCTACACAGGTACGAGTGGAGTTTTTTTTTTTTTTTTTTATTCTTTACAAGTTAGCCCTTGACTACAATCTCACCTGATGGTAAGTGATGATGCAGTCTAAGATGGAAGCGGGCTAACTTGTTACGAGGAGGATGAAAATCCACACCTCTTTCGGTTTCTACACGGCATCGTACCGGAACGCTAAATCGCTTGGCGGTACGTCTTTGCCGGTAGGGTGGTAACTAGCCACGGCCGAAGCCTCCCACCAGCCAGACCTGGACAAATTAAGAAAATCTCAATCTGCCCAGCCGGGGATCGACCCCAGGACCTCCGTCTTGTATATCCACCGCGCATACCACTGCGCCACGGAGGCCGTCAAAAAGTTAGAGTAGAGTTGATTTTCGTCGTTAATGTATCTCATTCACTATCAACCCATATTCGGCTCACTGCTAAGCTCGTGTCTCCTCTCAGAATGAGAGGGGATAGGCCAAGAATCAAGAGAAATATTATGTAAAGATCATGGAAAGTAGAAGGAGACGGTCTCTGCCTACGCTTACGACTCAGACTAAATACATAAGGACTAGTATTGCACCCAAATTCACGAACAAAATTTTCTGCCATTTACTTAGGAAAACGAGCTTAGATTTCATACATATCTTATACTAAACTACCAGTTTTTGATCGTTTTTTTACACCATTTAAGTACACAAAAAGATATTTTTACGGAGGTTTTTAACCGACGGACACGATTGAAAACTATGAAACATCGATTCTATAGAGACAGTGTTTATTATCGCATAAAATCGTTGATCATATACTTTGACAGAAAAATAATGTCTTGTGAGGCAGGTCTTTATCTAATTAGTCTGAGGCTTACGAGAATGAAGTGTGATGACTCACTGAGAAAAAAATCCTAAACCGCCATACGAGACAATATCATACAAGCACCTTATGTGTTGTTTCTAAACGGAAAATAAACTGCACCATTACTAAATGCAATGCATGTATTTTACGTATGATGTACCCGTAGTAAGTAATTTGCAAGCTCCTTGTAAGTAGCTAGGAAGTAGCTTATTTTTCTCAGTTGTTCGTTATCAACCCATATTCGGCTCACTACTGAGCTCGATTCTCCACTCAAAATGAGAAGGGTTAGGCGAATGGTCCATCACGCTGGCTCAATGCGGATTGGCAGACTTAACACACGCAGATAATCATGAAAATTCTCTCGTTTCCTCACGATGTTTTTGCTTCACCGTTTGAGACACGTTATATATGATTTCTTAAAATGCACACAACTGAAAAGTTGGAGTTGCATGCCCCAGGCCGGATGCGAACCCAAAACCCTCCGGATTCGGAGGCAGAGGTCATATCCACTGGGCTATCACGTATCTTTATTGCTTACTAGCGGACGCACGCGATTTCGTCCGCGTGGAATTCAGTTTTTCACAAATCCCGCGGGAACCATGGATTTTTCCAGGATGAAAAGTAGCCTATGTGTTAATCCAGAGTAAAATCTATTTCCATTCCAAATTTCAGCCAAGTCGCTTCAGTAGCCGCAGCGTAAAAGAGGAACAAACTGACACACAAACTTTCGCCTTTATAATATTAGTGTGACTAATACTAATTATTGTATACCCAAAGCTGGACAATTAAACACAAAATGGTTGAATGTCCATTACCTCGGATGAACCAGACAAGTTTTCGTAGAAAATGCATAAGAAATTTTATCACGGGGTCACAAAACAGCGACGTGTTTACGTATTATCACGTCCCGCCCATGTTGTGACCCCGTTTTGTATGCAGCGACCTTAAAGCTCGTGACATACGTAACGTGTTTTGTCTCGGACGAAATGTTTCCATAGAAAATACACACAAAAATCTGTTTTCTAATAAGAAAACTATATTTTCGTCACAGGGCACAGATGAGATAGCGATGTGTTTACATATTATTAGACACTTGTCAGGTGGTGAAACCTGCCCTCAATCAGCTAGATACTTTTTTTTTACAAACTGGCCTTACGGTTCTGAGTTCTAGCCGTTTTAAGACTGAAAGATTTGCTGAATCACACAGATTAAGAATAATAGGCAGATTGAGTGCACGCAACACGACGGTGTCGTAGCCGCTCAAAAACAATAAAATTCAAAAACAAATACATTGTCGAGTACGAAGCGTTGCATCAGTAATTTTCAATATTATTCAAGAAAAATGGCGTCTTATGTTTTTAAATATTTTAAAAACTGTTTACAAAAACTAAAGAAATTAGATGGAGTATTCTTTTATTGGTAATTATTATTGATTAATAAATTAATTTACGTTATTATTGTTTATGTTAAATTTTTAAATACAAATTATGAAATAAAATTGTATATGCGGAAGTCAAGGAGACGCGTGAGGTTTGTTTTTTATGGGTTTCACCGGCTTCACCACGTTGCTTGAGAAGACTCACTCTGTGCTGAATCACTAACTTGTACCACAGATCTAAGCAGTGCGCCGAGGCGGCGCTGCTGGACCTGGAGCTGATGAGACGCGGCGTGCAGTTCTACTCGTCTGTGTGCGCGATGCTGGTGCGCCAGCTGGAGGCGGCGGCGGCGCCCGGCGCTTCGCCCTCCTCCACCGCGCACGCCTTCCGCGCCACGCCCGAGTGGTACGTCGAGGACATCGCCGAGTTCATGCTCTTCACTGTGCAGTGAGTGATTTTTATTACTACTCATAATGACATTGTTTTCAGAAACCGGAATCACCTGGTTTTGTTTTACAACTCAACTCAACGAAGCGTGAAGGTAGAAATCCTCGGATACGACCCAAAGAACGAACGGGTGATCCCCGCTCAGGCACACTGATTTGCCTGCTTTTCGCGCAGTGGCAGCGGACCCTCTGGTCTTATTCCTGACATTTACGATGTGCGCGTTTTTGTGTATTCCAGGCATCTCCATCTATACTACAGCCTTTATTGATGAGTACTGTTTACCAACAAACAAATTAAAAATGAGGGTATAAATCACTAGTCATTTCACACCTAATATTAATTATTATAATTAACTTGTTCTTAAATTAATAAAAATACGTTCGATTAATAAGCTTGGAACAATTAGATATGTTTAATATATTTTATGTAAAATTTTATTAACAGACCATACATAATTTAAAATAAATATGTTATGAAATGACATGCTTTTTGTACCTTAATTTCTATTTTTTTTGATGGTAAACAGTACTCATCAAGAAAGGCTGTAGTATAGTACTAGTATAGTACTCATTCGCAAGAGCCCAGCCAAATGCCACAGTTGCCAACTTTTTAGCCACTCCTCCCACAACTGCCCAGGCCCATATCTTGTATGCGCTGTAGCGAGATTTGCCCATGTAGATTTGCAACTGATAGTTACAAAAAATTTGCTAGCTAATCGATTGACGAAACATGAATGTAGATCACGCGAGCGAAACCGATACTCGAAATCTCTAGATCCTTAATAAATATGATTGCTTTAATTACCTCTTTAGTTAAATATTAATGAAATGATGTATAGTTAAGTTATAAATATAGTAGCGGACGCCCGCGACTTCGTCCGCGTGAAACTCGATGTAAACTACCTCTACCCTACCCGTAAAAAAAGTAAAACAAAATTAAAATTAAAAAAAAAAAGTAAAAAGTCCTATGTCCTTCTCCTGGCTCTAAACTACCTCCCTGCCAATTTTCAGCTAAATCGGTTCAGCCGTTCTTGAGTTATAAGTGGAGTAACTAACACGACTTTCTTTTATATATATATAGATTTAATTAATTCCTAAGTAAAAGAAATTTTACACCAACTTCCAGATACGTGCCACATACTATAGCAAACTACATAGAAGACCCGATCATTACGTGGCTACTGAGCGCCATATGCAATTCCCACCTCATCAAGAACCCGTACCTCGTCGCCAAAATCGTCGAAGTGTTGTTCGTCATAAACCTGTCCCTGCCAATGAAGATTAAGAATGTATACGAAAAGTTCATGGACCATACAATGTCACAGACAGTTTTGCCCAGCGCTTTGATGAAGTTCTACACAGATATAGAGACGACCGGACAAAGCACAGAGTTCTATGACAAGTTCACTATACGCTTTCATATTAGCATAATACTTAAAGGGATGTGGGAGAGACCGATTCATAAACAGGTATGCTCAATATATTTTGGGAAGTCCTTATGGCTTTGTATGTATAAACTGATGGTTTGTTTCGTTGGAGAATGTTCCTTCAATGTTACACACTTAACAGTCAACTATCGATTGTCAAACGATGTAGCGATAAGGTGAATGTTACCAAATCCATACATCCAAAACCAAACAGACTTCCAAAAGTAGATATATAATAATACATATACAAAATTTTGTGTTTGAAATTCTGCCCTGTCCCTAAGCCCTGTCATTTAATACCTATATTGAGTGCTTTAAAATAACTAGTACACTAAACGCGGGCTTCCCGCTATGTTGTATTTAGAATGACGTCACACGACTAACCATGCATTGTCATCCAAACTAAATATCAGCTTAATCTGTTGAAGATTCGTCTTAATATTCCACTTGAACAAAAGTAGTTACATCAATATATTTCTGTTAATAAAAAGCTTTTATAAATCTAATATTTTAAGAGACAAAAAACATAACAAATAAATGTATATTTCAGGCAATCGTAAAGGAATCTCGGTCGGGTCGGCAGTTCGTTAAGTTCATCAACATGTTGATGAATGACACCACATTCCTGCTCGACGAATGTCTTACGGTATGTTCTAGCGATGTTTTATTATGGATACGATATAATCTTAAAGGCACAAATAATCACTGAGTGCTTAAACAACAATTACTGAATATGGCATGGCATAAGGCACCTTATAACATCAAATATTAAAAAAAATGAAATAAATATTCAAAAGGCATCCATACAAAATACATGATTTTTTGGCTATGAACTAAAGGTACGGAATGCGCAATTCCAACTTGCACTTAACTGGTTTATTTTATTTTATTGTACACAAATAATTAAAAAAAAAACGAGTATTTTAGGCCACACGACTGAAGTAAAACTTCTTACAAAAATAAAAAATAAAGCGCCATCTATGAGCGTCAGGCATAACTGCATTGCAACTGGTGTCGATAGTACAAAAAGGGATTGTTACATAGTTCTTCATGAACGCCATCTACTGGTACTTTGAAGTAACAAACACTGTTTCACTATGCCTGTAGATGGCAGCACGCATATAAAAAGCCTCGCCTGATTACACTTTTCGTATCACCTCCACCAACTTACTCTTCTAGTCGAAGTAAAACTTCTTACATAAATAACAAATAAAGCGCCATCTATGAGCGTCAGGCATAACTGCATCGCAACAGGTATCGATAGTACAAAAAGGGATTGTTTCAAAGTTCTCAATGAACGCCATCTACTGGTAGTTTGTAGTAACAAACACTGTTTCACTAAGCTTGTAGATGGCAGCACGCATATAAAAAGCCTCGCCTGATTACACTTTTCGTATCACTTCCACCAACTTACTCTCCTAGTCGTGTGTGCGTAATGTTTCACTTTTCCAGTACCTGAAACGCATCCACGAAGTGCAAGAGGCGGAAGCAAACGGTGCCGCCCCCAGTACTAGCGAGGCGCGTGTGCGAGCGCTCGCACAGGACGAGCGCCAGTGCCGCTCCTACCTCACCCTGGCGCGCGAGACCGTGGACATGCTGGAGTACCTCACCGTGGAGATTAAGGAGCCGTTCCTGCGGGCGGAGCTGGTCGACAGGCTCGCCTCCATGCTCAACTTCAACCTGCAGCAGCTTTGCGGGCCCAAGTGCAATAACCTGAAGGTGAGTAACTTATCCGCGAGATAAGTATCTAGGACGAGCGCCAGTGCCGCTCCTTCCTCAAACTGGTGCAGTGTACAAAAAGAGAGAATTACAATAAGTCATTCCAACTATTCAGACAGAGAGTCCCACGATAATGCAATAGGCTACTCGCCTGCTGTACAAAACTAAGAAGATTTTTTGCATATAAGTAGTTTAGATGGCTAGAAACTCTAATCACATTTTTATTTGTGAAAATAATCTCGTAATTGTAATATTTTCATAAAACTAAATTGTATTTTTATCACGTCACGTCAATCCTAAATTGTGATGTCATTCGCTACAAGGCATTGGTTTGTGATTGGCGATTGGATATTTCACATCACTGCAAACGCCAATCACGCTGTTGCTCTATGAATGACGTCACTTGTTGTGTTGTGTTTCGGCGGCAAAAATTTTACGTAGATATTTTTTTATTTATATTAATTTTTTTACTATTACGGTTATAATTGACGGGACAATATAAAATATAGCTTATAATACTTCCATAATTCAATTTAAACACTTGTTTACAAAAGAGGCAAGTAGCCTGTTGCCTCAGTTATTTTGTCCGTAGAGTTGCTGCCTAAAATACTACATATATTGTTGAATCACAGTGGAATTCATAAAAATTGCAGAGACACCCAGGGTGACCCACCCACTATTCACCCGGTGAGTGTTGAATTCTCAAACGCATAGTTTAAATACGACACTCAGCGGATGAAGGATGCCCTTGGAGGCGCCCCTACGTTTATAATTCCATTGTAAAAGTCCCTTGGATGTCACCATATCCTAAATTACAATAACATTGTTCAACCACACTATCGAATGTGTTGTCAGGTGCGTCGTCCGGACAAGTACGGCTGGGAGCCGCGGCGGCTGCTCAGCCAGTTGGTTGACATCTACCTGCATCTCGACTGTCCGCAGTTCCACGCAGCGCTCGCGGCCGACGAGGTGGGTTTGAATTTTTTTTTTTTTATTTATCCTTAGTGGCAGGCAAAGATCTGTGACCATACTGCCTGTTCAATTGTGTTGAATTCTTGTATAGTATACTTGTAGACGCCGCGCGGTTTCACCTGCATGGTTTCTGTTCCCGTAGGAATACGGGGATAATATAGCCTATAACCTTCCTCGATAAACGGGCTATCTAACAATGAAAGAATTTCAAATCGGACCAGTAGTTCCTGAGATTAGCGCGTTCAATTCAATCAATCAAGCAAACAAACAAACAAACTCTTCAGCTTTATAATATTAGTATATATTATATTTATTATATACTTATGTGGGCATTATTAGTCACGTTTGGAACCTTTGTAACTTTTATTTTTCGACTTCATTTATCACCATAATAACATTTTAAAAATTATTGTAAACTAATCCTTACAGAACAAAACTAAAGGAAAAGATTACTTACTGTTACTAGTTACTTGAAATAAATGAATTTTGACTTTGAATACATTTTTCTTTTCAACATCAAACTAATAACCAACTTATAACTCTATCATTTATTAACCGATTTTTAATCTATCAGTAAGTAGCACATGGTATTATTTTGTTATGGACTCTGTGTTTTATGGAGTCTATAAAAAATATCAGTAGTGTCTTTTTTTTTTTAACTTGGAAATGCACAGTAATTTCTAAAATACGTTTTGTCCATGAAAATACAATAAAATATTTAATTATTTTCATGTAGATTTTAATTACTTTTTGTTAAAACTTAACCTAAATATTTTTTTTTTATTTCCACAGAGGTCATTCCGCAAAGAATTGTTTGAAGAGGCAGCGCTGCGACTCGCCAAGTCGTGTATCAAAACGCCTTCCGAAATAGAACGCTTCAAAACGCTCGCAGACAACGCGTATCAGATTGCTGGTAAGTTATAATATAATAGGGTAGTTGATATAACATTTAATATAAACAATGGAATAAGGGTCTGAAATATATTGATATCAATTAATAAAGGTTAAGGATTTCATAGAAAACTCAATTTATAAAGAAGATATTTTACCCAAGTTATAAGATTCAGGAAACACAGACTTGGGAAGGGTATTCCAAACCTTAGCCGTGAGTATGAGAAAAGAATACGCAAAGCGTTTTGTACGGGTCCTAGGGACATCTACAACATAGGGATGAAAACCCACCCGATGTCTTGCGGTGCGATGGTAAAAAGGCGAAGGTGTCGTCCATTTTGTGAATAAACGTCAACTAATTATCATTAACTATTAATTTTATCAAACACTCCTTTTAGTTAAGGTTTAGTGTTTACATGATGTCATGAAACAGTTAAAATATAGACCATCATGACCGACCGCGTAAAAAATATAAGAAATTGAAATTTTTGTAATAATTTCTCAAAAAAATGCTCTGATTTGTAGCCCTTGCGCGACATCATCAGAAATTGCAGGGAGCGCAGCAATCGACTGGAAGTCGAATCACAGTATGATTCTTTGGTGTTAGAAAGTTTTGTTTGAAAAACAAAAAAAAAACTACTCGTGAAATGCGCGTCACATTTAGTGAATTCTAAGTGTTTATTATAAATGTTTCCAGTATCAAACCAGCAGAAGAGTGACGAGTTTGCGGACGCTCCCGAAGAGTTCAGAGATCCGCTTATGGACACATTAATGACTGACCCAGTTTTGCTTCCGTCAGGAAAGGTAACATGTCATTTATTTGGCTAATCATTATACAGGGTGCTCGGGAGTACTTCCCATGACTGTCGCATCCTTATAATTATGACGTATTTATATTTTAAAATGCATGTCGCTTGTTATCTAAAGACGTGTGTTACATGGATATTCGGTATAATTAGAATTACTTTGTATGAAAACGTGATCTTTTTTTTTAGTTAATAAAATATTATTTATGCATATGTTCCTATAAGTGGTCTCGTTAATACCTTGAAGTTATGAAAAATACTCCCGAGCATCCTGTATAAGAATAAATGTTGGTCCAGTGGTTCGCTTATGTACGCGAGCTTAATTCGAGTTTTTGAGTAAAGATAAATAGTAAAGATTATTAACTCGGAGTTGAAAAGTCTGTGGTGATACATCTCCAGGAGAGCACGATATCCCAGTTATTATCATTAACATCTGATAGTGGTATAATATTTGCAATATTTATTTAAATTTTTAAAATAATCATTTATGACTATTTACAGTATCTAAAGTTAATATTTAACTAAATTAAATACCTAAACATGCAATAAAATAAAAATGAAAAAATTGTGATAGTGGCTGTATTATAAAATTGTAATTTAACATTATCAACCTAAGCCAGCCAATTTGCATTGGAGCTTCAACTTATTTTCATTTGTACACTTTTCATTAATTATTTTTATTTGTACACATTCGTTCGATATTTTATTTTTTCGTGTTTACTCGGCAGGTAATGGATCGTTCAGTGATCCTGCGACATCTACTGAACAGCGCCACCGATCCTTTCAACCGACAACCGCTTACGGAAGACCAGTTGCATCCAGGTAATGCATTCTGATTATTGCAAATTTATATGTGACATATTACTTTCTGGCGAATTTTACTGTGTCAAACTCAAACCATATATTATTTAATGTGGTTCTTATTATCAGCTTTTACTTAAATCGCTTTGTTCGTATGTGGGTCAAATCTTTGTAGCTAGATTAAAACTACCTGAAGTTTGATTAGACTTAAAATTGGTGCGCTAGTTTCTTCGCCCTTCAGTGATAATATGGTATACCGAATTTGTTGCCCCTAGCGAATTATTAAAAACCTTTTAATAAAAAAGACTCATTGAACTAGTTGAGGAATTAAATGTATACAAACTCGACTACTACGACGGCCGCGTGGCGCAGTGAGTAGTGACCCAGCTTACTGCATCCACGGCCGTGGGTTCGATTCCCACAACTGGAAAATATTTGTGTGATGAGCATGGGTGTTTTCCAGTGTCTGTGTGTATCTATACATTTTATAAGTATATAAATGTATATGAATATTATAATATCAATTATCTTAGTACCCATAACACAAGCTACTCTATATGCTTACTTTGGGGCTAGATAGTGAATGTGTAATTGCCAGAACACATTTTACAAAAAACTTTTTTTAACATTAACTTTTTCTTGTTTTACAGCAACGGAGCTAAAAGAAAGGATACTACAGTGGCAACGTGAAAAGAAAACGTCCTAAACGTTTCCAACCAACCCCAAGTCTGATGTATATAATGTATTACATATATAAAGACTAAATGCGGCATATTTCTTGCGACCAACGGACTATTGTCCATGAGAATGAAAGAGAGATTCCTGACGTTGATTTTTCTATTTAATTTGTGTATACTTTCGAGCCCTAAGAATATTTTTTTCTTCAAATGTACATACTAGTCACTGACAATCGTTTGACATTAAAATATTCCATTGTGTGTTAATTTAATGCAAATTATAATGTATCATGACACTTTTGATACCGTTTGGACAGTTTAAACGTCAAAAATTAACCTTCGATGAAATGAAGTTGTAATTTGAAATTGCTCATTCCCATATAATATTTACCATTTCCTAAATACTTGATTGAAATTATTAAAAATGAGTTATATTTTTCACTTTCTTTTTTTAATTTTTATTTGATTTATATTTGTAAATGTAAATTGGGCGAGAGTGTACATATAATCGAATTACTAGGCATTGGAAGTAAAGAATGTTGATTGCATAATTAGATCATATAAAATGGATTGAAGCAATTAGCGCTATATAAGTTTTACTGTAGGTATGAAAATTGTAACTCTAAACAAAATTTTGTTGTGTAAGTGAAAAAGATCAGTTAATGTGCAAGTGTCAAAAAGGATGTTTGGAAAAAAAACACTGACATCGTTCATTGAAGAGAAACTGGTATTACTTGGAAGTGCATTATGAATAATTGGTTTATTACATATTTATCAGCGAAAAACCAAGACCTTACAAAAAACCCTCCCCATGTGTTACTCCTAAACTAGAACATCCTTAGGTGATGTTTATATACTGTGTAAATGCAAAATAAACACATTTTACAATCAAACATTGTATAAAATATAAGAAACCAAAATACTAATTAATTAATTATTCATTAACCGTTTCATTCATTCATTCAAAATTATTGTTACTAGTATATATATTCGTAAAAAATTGTATTAAAAAGTTCAAGTTTCGTGTGTTAATATCAAAAACATATTGATTGAGAACCTTGGTCATGTAATGATCTAAGAACAGATATTAAAAATTGGCTACTTGTTTATTTCATTTCTATAGTAAAGTTTATATTAGTGTATCTGTTATATACAGGGTGCTCGGGAGTATTTCCCATAACTTCAAGGGGTCGACAAGTCCACTTATAGGAGCCAAACTGCATAACTAATATTTTTTTAATTAAAAAAAAATCTTTTTAAGTTTTCAGGCAAAATAGTTCCGACTATCCAGGTAACACACGCCTTTATCTATCCTTGCATTATAAAATACGTACGTTGATTACGTCATAATTATAAGGATGCGTGTAAGAGACAATTTATGATCAAAAGAAATATTTTTACTAAGAAAATATTCATTTTAGAACACATGTTCCTTGGACATATTTAATTAATTTTCCATAAAGAATTTAATTTAATTTCTTAATTTTCTAGAGTTATAAAAAATACTCCCGAGCACCCTGTATATTTTTTGTTTGCCTCAATAAAACATGGTTTAAAAAGAAACCTAAAAATAATCAATAGAAAATCTTGATGGGGTCATTTTGCACGTGTCGTATCATAGATGGCGTTTTTGATGTATCGTTTGACAGCTGCACTATGAGCAACTGTACCAATTTTTTTTTTCTTAAATTTATGTCTTAATTTTCTTAGACAGGCAATACTGATTTTTAATGAACTGATCGCTAATTTTATTGGATTTACCATGTAAAAGTTATGAATATTAGAAACATATCGATTAACCATTGTCACTGGTATGACGGACTGTGCTCGAATGTATACAGGGCTGCCAACTAGGAGAAAATGACATAGATACAACCGAACATCCTCCTTTTTAGAATTTGGTTGTAAAAAAATGAGGACAAACGTTTGATAATGTCAAGGCATTGAGACAACAAATTTATAAATCATTTTATTGAGTTAAAAACTTTAGTTTTACAAACTTGTTACCAGTTTCAATCATTACTTTGATTTTTAAAAACAAATAGACCACCTAATAAATACTTTTTAAAAAGACTAAATCTTTAGTTGGTCTTGGACAATAATATTCAAATTATTGTCCTTTCTAAGAACACTTAAGATTTGCGATAGTCAAAAAGCTCTAAATACATTGTAGTATGTATTTGAGAGCCCATTTGTGATTTTGTTTTCTGTTCAAAGCAACTTTTTTATTTATTTTAGTAACTTCAATTCTATCAATACCAACTTACAAGCTATACTGGAGGTCTTGTGGTATTTTTATGGGGTTCCAAATATTAATAGTTTATGCCTTAATGATCCATATTTAAATAATCAGTTGTATCTTTGTTTAGGTAACTTTATTTATCATCGATGATATTAATAATTATTCAGATATGCTGTTGTGTGCGTTAATTTAATGTAAACTATATTTTACAATATCACTGCTTGCTGTTGTGTAATGTAAAATTGACACTGGCGATATGATTTGGATATGATCACCTATTTGTCAATTTAGATCTATCACTGATATCGTATTGTATGACGATATCGTATTGTCATGACGATGTCGTATTGTCATGACGATGTCGTATTGTCATGACGATGTCGTATTATAATGACGATGTCGTATTGTCATGACGATGTCGTATTGTCATAACGATGTCGTATTGTCATGACGATGTCGTATTGTCATGACGATGTCTTATTGTCATGACGATGTCGTATTGTCATGACTTTGTGATATGTCAGTGTATAAGAACGCACCGATTCGTACGATTTACTATGTCATTGTACCAGGCCTAAAATATATTACCAATTACTCGCCAAATCTATTAATAGTACACGGCCTTTCTTAGAATAACGATTTATGAAGCGTTGTTACGTATGCATTTTATTTGCCAGGCTAAATTGAATTTTATGTTATGGAATTAATGATATAAAATGCCATGAATGTCATTGCGCAGTGCGCAAGGGATAGCAATAAAGATCGATAATTTTTTTTTTTATCCTTTACAAATTAGCACTTGATTACAATTTCATCTGATAGTAAGTGATGTAGCAATCTAAGATGTAAGCGGGTTAACTTGTTAGGAGGATGGAAATCCACACTCCTTTCGGTTTCTACACGACATCGTAATCGCTAGGTACGTCTTTTGTCGGTAGGGTGGTAACCAGCCACGCCGAAACCTTCCACCAGCAAGACCTGGACCAATTAAGAAACCTCAATCGGAATCGAACCCAGGACCTTCGTCTTGTAAATCCACCGCGCATACCACTGCGCCACAGATGCCGTCAAATAACATATTATCATTTTTCATTATCTATGTTTATCTCTGTCACACATTCATAAATGTATTGCTCTCTCGCTTGCACAGAAACGATCAGCGACATGTATACAAGGATTTTATGGAAGTATATTAAAGACTTTATTTTCATGAATAATTATAAAATACGCGTAGAACGAATATATATTTTTTTGTATTAGTTACTTGCACATAGTGATATAATTAAGTTTTTCGGTTCTCATGTAATTTGTTCCTTTATATTAGTAATTGATTAAATAATATAATTTCCATATGGAAATCATAGAAAATTATTAACTCGATAATAATTATAATGCATTTCTATAAAAGATAATCTTATTGTGTAAGTTATATTTAATGTCTGTGTGCATATTTAAAATTAAATGTGTTTAAATCAGTTAAACAATCAAATGGGAATGCAGTGTAAACTCTATATCAAACTTACTGGAGTAAAACTTCTGTATGTGTTACAAAATGTGTAATCGGCGAGGCGAACGTTGAGAGGGAGAGCTAAATAACTTTTACTTCAGTAAGACACAAATATTACTAAAGCCTTTTCTAAATTCTTATGAGAATACACCAATTTCATAGTTTAATTAAAATATCTTCGCTCAACGTAATCTTAAATCTACGGGATTATGTGTTGAAATTTATACTACCCCATTCTTTATACTATAATTTTGTTTTTTTTATAACAAAAGTAAATATGTAGATGTATGTTTACACTGTACCTCCAAAATAATACAATATCAGGCCAACAATTATTATTTTTGATAAAGTAGTAATTTTCTCCTATCACTGCCAAGGAAATCAATTTAGTGTGTAAATCAGGCATTCCTAAATTACATTACATATTATATACACCTTCAAAATGAACTTGGTCTCATTGTATTATAATTTGTCTCATATTTATGTATTATAAAAGATTGTATTATAATACGAAAAAAAAACTCTTTATGTTGATGTCATTAAAATATAATAAACAATGAACTTTTGTTTTAATTACAACTATATAAATGAAACTTCACCTAACACAATCAATAATCTGTTTATTATAATAGTTTATTGTCAGAATATCATATTTTAATATTAAACAACTTGACCGTTATTTTAAGCCTAATAACAAATGAGAGAGACACCCGTGTTTCTGTCCCTTTCTTTCTCTGTTTCTACCTTCTATTGCCTTCTCTTTCACACATTCCACCACCACCAGCAGAGGTCGCCTTGTCTTTAGTAGGCGCTTTTTGAATCATTGACGTCGTTGTTTCCGTCCCGTCAACACAGTCCTAAGGACTGGTAGCTAATTGTACAAGTGACAAGACCTGTGAGTGTTTTAAATATTATAACGAATACTTAAATTTTGCTAAAACTTTGTTAAAAGTGTTTGCGTCTACCATTATTAAGGTATGTAAAAATGATTTGAGGTGTACAAGTGTTAGCACAAGTGCTATGGTATGTAAAGTTATTTTTTCTATTACTCACCATAAAGTTCATATTTTTTATGCATGATATAGATGAAAGTATTATTTCATTAAATAACTTCTTCAGTATATTTGATTCGATTATGAATCAAATTGCAATATTGTTAACGGCGATGCCGTTCGAAAGTAATTTATTTTTGTTTTTATATTTCTACCTTCTTTGATCGACTTAGAAAGTTTATATTTTTAGATTGATGGTTTTGAACGTATGTTCGACCTACCGTTATAATTTTATTGTTCTTTCTACGGAAAATTATTAATTTAACCTGTTTGTTTTTGTACAACTTACTATAACGTTAACAAATATTATAATACATTTTAAGGTAGGTACCTACAACTACTAAGTCGTAATGGAAAATCTAGAGAATACCAAGGGTATTTTGGAATCACGTTGTTCTAATACAAATAAAGTGCCTTCTCGAAAGTCAAAACTGAGCAGTTCCAGTTCAAATTGGGGCCAATAAACACTATTGCTCCGCTACTAGTGAACATACTAGTGATCATTCTAGTGAACATGAACCGAAAACTACTGTAAATCCTAATGTTCTAAAATACTCTTACAATTTTCTGAAAGAAGATTTGCAAATTGACGATATTAATCAGCGTAACGTCCGCTATTCTTGTGTATAGAATTTTTTCAGTTCAGGATTTACTGATTTGGAGGCAAACAAAGAGGTAAAGCGGTATGACACCTCACACTCTGGGCAATGCAGAGTAAGCATTTTGTAGCCTTAAACTTTATTTTAAATAAACAATTGGAATTGGATCTACGAAGATTTTTGACGTGAGTCAAAGACAATTTAGAAGCTATTGATATCAAATGATGCTCTTTAGCTGGTCTGCGGCCACAGAGCGGAACTGAATGAACTCGGAATATAGTCTATTTTATATTTTATTAAGCACTAGCTTCACACTAATAGTCTTCGTAATGGGATACCACCATCATGCCAAAACTTATTCGAGTCTGAAAAAATTACAGTCACTCTTGAAAAAGCGGGGGGGGGGAGTAAGAAAAGCCCGCGTGAAATGGATCGTGTTTCTGCACCGCAGACCGATCAATATTTATCTTTTTCTTCCTAAAAGAAATGTTACTGTTCACGGACCTTCAAAAACGTGACAGCCATATGCTGAGTCAAAAACCTGATGTGACGCAATCGCATGTTCCAAGACCCAATTCGAGAAAGGATTCGGCGGCAAACCTTACCATGAGATGCTTACGGCAATACGCACTGCGCTCTCCCTCATCCCACCGGGATAGGAGAGGTAAAACTAGTGGATATTGACTTACCGAGTCGATTCCGTACCGGTCAGCTGATCCTGAATCTTGACCGATGAAAACAAATAGGTGTACCAGATCACATATTAACGGGATCGCATACCTTTTCTGATATAGCAACTTCTTCATCTACTCAATATTTACAAAAGCATACAAGCTACGCCTCTTGGAATTTAAGCTATCGTAAGTGGTATTCATATTGATTTATGATGAAACACGGCTGAAACTTGCGGCCCTATTCAATCTGTTTGTATCGTGCCGCGTTGCAAGAACCAGCTCATGAGCCCCCGTATGGCTTTGAAACTAGTCAGGTATACTACGACGTAGTATGACGTGAGTTTTAGCCGTGTTACATAATAAATTCATAAGCTACGTCTCCTTCAAGAAAGATGAGCAAAGCTATAGAAAAGATGAAGTTGGAAGGGGTTTTGACGACGGTTCCGCCGTCTCAAAGCTGATTATCACCGATGTACTTTGTGCCAAAAGAAAACATAAGTTTTAGACACATACACAATCTGGAAGCCTGAAATTGAAACATCTATGCTTCTTAATTCTGACTAATCAGTAAGCAGAAAATACCCCAATTCATACGACGTATGATTGGATATTGAAAATACACTTAAAACAAGGCGTAATTTCTTTCACGTGCCAATAGACGGTTTTTACGGTTTCTGTACCAGCAACAACAACTACTGCAAATGAACTGCTACCTACCTATTGCAAATGAACTGCTGACTATTCGGGCTTAGTTCGGTGTCGAAATTTTTCACGTCGGTGACAAATTGAATTGAAAATGTCCTACGTAATCACATAGGCTTATGAGTGCTTGTTTATTTAGACGATTATCTGATCGTCAACCAACGTCACCAAGTTCTAGAGAGTCATGCTATGCTCACAGTAAACATATTAAAAAACTAATTATACAAAACCCATTCCACAATGCAGTCAGATACTGGAGTACCTAGATTATGGAGTTCCCGGCTAAACCATAAAGATATGCACGAAAATAGAAGGAATGGTAGCCAGATTATAGACAAGACGAAAATCGTTCTAAAGGATCTACAAAGCTTAGCGGGAATGTTGAACTTTGCAAATTTTATCATTTCTCGCAAGAGGTTAAATTTACGCCAGATTCATCGAATCTGAATCAACCATACAACAAGGAAAATCGTACTATCACCCCAACCAGTTCTAACGGAACTGCAATGAGGGCTTGTACATCACAAGGATCCATCATCAATCCAATTGCCTCCTCCTACCCATTATAATATGGTTACGGAGGCGTCATATCTTACGTGGGGCGCACATGTAGACAAATTACGTCTGTTGAGAAATGACAAATTACATTGGGCTAAGTTGAAAAGTAATCTTCATTGTAGTCAAAAGGAATTGCTTGCAGTAGGTACTAAAAGTTTTACAAATGCAAGGTCTGAGCCCGACTTTTGTAGTTTGGCAACCAAACTGCGGTATCATATTTACGGAACGAAGGACGAACGAGTTCCCAGATACTGCTGAACCTTACTACCTTCCGGATCTGCTGAAATTACACAAAATACATGTTACAGTTCATCATATATTCGTACCAAGAGTTTACAACGAGGAAGCAGATCACTTGTCTCGCCTGAGTGGAATTGCGTCTCGGAACGCTTGTGTAATTCAAAGTTATCGCTCTCTGGACTATCACGCAGAGTAGCCAATGACGTGTTTCCACCTCAATTTCTAATGCCCAAGGTTCTGTCGCACCTAAACATGTGCGGAGGCATATTTTAATAATAGCCCCGAGGTAATCAATAGTATATTAGAGGCCAGAACTGAAGAACAGATCTGTGGTATCTTCCTGGACCTAAAGGACCTTCAAATCTACTTTAAGCTCCCGATAGACACGTCAACCGAGCGACATTCATAAATGTGTCGAAGATTCTGGAAATCTGGAATTGTGGGTGTGAATTGAATATTAGTTATAATATATTAACGGTCCATTTGATGTTGGTCCTCACTGGAGTCACTTCAGCCAACCGAGCTCACTCAAGAAGCTTAGCAGGCCACCTGGGCGGCGCAGAACGCTTAATGAAGTATTGCTGGGGAGCCAATGTGTGCTGCTCGTTGTTCATATATACCTAAGCATAGTATCGGTGTTTCTTCTAGAACCGGAAGGTGTTTATTTAGTGAGCAGTGCCCTGTCATTAGCTCCGTGACTGTTGTAACTTTACTACGGTTAAGTTTAAGTTGTTTTATCGTCAAACGATTAACAACCTATATTCGGCTCACTGTTGAGCACGAGTCTCCTCTCAGCACCTAGAACCGGAATGTGTTTATTTAGTGAGCAGTGCCCTGTCATTAGCTCCGTGACTGTTGTAACTTTACTACGGTTAAGTTTAAGTTGTTTTATCGTCAAACGATTAACAACCTATATTCGGCTCACTGTTGAGCACGAGTCTCCTCTCAGCACCTAGAACCGGAAGGTGTTTATTTAGTGAGCTGTGCCATGTAACTAGCTCCGTGACTGTTGCAACTTTACTACGGTTAAGTTTAAGTTATTTTATCGTCAAACGATTAACAACCTATATTCGGCTCACTGTTGAGCACGAGTTTCCTCTCAGAATTAGAGGGATTAAGCTATAAAGACACATAACTGAACGGTTAGAGGTACATGCCTATACCAAATTCGAACCATTAGCCGTCCAAATCGAAGACAGAGCTCATGCAGGCCTATCACGGCATACTAACCTATGAATCAGCAATTTCTAGTCTATACGATCCGCAATTATTTGACCACCCTTAGTGGCCACCTTTTAGTAAAGCGTAGGTTGAATTATATTGCAATAGCAAATCCTAAGATTTCTAAAGCACCAATTTGGGACGTTGATCCCCTTGTCAAGCACATGTCAAGATAATATTATTATATTGCATCTATTTTGCTACTATGTTCCGGACGTCGTGTGCATGACTGTACTCTGCCAAAAGTAAATGAAAACTGCTGTAACATAACACCCAATCACTTAACCTTATGACCTCTTTTTGGGGTCAAGAACAGATTCACCCGATGTTCGGCAGTCTGACTGGTAAGCTTGCTTAGATAGAAGGAAACTAAAAATTTGCTAGAGCGTGTTCATAAGTATATGTGGTCCGGCGTAAGCCGCTTCTCGAATTGTCAAAGCGATTTGATTAAGAATATGTTAAAGGAGTCAGGAGTAATGCTTCACCTAGCAGTATTTAAGCTGCAGTTACAACTCCCTACTACACAAAATTAATTCTAGAAGCAACTCAATACTCGACTATTTACTCATTATTTTATTTAGCAAAACAACTAATCAAAGGTAGACTTACGTATCTACCCGTCAGTGACGGCTACACAGTTGATCCAGTCAATGGTTAAATGGTTAATTGATACTTTGATACTATGATGATATTACATTCCATTACCTCGAATTTGGTATTCAATAAGCATCTTTGCGAATAAAATTACTTGCACAATCATGTACTGCTCTAAATTTATAGTTCAGTATTGGCTACTATTAAATATACATCTGTAAGTTGGTTTACAATATATCAGTGTGACAAAATCTTAATCACATTGACGTCATCACCACCACCAGGCGATAACAAACACGTCTCTCATTTGTTATTAGGCTTAAAATAACGGTCAAGTTGTTTAATGTGAACGTTTTACCTGAAAATAAAACGGATATTAAACATACTTACCTTATTTTAAGCCTAATAATTGAAACACTGCCTGGTGATTTCTATAAACGACGTAATGATTCAAAAAGCGCCTACTAAAGACAAGGCGACCTCTGCTGGTGGTGGTGGAATGTGTGAAAGAGAAGGCAATAGAAGGTAGAAACAGAGAAAGAAAGGGACAGAAACACGGGTGTCTCTCTCATTTGTTATTAGGCTTAAAATAAGGTAAGTATGTTTAATATCCGTTTTATTTTCAGGTAAAACGTTCACATTAACAATTTGTTGTAGTTAAAATTATTAGCAGTGTTTTTTAAACATGAATTTCATCAATAGATTTAGAAACATGTTTCTTGTAATTTCTTTGAAAAGTATTAAATAACATAGGTTGAAGTACATGTAATAATATACAACAAATGAAATGTATAAATACTTATGAAACAATGTTAAATGCAGCGACCCTAGTGGCCTATATCATAAAATGGAGTCCTATGTATTACAAAAATCTCATGAAAATTGGATCATTAAAACTTAATATGTCATGTTTTTTATAGGTACTCAAATATGTTATTCAATTCCTAGTTTACATTAATTAAAAAAAAACAATGAAATTAAACAATAACTCTTGTTGAAAACATAAAATAGGGCTTTATTAGTCCTGCAAGTCCTATTTTCATAAAAGATATGCTCATACTACTTGTAAATAGTAAATTTTATTACATCTATTATTGTATTTAAATAAACCTTTGTTTAGTGATTAAATTACATGAGTACATGAATACATTTAGCTTATTTTTAGACATTACTTGCCTAATTCTCTCAAACTGAATGACAAAATAGACAAAATAAAATAATTATTTATGTAAGAAGGCATAGAGGTGGGTATAGTACTTTTTGATAAGCCTTCATTTTAACTAATTCAAGCAAAGAGTTTTTTTAAGACTAACATATTTCCAGCTGCATTTGACCAGAATATAGACAACATACTTTTCTTAAAATAACATCAAATAATTGCAACCAGTAATAAAATAAACATATTGTACAATATGAAGTCACAAACAGTACATTTTATTATACCTGAAGGACCTAAAATATATTGGAAGACAATATGATATTTTTACTTAACACCAATAAGTATTTAGCCAAAAGGAAAAAGTGTTTATGTATTTATCAGCTAAGCAAGATAAAGTATCAATTTAAAAAAATGAAGGACACAAATAAAACTAAAGGAGATTCATGTTGACACCAATGTGGTGTAAGTAGAGGGCTCAAAAAAAAGTCTGCCTACTTTACATTTGTATAGAAATATTACTATAAGTATAATGGTTATTTGTGGCCTTTATCATTCTTTTTTTCAAATTCTACATCCTGTTTCAAAATATTACTGCTTGAATAGTAAAATATTATAATTACTTCCTCTTACAAACATTATTCAGAGTAAAAAACTGAAAATGATAAAATATTAACCAAGTCAAGTTCTTGCATAATAAATTCGCATAAAATATGACATTTATTGTAATTATATAATAATAAATGCATGAATACTGCAGTAACTGTGTTTGTTATATTTTAGCAATGATTAATCAATATTTTTTTTTCAGTAATTTATTAATGTTTCAGTACTTAAAAATTCATTTTATTCTTATAAAATTGAAAGCTAAGAAGCCTTTATTCTTATAAATAAAAGGACCTTTTTAATATAAGGCAGTTTATTCAAACAATTTTACTTAGTCATTAAAATTAAGCTCCATTAAGTACATGAATACCATCAAAACCAAAACTAAAAAGCTTCAGTTTATTATCTCAGAAGAAAGGGTAATTTATTGGCAAACAAACAGGAAATCATATACAACATTCCAAAATAAAAATTAAGTCTTGCAGTTTGTCTGGGGACATACTGCATTGTTTCAGCACGTCGGAACCTCCTCTCAATTTCAAATGCTCTAGGCAAAGTCAACAGTGGCACCAGAAACCACAGAGAACAGCGGACAGACGCCACAACAAACATTATGTACGGGGTGAAAAGTAAAAATGCATACAATAAATGAGAAGCTGTTCTGCCTATTAGAATAGCTAAAGTTACAATTTCAGCTTTGCTGTCTGCCTCCAAGTCTCTAGTGTTGTTACTATGTAATATAGCTTCTGTGTTCAGAGCCAATGGTATGGCATAGTAAAAAATAGGCCAATCCACTCTACCCGTTTGGGATAGGAAAGCAAACACTACAGACACCGGGCCAAATATGACTAGAACTATTATATCACCGAGGGCTATATACTTTAGACCTATGCCTCCTGTGTATAAAAATGACGAAGATAAACCTCCAAAATATACTAAAGCTAAGTGTTCCATTCTTGCAGGAGACATTATAACTAGCAATACAAAAAATGCACATCCTGCCATATAAAGTAAAGCTCCTAGGGAAACTACTTCATCAATGCTCAGAATATGGTCGACTAAAGTTCGGTCATCAGATTTTCTGTTGTCTATACCTTTGACGAAGTCGAAGTATGTGTTGACGACGTTTCCGGCGCCATGAACGGGCACAACAGTACACAGTGTCAGCAGCAACGTCACCCAACTGAACCCGTTCTCGCCGGGAAGTCGATACGCCAGCGCAGCACCCAGTAAGGTAGGTAGCAGGCTTCCACTAAGGGACCATGGCCGCAACGCCAACACGTATGTACGTACTTTCATCAGTGGATTTCTTGGTGGGATACTTTTCTCTTTAGGCGGCTGCAACAGATTCCCATCGGGCCCATCGGCTGTTGGACTATCCACATCATCAGATTTTTTAATGTTTTCCATTTTGATTCAATACTTTAACTTATAATAGTACTTTCTATTCCAAAAATGTACTAAATCTAGAATCAATCTTTCGTATCACTTTGTTCCGTAAATTTTCATTTTTTTTATTTCTTTCGGTCATATATAATAAAATGTAAATTAATATTGTGTTTTCAGTGAAAAATAAATACTATTAGTTACACCAAAACCCAATTCCATGCAGAAATTGGGTTATATGTGTATGTGTACACTTGAAATTTTAAACTTGTCAAACTCAAAATAAAATAATTTTATGACATTTGTCATGTGTCATTTTTATTTTTTTTGTTCTGAAGTCCGACTATTTTGTTTAAATACCATAGACACAGCACGACGTATAGTACAGCTACGTTCCACTTGCCTACCGGAAAGTCCACAAAACTCTTGCAGCCCTCAGACCAAAAACTTGTATTTCACCCAAATTCACCAACAAAATTGTCTGTAATTTTTTCAGAGGGACGAGGTAAACTCACTCATCGAAAAATATTTAAAACCAGTAAGGAAATATATTTTGCAAGCACACACATGCAGTTTTTACACAGACTTACAAACACATCACTACTATCCACAAAATATTCGATTACTTGATCGTTGTTTTGCTATTTCGGCTGAAGAATCGATACTTTTTAGTTATAGTTTTTATTACAACTTTGATATTGTTAACTAAGAAATATTTATTACTTAATACAAAATGAATAAAATGTAATTGTTTTAGAATTCTCAAAATCCCAAGTGAATCATATTCTTTGTTTACGACTTTGACATTAAAGATAGTGAAGTCGAGTATCTATGTTTTACGAGCATTATTGAAACAAAAAGGCTCGATCCCCAGATTCGCAAAAATCAGTAGCCACAGATAACTGTCAATCCAGATAAGTCAAGCTGTCAAACTCAAATTCTGACTTCTGTCTTTTTAAAAATAAATAATATTTGTAAAAGTATGAGTATTTTTTATTGAACATTACTTTTAAATATTGATTTGATATAGTGTTACCTGGTGTTATTTAAAACTTTCACAGCATCATAATCTATCAAATCAGTGGCTACAATAAGGTCTGTAAAACTAGTCGAATTAAAATGTGTAACCTATTCTTATAACCCTTTAGGAAAAAAAATGTGTAAGTTGTACCCAAAGTAAATTGACGATAGGGCAAGTTAGTTATTCAAATATTATATTAATTAAAATATCAGACATAAAATATTTCGTTAGAACAAAGTTCCTTACCCTTTTTGCATTGATATCTCATGAGAACCTCATGATTAGCTAGAATTTCCATTAAATTTTCAAGTCCAATTTGTATTTACTAATAATAGGCAATCAATCGTTTGAATAAGAATATTTTTTACAATTACGGAGTATATATTTTGTACTATCACTGATAAGTGAACTTTTTAGTACTAAGCAGTAGCAAAGGCTGGAATTTTCTAATAGGTAAACCAGTCATTTGTTTTTGGCCTAAGTTAATTTATTACATCTGTAAAACTCGAATCAACAGAATAATATTTATATAGAAATCAGCGTATATTTGTAGTTTTTACTTGAAAACATGTATGACCTAAACTTTACCTTAATATGTTGTTAGTCTGTATGCCGTAGAAGTAGGTGTGAGAGCAAAATCTCTCTATCACTTGCTTAAAGACCTGGCCTCTATAGAACTGCAGCTAGTTCTATATTAGAATGGGTATCCAAAGCTGCTCTAAAAGGATCTTACCAAATTTGCCTTGGCAGGGAGAACAACATGAGCCGAGGAAGGGAGTGTTAATCGATTGTCAAAGAATTTCTTAACCCTACATCCACTGGTCACAAGTTCTGGAATTTGCTAGTAGTTTATCTCTCTGCCACGCGGTTGACCCGGCACCAGCATAGTGAATCCATGGATTGCTAAGATATTTGTCTCTTCTTAGATTTATCTAAAGCACAGCAACACTAAAAAATAATGCACATGAAGTAGTTCAATCAAATATTTAAATTTTTTTGATATTATTTGAAAGACCAAAGTTTGTTTGTCTGTTAAATTTATTAAATTCACACAACACAAATCATTCAGCATAAAACTGCAGAATTTTGGCTAACATATATTGCATAATTTTAGTAGGCCTATCAGCTGACATCAATCAAGGCCTACTACTAAATTTTGTATAAAATTACTAAAATAATCTTGTAAAGTATGTCATAATATTTATGGGACACCCTGTATATACATATATAAGGCTCTATTCTATTAGGGAACTGCTGCTTAATATGCTTACACTTGCATAATTTCAAAACATCTACCTATGCTTTATGCTGTAAATGTCCTATAACATTTTTGTTGTTAAAGGGAAAAGATAATAAAATGATACATTGGGTAGATTATTATGTTTAATTAAACTTGTTAACAAGTGTTATTTTAGATAAAAAGAAATGATAATATTACGAAACCAATAAACATGCTGTATTTGTGTTTTTTTTATCTAAATAATATTACACTGCACTGTTTAAAAATGATTATCACAATAATAGAAAATAATTAAGAATATAAAAAAAACTAGGAACTAAAATATAACTAGGAACTAAAAAAACTGGAAATAGTGAGCTTTTCAATTTGATATCCATATTGCAATATTGGAAAAAAATGTTTTCATCTATACCAGTCATAGCGTCTCACAGTCATTGTGTTGCTTTTTTTTCAACTTCACCTATTTAAGAACACTTTGGATACCAAAACAAATCTAATGATATCTTAAGTATGTAAATCCATTCAGCAGTTTGGATAATATGAGGTAATAAAGAATATTATGTACATACAAACATAATAAATACCCACAAATAACATAACCCTCATTGCAGTAGGGTAAAAAACTTTCACAATTATATATTTTCACATCCATCTCGCAGGTAAAATAATGAACTTGTTCAGTTTCATAATCGCAACTGATTAGTTAGCTGAAATTATGGCTATAGCTGCACCCTTAGCAGCATCTCCACCGGATGTGAATTCCAAAGGCAAGCTGTAGTACTGTTCCACGGCTCTCTGCAACACAGCATTTCTAGACAACCCTGAGCCATTACCGACAATCCTCTTGATGTTGGCATTCCTCAGAATATCTTTGGGCATCATGCAATGTAAGTTCTCAATCAGACTGTCACATAAAGACCTGAAAACATGCCCTAATTGTATGTTAGACAAGTCAATGTTCTCTACTGAAGCTTTAGCCATGGGTGAATGTCGTTCACCCAAAAGTAGTGGGCTTATTTTCATATTTGTTCCATCTGGAACATCCAAACCGAGGGCTATTAACTTTTCCCACACTTTAGATTGGGGTATAGGGAATCCAAACTCCAACATCCACTGCTGGAGCATTTTTACAAATGTGGCCAGAACGTTTCCTCCGTTTAAAGATGCGGCGACAACCAAATAAGAGTCATTAAAGTATGGCAAGTGCTCAATTGTCTTGCATCCTAAATCACTTATTCTATCAGCTACAATGGCAAGTTGGGCGGAGGTGGATACATTTAACACTGCATCCTGATCGTTTTCAAGTGTGGCAATAATAGAACACTGTAGGTCACCCATCGCTACACCGACTGGTGTTCCTTCTTGGATACCATTCCAAGAACTGCTCAATACTCCTGCAATTTGTCCACTCTTTAATACTTTGGGCAAGAGATTTATTGGAAAGTCTATTGAATTTAATATGTCTGTGTTCCACTCATTATTCTCTGTGTTGAAGTATCCCCAACTGGCAGCGTTTTGGTCAGACGTAATGGGGGTTTCTAGGTCACATAACATTGCTACGACAAAATCTTGAACTGTGGCTGAACGACTGAAACTTTTGAGTTTTTCCGGCTTGTGTTTGAGCATCCACAGCAATGTAGCACAACCGTAACCAGAGTAGCATTGGAGATGTGAATCAGGCTTTGGTAGAGAGTCCAAAAATTCTGGCTTGCACCTTGTATCCTGCCATGTGTACAGTGCTGACATTTTCTCCCTGGTTGCTTCATAGCGAATCACAACGCCTTCTTTCTCTACCTTTTCCCAGGCTCTATAAAGAGAAATATAATTTTGTCATAATTAAACAAAATATTAACACTTACATATGCACGTGACTTTTTCTTTGAATTAGATTTAGTTAAGTAACAAAAAAAAAGGTTTTATCTACTTGCACGAAAATCCGTTCAGTAGTTTCGAAAAGATGTAAGTTCGCAAAAATAATTTAAGTAGTACCTACTAAATTAAAGTTTGCCTGTAATAATATATAGCCTATGACACTCGCAAATAACGTGGCTTTCTAAAGGTAAAAAAAAATCGGTTCAGAGGCTACCACCTACAACACCACAAACTTTACCTCTCTATAATATTAGTATAGATGTATGCACATGATCAACGGTTGAGTAATTAAAGAGTAATAGCGTAACAAACAAACATGACCATTTTTAATATTAAGTAGTTACAATTTTAACTAAATTAGTACAACCATTTTGCACGGTTGAGTGAATCCTACTAATATTATAAACGCAAAAGTTTGTATGGATCTATGTTTGTTTGGATGTTTGTTACTCTTTATAATTCAATAGATTTTGCTTTGGATTAACACATAGGCTACTTTTTATACCGGAAAATCAATGTTTCTAAATAACGAAATCGCGGGCGTCCGCTAGTACTTAAATATTCAAACCATAGATTTACAAGTCGGTATAGAGTAAAACATAGAATGTTTGAATATTTAAGGAAGGAAGAATGATAAATGAGTGTCAACGCACCTGTCTTTCCACAACACGACGCCGTGCATTTGTCCGCACACACCGATTTTCCTGACATGCCGCAAAACGTCTCTAGGCAGTCTAGACACACAGTAGTGGACCGCGGACACTATTTTGGGAACATCCTGCTTGTTCCCTTCGATGCCTTGATCGCTGGGAATATTCGCCGCCGTATCCTTATTCTGTTTCGCCACCAACTCCTTGGTGTCGGGATCGTATACGCAGACCTTTACCGATGTCGTGCCGATGTCCATACCGAGAATGTAATGTTTTTCAGCCATGTTGCAGTCATTAATGACTTTGAAAGGCTTAATACGCGCGTAGATTGTTTACGAATTGCGGTGGAAGCGATGCAGTCGAGTGCTCGAGTCTAGTGACTGCCTGAGACTACTGAGACTGGCAACGATCGGTGATCGGTGGCAACGCGCCCGCCTCTCGCGTCTCTTGTTGGTTGTTACGTAAACGTATTTCATTTTCATATCTCATCGAGTGGCCGATATGTTTATCATACTGCTATTTAGACGTGTCGTATTGCTAACAGTGCTAATAAATTGTAATGCCACTTGTTCGTTTATTGTTTGTGATAAAAAAAATAATGAAATATTTAATTGAAAGAACACATAATGGGTACCAGTACTAGGTGATTGATGTACACATAAAGCCTCAATAGCTCAACGGTAAGAGAGGTCGGACTCATCACCGAATGGTGGCGGTTCGATCCCCGTCCCGTTGGTTTATTGTCGTACCCACATATGGTCATACTTAAAAAAAATACTTATGGCAAATATTCTTTTTAAAAATCAAAAATAGTTTCAGATATCCGCGGCTTCAACAGCTTATTTCGTATTCTTTTTTTGGATAAATATTTCTGTAAAGTGCCCATCAGTAAACATCTAATTAAAATCTGCTTAGTAATTGCGGATATCTGCATGTCTCAAACAGTTTGCCTATTTATTTATGCTAATATTCATTATTCAGAAAGTCTATATCACGTATCAATCTTAATATATAAATGCGAAAGGTCATCACGAAATCTCCACGAAATATAGAAAACCGCTTGACGTATAAAGATGAAATTTGGCAGAGAAGTAGCATATAGTTGTAGGCGTTCGCTAAATACGGATTTTGCGATAGGGCCAGATTAAGAGGTCATAGGGTGAACGAAGTAATTGGTGTCCGCTAATAATGTAAAGATTATATAGTAGACCATCGTCTCTTTAGTGGCCCAAATAGGAATCTTAATTATCCCATATCAAGAAATCCTATGTAGAAAAATATGATTCTTATAAACTTTAGATTAAGATGAAGACTTCTACTTTAGATAACGTATTTTCCTGTTCACAGTTCAGTTAGTTCGTGTTATCATACCATCATCCCATTTGTGATGTGACTAATTTTAATTCGTATAGCCGCGTACGACGTACGTACTTTTTATGACATGTTTTTACCTAGCAATATTTTAAACAGCTGACATTTATATAACTTTCGTTCCTCAGAACTAGAGGAAATTCTAATTATACTCACAAGGTCACTACAATGTCCTTGATGCCTCGGTAGCTTCACGGTTAAAGAGCGAACCTTAAGTTTAGGAGATTTATGCTACGATTCGCTATTACCATTTGACTATTTCGGCGCCAGTGCTTTTGTTTGTAAGAAGGAAAAAATAGGTCAGGTTTAAAAGAGATTGCTAAAAAATCGGTCTCTAGTCACACTGAAGCACACAAACACACACACATGTGCAATGTAATACACATTGCACAGGTGTGTGTGTGCGCAAACACAGGTGCACCCTGATTAAGTTCTTAACACTTTTTAATCGACTTCAACAAAGTGTTCTAGCCAATAAATGAACTTCCCTGTTATGCTGACATGACAGGCCTTGAGAGGAGAGGTCATTCTGTCCTTCCGCGTTCTTCAGGACCTCGGACTCTAGAGATAGAGACTTTCTGCCAGTGGCGGATTTACCAGCAGGCTGAGTAGGCATAGGGCGGCACATTTGGCCCAAATTTTATACGTTTACAGAAATAAGAAAAACATCATTGTTTACAACATGTACGTAGGGAATACATAAAAAAACATAGAGAAAACGTATCTTGAAAAAATAATGAAATTTAACGAAAATCTGATGTAATTAAGACAGAACAAATTGCAAGTTGCAATTTAAAGTTTTAATTTAAAAAAAATTTATTAACAAAATAGGTATAATGAAATTAATATGATTGCTAACTAGGTTATCAAATTATAGAGGTCCAGCAGAAGCGGCAAAAATTAAACAGCCTACTGGCGGCGAAATTACAAATCTGAAACTGCTTTTTGCCTTGCGCAATTCTTCCCATCACGCATTTCCCGGACTCACTAAGGAGCCTTCTTTCAAATACGCAATCAAAATATTTTTATAGCAGCATGGTCACTCTACATGACAAGTATTTATGCAGACAATTTATTATAAGTAGACATATTTTCATCATCTAATCGTCTCACCAATTACGTAGGTGCCTATCATCTGTCTCTAAGTCTTAGAAGTAGTAAATACAATATTTATTTATAATTATTAATTGCTTTTGTTATAAATCATTACGTGCATAGTTTTATTCATCATGCCATTGTATTTGCAGCCCACGCCACGTCGAATAATTCTTGTTAAAAATTATGTCGCTCGTATGTCATACTAAACAAATGCTTATTTTATTGCCACTTGCTTGGATAGTTTTTGATGCAAAAACATGTTAAATTAATGATTAAATTGACGTCACCGAAGAAACTTTCGAGACTTATGTAAATCTATATAATGGGTGCTCAGTCGAATTAAATAAAAACATACCTACAATTAGACAGATAAAAGTGTTATTTGCACTGTAGCACTTACTGTAACTTTTTTTGGCTGGTGGGAGGCTTCGGCCGTGGCTAGTTACCACTCTACCGGCAAAGACGTACCGCCAAGCGATTTAGCGTTCCGGTACGATGTCGTGTAGAAACCGAAAGGAGTATGGATTTGCATGCTCCTTCTAACAAGTTAGCCCGCTTACATCTTAGACTCCATCATCACTTAACATTAGGTGAGATTGTAGTCAAGGGCTAACTTGTAAAGAATAAAAAAAAGCACGTCAAGAAGAATTTCGGAACGTAATACTTGGGGTAGGTATATTATAAATAAGGTTAGATTTAACTGCCTCGTTATATATTTTTAATTCTTTAGAAGTTAGCCATTAACTACAATTTACAAATAGGCATATCTTATATTTAAATAATATATAAATGCGAAAGTTTGTGTGTAAGTGTATAATATGTTTGTTCGTCTTTTATGCAGCGGCTACTGAAGCGATTTGACTAAAATTTGGAATGAAAATAGATTTTACTCTGGATTCACACATAGGCTAGGTACTTTGCATCCCGGAAAAATCCATTGTTCCTGTGGGATATGTGAAAATCTGAATTCCACGCGGACAAAGTCGCGGGCGTCCGCTAGTAATATATTAATGCGAAAGGCCTATTCATCACGAAAACTCGAAAACTGTTTGACGTACAAACATGAAGTTTGGCAGAGAGGTAGTTATAGTTATTAGATGTCTGATAAGAACGGGGCCGGATTAAAGAGGTCAAAGGCCGGATGAAGTCGCGGACGTCCGATAGTATTTTATTTAAATAGGCCTTGTCTCATTGCCTGGAACAAGGCCTATTAAATTAAACCGTGCTTAACCCTGTAAGGGCCTAAAATTTGTATTTTCAAGTCCTTACAGGCTAATGCCCAAAAGTAGGAGTAAATAATGATGATTGTTTATTTAAGATTGGCCCAATGCGGTGTTCGGCGCAAATCCTCTCGCAATAAACGTCATCTTTTTAAGATGAATCTTTTTAAAATTGAACAGACCAGTAAAATCTTCCAAAAATTTTGTAGAAGTTTTTCGTTATAAGAAGTAATAAGAAGTATTATTATTGTCTTATTTAATAATATACGAAATGTTTTAGAAAAGTAAAAACATGTTAAACGAGACAGGCTAGACGCATGTAAACGTTGAATATCTGCCAGAAATAAATTTACCACACAAAATTTGTAATTATTTTAATGTCTATAAATCTTTACTCGTAAAAGATAATATCGAAATGCTGTTTGAATGTTGTTTAGTAGATTTACGGTTTGTAAGTTCAATTCCAGTACCAATCCGTTGAAATATAAACAAAACGTTAGAAGCTATATTTTATGCTCACTTTACATTACTGGTCTATTAATAATGTTCCGCATCTTTCAGTTTATTTAATTTCAATACTTAGAACTAATACTTTAATTAGGTACTCGTACTTCCTTGATATTAACAATATATTCGTTACGTCTTCAGCGACAGCCAAAGTCTCTGCCAAGCTGTTCTCGGGACGGATTAACGACGAAAGATCAAGTATTAAAAAGTAGTTTTCTTTTTAAATTAATTTTTATTAATGTTTTTTTATTGTGTTTGTTACAGAAATGGGCAAAAGAAACAAAGATGGCGAACAAAAAGTTCATGTCAAAACAAAGAAAAAAAGGCCTGAAAAGGATACACTTGTTAATGATGATTTAACGGAAGAAATCTCTTTAACATCGGAATCCACAGGAAATGGAAAAAATAAGAAAATAGTATTTGAGAATGACAAATCTAAATTAGCGCGAGTAGCAAATGATACCGAAAAACACAATGTCAGTTCACATAATAGAAACGCTAACAATAGCACGACAAGCAATGAAATAAATGCAAAGAATAAGACTAAACAAAATAAAAAGATAATATTCACAGACGACAATGCTGAAGGAGTAGAGATCACTACAAATATACCAAGAAGTAAGAAAAATGCAAGATTAAAGGATTCAATTGATGAAGAACCGGCAGATGAAGAAATTGACAAGTTTTGTGATGAATTAGATGATGAAGACAATGTCCAATACGATAACTGGGTGAAACTTATAGAATCACAGTTATGTCCAAAAAATAAGAAATAAATGTTTGCAATGTATTAGCGTTTTATTTTTTATAATCAAAATAATAATTTTGGTAGTTTTACACCACCGTGCCTCGAAGAGCATGTTAAGCATTTGGTTCCGCTCGTTATCATTAACATCTGATAGTGTTCATTAGGCCCGCTAACCCGTAGGGTGGTGCATTTAAGCTCTATATTCTATCTTTCCCAATATGAGGGAGGTCCGCACCAATGTGGATTGGCGGGCTTGTATTGTGTTTGTCTATGTTGCCAATATGCACCTGTGTTATGTTGATAATGATCGAGGTGCTAGTGCTGTATTAGTACTTCGTAGCCTAACCCAGGATTTCGTGCTCCAAAGCCACCACTGGACCAATGAGATAGTTTTTTAGTGAGAGAAGTGCTTTAAACTATCATTTAACATTACTCATTTTGAATAATAAAAAAATATTATTATTATTCATATAATATGATGAAAGGCTTGACCAAAAAATATTAAATTAGTTTAGCGCAAAGATTTAGCGCTTAAAAATGTAGAATCGATTCTTTTTTTAACGTAGACAGAGATTTAATTTATTCTAAGTGTAGTGCCAACCTCCACAATTTTGTTATTGCTGTCAAATGTCAATTCACAATAAAATTGTCATTTGATTTTGACATTTTGTTTGTTGTGCTTGTGGTTTTGTCAAAAATTAGAAACACGTGTAAATTACAATTTTAATTTTAAATAAAATTCATATTGTATAAGCAGTATAGTGTCGTGTCATGTATTTAGTTCAGTAAAGATTTCGTTATTAAATCATGACCAGGTTTGCTAGGGCAAAGGGCTCTAAAGCCTCTAACCTAAAAAGTCCTGAAGATAGTACACCATGGGAGGTAATGAAAGAGCAGATGTTAAAAGCAAAAAAAGATAATGAAGAGAACAAAAATCGAGAAGAGGTAATAAGATTTCTTTTACACTTTCAGTCCACTTCTTATCCATGCCTTCTTATACATGCCTGTGAATGGTATGATATAACTCGTACGCATTAACTGGGCACTTGGCTAATAAATACATTATACATCAAAACAAATACAGATAAACATAGTACATAAGTACCGTGCCAGTGACGCGCGAGTTGAAAATCACATTATTTCAAAAACTACAGCAAAAAATTAGCCCAAAAAAAATCTTGGCTAAAAATTCACTTTTCACTAGCAAACACGTTACAATGCAATTTGGGTGCTTAGAGCTCGCATGCAAGAGTCCATCCCACTTCCCCTTAAGAGGAAAATTCAAACACCTTGCAAGCTACTGGTATGCCTTGTACTGGAACATGAGCTATTGTCAGAATCTTGATATACATGCAATAGTTCGTAACTGCATGCGTCGGCATGCTTTTGTGCAAGTCACAAGTATGTATCACCAGCTTTGAGCTATATGATCTTGTGCATTGGAAAAGTGTTGCTAAATGTCAGGGAATTTGAGGGTTAGATTCTCAATTAGAGTAGAGGTAAAGTTTGTGGTGTTGTACTGTCTGGTTCTACTTCTTCTTTAAAAATTCTTTTACTACTAAAAAGCCACATTATTTGTGAGTGTTATGGGCTATATTTTATCCTCGTATTCTCACGGGGACAGAACTATGTGAGTGAAACTGAGGTGCAATTGTGATTTCCAATTTGATTCAGGTAGCTTTGACAAAATCTTATCTGCAAAACCATATAACCCAATGATATGGTATATGAACCAGATCAACTAACTATCGACCAGTTTCCAATGTATGATTCATTTTTATTGAATGTGAGTTGAGATTCCTACAACAACTGAAAAAAACTCATTCTCACTTGCAAATTGTAGGTGCACTGATAGTTTAACATTTAGAAAGAAAGAAAAGTTTATTTAGAATACACATCACACAAAAGAAAAAGAGAAAAACAAACAATAATTAAAATAAGTTACAACTAGCATGATATGATCCTAAAAGAGTATCCACTCAGCATATTTCTGAACTGTGCTGAATTATACATTCAGTCTGTTTTAGATGCACTACTGTGTTGTATTATTTATTTTGAACTTTTATCCTACATCTAGGTATTGTAACTGTAAACTTTTTAAAAGTATCTGTATTAATTATTGTCATTAGACAGACAGTCACCAACTAAAATTAAAGTGCCATTTCAATGGAATTTTTTATAAATTTTAGGCAGAACAACAAAGAATTGAAAATTACAATAACTTTCTCAAAGAACAAAAAACTCAAAAACGAAAGGCTACATGGTGCGACTTTCCAGAAGATGAAACCAACAATAAAATAAAGTTGAGTCCGAACCAAGCTTCTAGTGAAAATGTTGTGAAGAAAAAGAAATTCAATAAGCAAAGTACAGTGTCTAACTCTCAAGTGGTTACAGAAAATGGTGGAGATAGTGACAATAAACAAGAAATAATCAAACCTATTAAAAATAACAAAAATAAAAAGAAAAAAGCCAATAAACTTCAAAACAATATTGAAACTTCTCAAGAAATAATTAATCCTCCAGGAGACTATAATGAATCAAATGAACAAAGTCAGACACAGACACCACAATCTCAACAAAAGAATAAAAAGAAGAGGAACAAGAAAAAAAAGCAACCTACAGAAATAAAACATGATGTACAAATTAAAGTAAATAACTCTGAGAAAAATATAAATAAACCAGAACATGAGGACAACCAACATGTAAAGAATAAAAAAAAGAAAAAAAAACAACAGGTTTCTGAACCAAAAGTAAACACAAATGATAATGAGACAGTAAATGAAGCAGAACAACAAGAAAGCAATGTCAGTCAACCTTCACCTTCAAAGATAAAAAAGGTAAAGAAAGATCGTAGGAAACCAGTTGATGACAAAAGTTTTAAGCTTATAATAAATGCTAAAGAGGTGCACTTAGTTAGATTTGATGGATTCCCTATTATGAAAAAAGATGCTGAAAGACTTGAGGAATTAAAAAAAAGTATGATTCAGAAGGGTATACCAAAAAGTGAGGTTCAGAGGACAATGAAATTAGAGAGACGAAGAGCTGAGAAAGCACTTGCGAGACTAAAGAGGGAAGTTTGCTATAACTGCAGGAAAGGTGGTCATAATTTGTCTGATTGTCCAGATTTGAAGGCTAACATACCTGGTGCAGGCACTGCCGAGGGTGTATGCTTCAAATGTGGCTCCACAGAGCATAGACAGTTTGAGTGCAAAGTGCAGAGGGATAAGGAGTTTAGATTTGCTACTTGTTTCATTTGTAAGGAAGCTGTAAGTACAAAGTATATAATAATTTATTTATTTGTAATAGTGTTACTATTGTTAAGTAATAGGCACATTAGACTAACATCTGTGCTTCAGTGTTCACTAACATGCAACCAAAATGATGAATCTCGTGAAGACATATAGACAAATTTAAACCAATGGCAGTGCAACCTGAAATACTGCCATCTCTTTCATTGCGTTGGGATAAAAGAGATGGGACTGGGACAACTCTGTCACCATTTTGTCTATTTCTCTATACTTACAGTGCCTGCCACCAGATATTGTTTGTGAAGTTAGCAACAAATGACTGCGCAATGAATCAAACGGCGCGGGCGAGGAGCTAACTAGACGCGACCGCGCATTTATACTCATTCCTCAGCTAACTTCACAAACATATAGATCCGTGGCGATTACTATAGTTGCATCATAGCAACACAGGCTGACAGGTTGAAAGGCAGTACATCGTAGGAAGTGCAAGGACCTGTCTGTTTTCAGTAATGCTGTTTCACTGGGTTTGGTATTGGTTTCAATACTTGTTGTGATAACTAATACTATAAATATAGAGCTACAATGATTTAACAGTTGATTAAAAAAACCAATTGTTTGTAAACATCTTAATTGAAACTGCATTCTCACACTTTGCACTGATTATTTGAAAAAAAAAAAGAATTTTATGTATTTGTTGATTAATCTTGTATAATTTTTCAGGGTCATATAGCTAGACAATGTCCAGATAATCCAAAAGGCCTGTATCCAAATGGTGGAAGCTGTAAACTTTGCGGAGATGTTACCCACTTGAGAAAGGACTGTCCAACTGTAAGTAAATTTTTTATTATATTACATAAGGTACCACAGTGTTCATGAATGAAATATTGAGCCTTATTGTTGCTTATATTCTCTCATAAATTACCAATTTTACCATCTACTTATTTTATTTATCTGGGCCATTTTTGTTTGCCTTCTTTAGTTTGAATCTTATTGCAATTGTAAATTAATGTTCTGATCATGTTATTTAGGATCTCAATGTTTTAAATCTAATATAATTATCACATAACTAATAAATATATAAATATAACAAAAAATTTTTTGATACCAAGTTAATAAAAAATCTCAATTTAAACAAGTTGTTGGAATTTGTTTTCATTTATAATTTATATTCCAGGTAAAAGATGAAAAGGAAGGAACAACTATTAAATTACAAACGTTGAATGACGACAATATTGAAGACATAGGTCAAAATGTTAAGCAACCATCTCAGGAACCAGTTTCTAAGAAACCCAAGAAAGTAAAATTTTAAGTAATTTAATGTAAAATAAAACATTTCAACATTAATATAATATTTTATTTTTTACAATAGTTAAGATAAAACATAACAAACATGTATTCAAAATTATTAATTATTTTTTTTAAGTAGTATTAAAAAAAATATTTACTATATAAAATATACAAAAATTGCAATTATGAGTATGTGAAGGATTCATGATTGATTATTTAAAAATGTAGGGAAAATAAATAAAGGATTGTATCTCAGAATCTTAGTAAAAAATAAAGACATGCTAGAAATGGCTTATAAATACTGTTAGGCTAAAGTAAACTTTAGCTTAATATTATTCAGCATCTACCAAATAAAAAAAGTTCGTTTGGCATAGATAGAACAAAAATTGCTACGCCAGTGGAAATTATTTAGAATTGAAAGTGGAACTATTTAGATTTTAGTGAAACTTCAATCCAAACACACAATTTTTTTGGCCTTTATTTATTATATTATATTGTAGTCTCAAATAATAAGCATGAAAATCTATAATTTAAAATTCAATTTGTCTTTTATATGTTTGTTTGCTATAAAATGGAATAACGAATAAATACCTTACTTAATCTACAAATGACGAACAACATTCATTTTGATTCCATCTAACCATAAATTATATATTTATGATAGGTACATTATATAATTACTCCACTACTGGTCAGATTCCGATGAGGCAGACAGCACCATGTGCTTACCCTGGTTACAAATTATGCACGCCATTGCCTATAGAGATTCGATACTGGCTTTCAATTGCTCCATAGACTGGTGAGCTATGGTGCCAGTGATGCCTTCAGGACTCTGTGGATCCTCTCTGCCGAGGATGCGCGCAGCATCAGAGAGACATTGCAAGGGCTCCTGCAGTCTCTCCTTCAACTTCTCTTGAGATATCAGACCAGCACTGAATTCGCTCCTCGCTAGGTACATGAGCGGGGCATGCAGTTCATATATCATCATACCTGGGGAAATATTTTAAAGTAAATAAGTCCGTTTTTTATTTTTATTTAACCGAATTCATTAAAGAAGTGTTGTTTGTTTGTACTACCGGATTTTTTTCAAAACTACTACAGTAAAGATGTATGTAAAATATATAAAAACCTTCTTTATTGAAGTCTGCCAATAGTATTATTACTTATTTACAAGTTGCTTCACTATTATAGCAGATAACAACGCCCTGCGTAGATCCCGTTCCCGAATACGGGGACTTTATGTTACTTGGTGATAATGAGTTTTGATTGATATATCACCCATTGTGCTTAGAAACTCTGTGTAGATAAAAGAAGACTTCAAAAATAGAAAGGACTTATGTACTCGTAGTACCTAAGTATGTCCTTTCTATTGATCGGTTTGAAAGTGATACCTACCAAAAAAAAAAAAAAACTTTATGAGCCTATTTGACATAAAACCGCCTTCAAACCGATCTATAGAAAGGACTTTTCGCTTTTTAGAGTACCTACTGCATCTTTGAAGTCTGTTTAATTATTTAGTTAAAAACATTATATATGACTTTCTATACAAAGAATAGGTGCTGCGATCCGTTTGATGCGATTTGTCCTTGACCTTACCTTATCAGCCGATAGACATCCACTGCTGGACATAGGCCTCTTGCATGGACTTCCAAGCACAACGGTCTCGAGTCGCCAGCATCCAGCGGCTCCCTGCAACCCGCTTGATAATTACCTCTCATTCTACTTTCCCCTGGTGATATAACGTCTAGAGTCTTCAGTACCAGCCGGCAGAACTCTATCTTCCGCTCTAGCACGAGGTCAGGCAGCTCGTCGAGCGTGTACCCCTCCACGCGCCCGTACAGCTGCGCCAGCGCATGCTTTAGTGACAGCAGCATGGAGTGGCACGGGTGGAATACGGATTTGTACTGGAATTAAATGGTAAAAACGATTAGAAAACTGTATGTAGGTTAAGCTAATAGTCCACCACGCTGACCCAATGCGGATTGCCAGACTTCACACACGCAGAAAATTAAGAAAATTCTCTGGTATGCAAGTTTCCTCACGATGTTTTTCTTTCACCGTTTGAGACACGTGATATTTAATTTCTTGAAATGCACACAACTGACAAGTTGAAGGTGCATGTCCCGGACTTGATTCGAACCTACACTTTCCGAGTCGAAGGCAGAGGTCATATCCACAGGGCTATCACGGGTATGTAGGTTCCTACTCGAATATGAACCTGTGACGAACCCAGAACCTTGTTACCCTTATTTCTATGGCTATGAGTTCGAGTGGCAAACCGTCCAGCCGACGTCCTGAGGCCGCACTTATTACTCACAAGCTGACGCCGATCGGTTTCACCCACGTCGTTCTCGTTCCCGTAGGAATGCGGTGATAATATATAGCTTCCTCGATAAATAAGCTATCTAACACTGAAATAATTTTTCAAATCAGACCAGTAATTCCTGAGATTAGCGCGTTTAACCACACAAACAAACTCTTCAGCTTACTAGACTAATGGATGTGCCATATGCTGGCGTATACGGAGTTCGAATCCGGTACGGGAATTGCACTTTAACTTTTCAAATAACTGCATTTTAAGAAATTAAGTGTCACGTGTCACAAACCGTGAAGGTAAAATATTGTAACAAAACCTACCTATACTATGTTGAGGAAACAATACAATATTTCACTTTGGCAACACTCTCTTTAATCTATGAACCACTCTTCCTGTAATGTCTACTTTTGTAATGTCGGCCCGTAAGAGATTGTCATGTGATCTAATACCGAATACAGAATTAATCAAGTTCCACTTTGTTTTATTGGACTACAAATCCTAACATACTATAATAGAGAATTCCCTTCTCATTCTGACAGGAGACTTCCTCTCAGTTTAGTTTAGTTTAAGCTAATAGTCGTGCTCAATAGTGAGCGTTTATTTTTATGTTATTATGGGTTGTTAATAATGATGACGATCAGCTATGAAGGCGTACCTTGCGTAGGGTTGCCTCCCTCATTTCTATTGCTTCGGGGCCGAGTGGCAGAGCGTCCAGCTGGTCGAGCTCGGCTTGCACCACTGCCAGCATCTTGCGCATCGCAGCTGACGACGTCTTGAAGCCGCACTTTTTGTCGGTGCAGTTCCATGGCGCTTCGTTGTCTGTTTAATTAATAATAATTATTGATTGATTTATTTGTATATTTCATTTAGGTATTAACACTTTTTCTTAACATTGATGTTAGATATGTATCTAATAGAATCAAGACCGGGAGCCGAAAAAAAAAAGCAAGAAGCAGCAGAAAAAGCTGAAACCGGTAAGTGGCACAATTACGCCTCTTTGACACAGAGTTACATATTTGTTCCTTTTGCCGTGGAGATCCTTGGGTCATGGAGGTTGCAGTGCCTTATTTTTTGTGCAAAGGATCATCCTGGCAGGTTGGTGATGCAGCCAGTATTCTTGCCACGATTCCATTCATGGGATTAAATATAACCTTATAACATAAGCTTAACTATCAGTTAAAGTCCCGTCAAAATCTGTCCAGCTGATTAGCCGGAGCAAAAAGACAGCCAGACATTTAAATCTTATTTATTTGTATTAAATGTCGTTGTAGAGTCAAAACACAATTAATAATAACTTTTAAAAATCCTACCCTCCAATATTTGCAATTTTTTTTTATTTTCTATCTTGACCGACAAACGTGACCCCACATTTCTCTGCGTGTGTGAAGTCTGCCAATCCGCATTGAGCCAGCGTGGTGGACTATTGGCCTAACCCCTCTCATTTTAAGAGGAGACTCGAGCTCAGCAGTGAGCCGAATATGGGTTGATAACGACCCCACATACATATTTCGTCTATTCACGACACATTTCTGATCTTTGGTCACAGTATAATAGGATGTGTACCAAAATTAATTTTTAGTAGATTCGGAGATTTACTGTGACGGATTGACACACAAGTGATAGTACTACGGTTACGTTTTTTTATTTACATGAATGGAACCCTAAAAATAATACTGTGACACTTACCTAAAGGATTACTAGCGAGTATGACGCCGTTGTCGCATTTGCTACACTTCAGGGTGCTCATGTGTGTGTCCAGCTCGGTGGGGTCTGCACAGCGAGGACACTCGCAGCTGAAGAACTTGGACTCCAGCAAGTGTTCGCGCCTCACGATGGTGGGGGAGAGCACGTGGGTGTAGCTGAGGTGGAGGGGTTCGCCCGATTTGATGGAAACTGCTGCTCTTATTTGGACCCTAACAAAATGTGAAGTTCATAAGTACATACTTAAACTTAATGATAGCCTTTTTTCGTTACCCCATGGTAGGTTGGTTAGCTTAAATGACTTCGGATCACGAGGGTCTGGGTTAAAGTAATCACATTTTTGCTCGGTTCGTTAAAGAGCCGTGAGAGCCCAGTGGATATGACCTCTGCATCTTCTTCAGTTGTATGCATTTAGTAAAGTGAAAAATCACGTGTCTCAAACGGTGAAGGAAAAACATCGTGAGGAAACCTGCATACCAGAGAATTTTCTTAATTATCTGCTTGTGTGAAGTCTGCCAATCCGCATTGAGCCAGCGTGGTATATTGGCCTAACCTCTCTCATTCTGAGAGGAGACTCGAGTTCAGCAGTGAGCCGAGTATGATTGCCAATGATCGCTACAAAATCAATCTGAATGCGCCAATCCGCATTGGGGCTGCGTGGTCTATTATTTATATATCAACCCAGTTGGCCTTTCATTTTAAAGTTTAATAATGATGCGATAGTTTTCCACTTAAAATCATGTGATCCACAACACATACTGTCGGAGTATTGCAAAACACAATTATTGAATGAAAGTCTGTCAGGTCTAACAATTCCCACTAAGAATGTTACCAATAAACCCTAAGTGGCAGAGAATGACCTTGAGTGGAGTCACGCACTTGTGAACGATGTGTGTAGGGTTAAAGGATCCTTTGACTGTTAACAAACACTCCCCTTTTCCACTCAAGTCACTCTCCCCGCCTATTCCAAGTAAAAAATTACACAACAAGAGATGTTGACGGCTCAAACGCCACGAGCACACTGAAGCCGTCCATACCGCAAGTCGTTGCAACGCGGCGAAAACAATACTTACTGGTAATCACTCTGCAGTATGGTGTGAACGATGTTGGGCACGCAGCTGTGGGCGGCGATGGCCAGCCGAGGGTAGATCGCGCGGACGCTGAAACCACCGCGCGATGGAATTTCAACCGCGTTCACCTAAAATTACAAAGACTGAGTACAAAAATAGAATCCATAAAGAAACACTCTTGTGTCTGTGTGTCACAGTATTTATTTTTTATTAACCGACTTCAAAAAGGAGGAGGTTCTCAATTCGGTCGGTTTTTTTTTTTTTTTATGTATGTACACCGATTACTCAAAGACGCCTGGACCGATTTCAAAAATTCTTTTTTTGTTTGAAACGGTATAGTCCCCATTTGGTCCCATTGCCATTATGTCAAGATCTGATGATGGAATCCTGGAGAAATTGAGGGGAACTTTTGAAAATTATATGGGTGTGTAGTGTGTTCGTAAACTTTTCCATTTAGTACTTTTAAGCACTATAATTTCATGAAGGTTTAAAATCGATCTGATGATGGAGCCATAAAACAGACGAGGGAACTCCTCGGCGATTTACAGCAGTTACCTTGTGTTTGGGCTTGATTAATTTGTATTAATGAGAACTTTCCACATAGATAGGTTGTGACTGTCATTTAAGGGTTTGGTGATGAAGACCAAGGACAATTAAGGGAACTCCTTAACAGTTTACAGTAACTACCTTGTGTTTGGACTTGATTAATTTGTATTGCTGAGAACTTTCTACCTAGATGAGTTGTGTCTGTTATTAGGGGTCTGATGATGAAGACCAAGGTCAATTAAGGGAACCCCTTAACGGTTTACGGTAGCTACCTTGTGCTTGGGCTTGATTAATTTGTATTGCTGAGAATTTTGTACCAAGATGGGTTGCGACTGTCATTAGGGGTCTGATGTATTCGTTTGAGATGAAATTTTACACTAAAAATGGAAAAATAATAATAATTTTAATAAAAAAAATACAACCGACTTCAAAACCTAAAAACGTAGCCACTAAACTAAAAAGCGAAAAATAACATCATAATATGTTCTACCTGCTGATCAGTATGAAGGCGGTGCTTAGCCGGTGTTGTCTTAATTAAAGCCATTTCTGACAGGACCGGATGAAACAACACTGCAAAATCTAAATCTATAAGATATTCTCACATGGCTTGAATTAAAACATCACCGGCTAAGCACCGCCTTCATACTGATCAGCAGGTAGAACATATTATGATGTTATTTTTCGCTTTTTAGTTTAGTGGCTACGTTTTTAGGTTTTGAAGTCGGTTGTATTTTTTTATTAAAATTTTTATTATTTTATTATACACAAGACAGACTAGTATATGTATGACAAAAGTTAGTCTAGTCCTACATCCGCTACAATCAATAATTTCTAGGGTTTCGAATCTATGGGAAAAACCAGGACCCTATTAGCTACTAAGACTCTTTTACCTTATCTTACCTTGTCAGCCGATAGACGTCCACTGCTGGACATCTTGCACAGACCTCCAAGCACAACGGTCTCGAGCCGCCAGCATCCATCGGCAAGAGTCCGCTTATTATTATCCGTTAATTTTCAATGTTATAATAACAGCTCAATCGTTTTGGGTTATGTGTGTTAGACCGCGCTATCGAGCGCCGTGAGACGTTTGGGTAACTATTCGACGTCCTCCGTGGCGCAGTGGTGTGCGCGGTGAATTTACAAGCCGGAGGTCCTGAGTTCGATCCCCGGCTGGGCCGATTGTGGTTTTCTTAATTGGTAGAGGTCTGGCTGGTGGGAGGTTTCGACCGTGGCCAGAGGCCAGACCACCCTACCGACACAGACGTACCGTTAAACGATTTAGCGTTCCGGTACGATGTGTAGAAACCGAAACGGGATGTGGAATTTCAACCTCCTTCTAACAAATTAGCCCGCTTCCATTCCTTAAATTGCATCATCAATCAGATGAGATTGTAGTCAAGGTCTAACTTGTAAAGCATTAAAAAAAACATTTTTAAATCCAATTTCAAAATTTCCCTAAACACATAATAATTGCAAGTTAACATGAAGTTAAATAAATAAATGCTTGTGGAAACTAAAATGGCATTTCTAAACTACATCGATGTATTTATATGTATAATCATTGTTAAGAACGTCATTCAACACGTGATTACGATAAAGTCACCTTCCAAAATTCAAACTATTGCTAATGCTATTATAAAAAAATTAACACGACCGTGATTTAAAAAAAATATTTTAAAGCTTGTCAGTTGACTACGTAAATCATACGTAAAATGTTGTTAAAAATCCGATTCCCGTTCACGTCAATCAAAATCTTTTTTGGCAAAGAAATGCGGTCAATGACGTCACGAGGCTACTGTTTCACGTTATTGTTCTTTTCGTCATAGTATGTTGACAAACTAAACAGTTGATAATTTTAGAATTGGTTGGTACAACTTTGGCTAGTTTTAAGTTATGATGATAATAAATAAATAAATAAATAAATAGATGTTACCTAAAAACCAATTTTATCGAAATAACCCAAAGGCTAAGTAAAGAGCCAGACCTCTTTATTGGTAAGAAGAGGTGATTTGGAGCTTAGACTCATCACGTTTTTCTAATGCGGGTTGGTGGGAATATTTTACTCTGTAACGATCAAAATGTTAAATGTTAATGATTATGATCGGGACCGACGAAAAGTACCTACTTCCCATTAGCCAACTCTGGGTTGCTATTGAAAATTGCATAAGTCGAAAAGCTCAATAGGAACCAGATAAACCCGCTTGTTCCATAATGCTTGTAAACATGTGTGCTTCATAAACAAATGGAATCCATAAGCAGCCATAGTTTGAGACTTAGAAGTTTATTAGACCCCGTGTAGGTAAAGTTGAACCAAAAAGTTGTTTGCGCATGTACACTTATGAACAAAAGTGTTATACGCGTGCTCTGTAATTGCACGGTACATTTAAAGATGTCATAATTGACGTACGCGATTGTAACGGCGTGAACGTGTTGCTATGGTTACTGCGAACGTCTTCTTATAACTACCGCAAACGTCGTCAACATTCGAAAATGTCTTACTGCGCGTAGTTTAACTTGAAGTGAACGCACACCAAAGAGTAAATTAATATAAAGGGTAACGCACACTTAACCAAGCTAACCAAGTCGAACGAAAGGATTTTTATATTACCTCATTATCACCCACATTCGGCTCACTGCTGAGCTCGAGTCTCCTCTCAGAATGAGAGGGGTTAGGCCGATAGTACACCACGCTGGCCCAATGCGGATTGGTAGACTTCACACACGCAGAGAATTAAACAAATTCTCTGGTATGCAGGTTTACTCACGATGTTTTTCGTTCACCGTTTGAGACAGTGATATTAATTTTTCTTAAAATGCACACAACTGAAAAGTTGGAGGTGCATGCCCCGGACCGGATTCGAACATACACCCTCCGGAATCGGAGGCAGAGGTCATATCCACTGGGCTATCACACTGATAGTGAATTTTATATTAAGTTAAGTAAATATACAAAGTTCTAAAATTCCCCTCGTTCCGCTCGTATAACCTATGCGTTGAACTCTACAGACTTACACCGACTTTCAAAATGTAAATTATGTACTTTTTACCTCCAAAATCCCACAAATTCGCGTCAACAATTCCCGAGTACAGCGCTCCCCCAACTTGCAGCGGTCTATCAGATAGTCGACGACGTTGTTCTGGTCGGCTCGCCATGTCGCTCGCTTCTGTCGCTCCTCTGTGTGGGTTTCCATGGCGTCCACTTCCCGTGCCCATCTCTCTGGATCCTTCTCTTTTGCTAAGAACAACCTATAAAAAAAATTAAGCACTTGACATTGGCTCAATCGCTCTACGCGCGAAGCCATAAAACCGAAAAGAAAAACAGTGTTAACGTCAACGGTAACGTGCACTAGACTCCGCGCCACGAAACAAGTCCCTTAAACGCGGCGCTAATGTCTTTAATGGCGCTCATTGTCATTTGGCAATGGCGGTGTTATTGTCATTTGTGTAAGGCACTGTTAACTAAATTATTGTAAAGATGTAAATTTTAAATGGTGAAATTGTCATTTGAATCATTAAATACTTAATAAATAATTTACATGCCAAATTGACAAGATACATTTACCATCTACATCTACCGACCACCTGTAGGCATGTATCTGCAAATAAATAAATTGATTGATTGATTGATTAATATTAGTTTTAGCCGCGGGATTTCTTTCGTGGCGCGGAGTCTTTACCATTTTTAACCGACTTCAAATAAGGAGGAGGTTATCAATTCGTCGGAATCTTTTTTTTTAGCAAATCATTATCCTCCGATAGTGACCGTTAATTTAACATTGTCACCCTAATCCTGTCAACTCGCATTGGAGCAGGTCCAAGCTGCATCCAAACTCAGTCAACGTAATAGCTCTAAGCTTTCACCTCCATTAACACTTTCGCTGCGGCACTGATTTTTCTGTACTCACCTCTGGTGTGGTACGAGGTCAATCGACCTCGTAACCCTTGAACACGCTAGATATCCGAGGTCAATTGACCTCGTACCGCAGCGAACGTGTTTAAAAAGTCTCTATAGACGAGTCATTCTCAAGTATTACAATTACCTACCCTCAGATTATTATTTTTTTTGTTTACCCCTCTACCTAGGTAGCTTAAAATTTAATTAAGTTAAAAATTACATTTGGAAAATTACTCCTTATTTCCGTAAACCTCACCTCAGCGGGGTAATACAGTCAAGTTGAGGGCAACTCGCTGACCAATCTTCTACTGACTGGAAGCGCTCCTTCGCTTGTGTAAACACATCGCACTCAAGCAGATGGTGCGGGGACTGTTCACACTCGGCGCCGCACACTGGCCAGCCGCAGCGAGAACACAGAGTATTCTCGACGGGACAGTAGCAGCCCAAGCATAGAGGTGGAGTATCTAGAAAGAATTAATCTCTCATTTTAAAGTACTAGTGGACGCCCGCGACTTCGTCCGCGTGGAATTTAGTTTTTCACAAATCCCTCGGGAACCATGGATTTTTCCGGGATAAAAAGTAGCCTATGTATTAATCCATGCTATAATATATTCAATACCAAATTTCAGCTAATTCGGTTAAGTAGTCGAAGCGTGATAGAGTAACAAACATTCATATCATCAAAATCATCGGTTTTCGCAAATCTCGGGAAACCATGGATTTTTTCGGGATAAAAAGTAGCCTATGTGTTAATCCAAAGTAAAATCCATTCCCATTCCAAATTTTAGCCAAGTAGCGGCGTTAAAGAGTAACAAACATCTAAACATCCATACAAACTTTCGCGTTTATAATATTAGTAGGAGTAACTTTTCTGTGACTAAGCCTAGTTGAAATAAATGAATTTATATTTTTTTTGACATTAAGATAGTTTTTCTATGTTTTAAACTCACACAGACTCTGAAAAACCCCCATGCCCATAGCACAAATAGTTTCCAGTTATAGGAATCAAGTTGTGTGTAATAAATAAGGCCAAAGAATATACCTAGGTACATATTCGAATAGGGCTTTACGACTTACAAGGCTTACATTATATTATAAGCGAGCCCTTTCCCTAATCTACGGCTAAGTTATAAGGCTTAGGAAACAAATAAGGTAGCTATGATGACCAACGAAAACACCCATCTATCTCATCATCATCTATAAAGAAAATTTAATATTGAGATATTGCGGTAGGTTAACCGTTGGTATGGTTGCTTAACCGCAAGATTTCTAATATATAATTTTAATGCTTCGACCTCATATCATTCACACGGAAATAACATGCAATGAGGAAGTATTGATTTCCTTTTAATTTGCAAAATAATTCAGATCAGCATTCCATATGCGATCTGAAATTCTATAAAATACTTGCCTGGTTTCGGTCCCACAGCTATTGCTGTATCTGTGAAAATTAACTCCCCACATTCCAAATCTTTATTGGCGACTAAATAACGACCGTATTTTTCATTTTTTAATACATCATAGCGGCACACGTCTTCGGCCATTTCTTTAATTAATTTGTTTATTACGTTTATCTCGTATGGCACTGTCGTGCTGTGAGATTGAAGACTGAAATGCGAATAGCTGTGTGTCCTAAAATAATCTTCGAGAGTTCACCAGTCGAATACTCGAGAAAGGTACTGGCTCGGATCTATATAGATGGCTACAGAAACTTATGGAAGCTTTGTGAACGAAAACAAATAAAGCATTGCGTATTATGATTCAGCGCGTTCAGGCGCAGTGGTGTACTGTTATACTACAGGGCGGATACAGGTTCGATATCTACACGGGTCAGTGACTTATTGTTTTAATCCGTGTTAATCTATAATAGTATTGTAAAAAGGTAAGATTTGTTTGCATTGAATAGGCTCTGTAACTGATTTGAAAAAATCTTTCACTGCTGGGAAGCTACACTATCCCCTGGTGCTATAGGTATGTATAGGCTATATTTTATCCCCGTATTCCTAAGAGAACGGGAACCCCGTGTCTGCTAGTTAAAGAAAGGGTAACAATATTAAAACATAAAATATTATGTATGATCATAAACAATTTGCCTGTGCTAGGAATGGGCACGATATTAGTCAAACGAAGTTTCGAACCCAGGACTTCTAACCTTAACCGTGGTGTTATTGAGGGTTAACTAAAACCAAAGGTTAAGACATAATAAAGATATAATACATACATAGATAAACCGCGACAACCAAAACATTATTATCAGCTGATTAGTGTAATATTTATAGATGTTTACTATGCAGTGTATGCAGTACATAACAGAATGTAGAAATATATGTACTTAGTACTACCATAAATTAAACTTTTTTTTATTAGTAGTTTCGGAGTTTACGTTGAAAAGTTGTACGTCAGTGTTTTTTTAAGGGAAGGTAGGTTTTTTAAAGATTTTGTTACCTAATCTAAATCATTAGATTTCAGTTAGCTTCTCTTTCAAAATAAATTGCACATAAAGTTCGACGTGGTAAGTTTTCCAGCCATATAGATTTATGTATTCAAAAATTGTAGAAATCTAGACTTGATCGAATATGATGTGTTTTTAAATTATTAGGTATTTTTGTTAATTATGTCAATTTTTAGGAATGTATTGGACTCGATTAATCTATTTAATTTCGATGAGTTTCTTAGTTGTTTTATTTTACCGACAGTAGATGCAGACATTTACAAAGAGACTGTGCCATGTCGACGACCAGTGAGTATCACAATTTGCAATATTATGTTACATCAGACGAGTTTTGTAACCATATGTGCCATATGTAAATACAATTTAATTAAATTGACCACTCACATTTATGATTGGAATTTTGGATTGATTCCTATTGGTTCGGCAGGATGGGTCGTTAGGTGAGATGACAGTATGTACAGATGAATCTGGCCGAAGAGTTGATTGCCCGTTTGAAGACGATGCCGACGTCGAAGATAGGGAATTTCAAGAACAGCAATACATTCCAAAAATACCGGTAGTATAAAATAAATTCCCTTAGACATTAAGGTAAATAAGTAAATATTCTTCATATGTACTCGTCCTTAAACCGTTCTGCCATAGTTATTTACCATAGTTCAACTTAACTTAACTGAACTGTGGTAAATAACTAATAAAAGGTGGTACAGTATTAAGTTTTAATACAACTGTTTTTGAACTTCGCGGTAACTACATGCCTTCCGTCTTCTGATATATTAATTTCCTTTCCTAGGTATATTTTAGCATATTTATATTTATTTTAAATAAATTTATTTCGATAGTGGTAAACCTAAAATACCAACCCAGTAATTTATATGTACAGTTTTAATATGTTGCTGTATAGATTAAACTTTGCTTTTCGCGCATGAATTTGCTGCATCACATATCAGTCATTTATAGTTTGAAATTATTTATATATCTTATTAGTGATTATTAAATTAGAATAATATAACTATTCACTTTATAAAATTCACAAATATTTATCAAACTTTTCAATATTTATTTTTATGGTTCTTAAAATTAAAAGACAGTTGTAAATTATGTCAATATTAACGTATCCGGTGTGTAAAGCGCCCTCTCACTGACATTTATTCAAATCAGAATTGTCTTGTGGTGCGGTACGGAGGTGAAGTTACTGCCAAGAATTCTCTGAATTCTACATATCTTATTTCGATAAGTGTATTAATTTAAGCTACAGTGAGTATTCCCGATTTCATATTTCTCACAATAGTAAATTTCAACGGGGTGTGATATTTTTATTAGGTTACAAAATGATACACTAGCCGGGGTACTATCTACGTCATACACGTGATTTATTAATTATTTTAGTTACAATACGCATTTAATATAGCATAGGAGTAATATGTAAGACGTTAGATATATGTCGCAGTTGTTTAAAGCCCGATAATATAGGATTACAACATTTTCTTCCATGTTATGGGAATCTCTTTAGCATGTGATTAGAGAGTCTGGAAACCTATTTTAGCACGATTTTTATTAAGGTCAAGTTTACGGTCAACGTAGATAACGGTTTTCGGTCGTTAGTTTGGACAAACTCTGAATTTTCTGTAAGGATTTGCACAAGTTGTGTTATAATCCTTGCATGTGTTATGTAATACCTTTACTGTAATGTGGCTTGTAAATAGTATAGTGCGAATTTGTTGACCATGACACAGCTGGCACCGAGTGCTCGGATCTGCCGCTTAATTAACGAACTGTGCTCTGTGATCTGTAGAGGATGGACAGGTTTATAGACATTTTAATCCCAGAGTTCAATGCCCTCTGTCATACGAAATTTAATCAGCTTAACATATCTTAGATGAGATCAAAATGTATGTTCATCCAATCTAACCGACTGAAAGTCATTAAAATAAATGTAATGAAAGTTAAAACAGGTGTTTTTTTTTTCAGAGAATGTCTCCCCCATACTATGCTGATTTGGGAAAGAAGTCCAGTGATGTCTTCTCAAAGGGCTACCATTTCGGAGTATTCAAACTTGACCTGAAGACCAAGAGCGAGTCTGGTGTTGAGTTTAGCAGTGGCATCACCTCCAACCAAGAGAGCGGAAAGGTAATAAACATAAAAATTTGTTTTTTTCAGAAAATTTTCTAATTGCTCTCTGCCAAGCCTCCTGAGATTTAGAGCCCAAACCCACTATGCTGTTTCAATGGGGGTTGGCAGACTTAGTAGTGTTTATCTCTGTAGCAATCACTATCACATGTTCACGATACTGATTGAAACAGAGTTCTCTTAAAATATGTGGGTGTTACACCAATAACCATCTGATGATGTAAATAATTATTATAATTACTGACAATCAAATTCAATAACGCCAATTGTTCTCTAAAACTTTCAACTGCAGGCTTTCGCCTGAATCACAAATTGAACAATATTTCCCACCCATGCTAAGTCAAAGATATTTTGTAAAAGTGTGAAATATTTCTTTCCAGCAATAAAGCAAATTGTCAATGAGTAAATTTTTAATACACTCAACACTATATGGTATAGACTGCACTGAGTTTTATTATATCTATATGATAAACATTTGAGATAGTTCTTCAGCTGATGAATCTAGGGCTTATTTGCGTATATTGATCTCAAAAGCCCTTGACATAGAAACCTACTTATCAGTAAATCAATACTTCTGTTGCTATGCAGGTATTCGGCAGCCTTTCATCCAAATATGCTGTAAAAGACTACGGCCTGACTTTCACAGAGAAGTGGAACACCGACAACACTCTTGCCACAGACATTACTATCCAGGACAAGATTGCCGCCGGACTCAAGGTCACACTTGAGGGCACCTTTGCACCACAGACTGGGTAAATATTGCATCATCATCATCAGACTGTAATAATAAACAAGTTTAAGAGCAGGCCTCATTATAAAAGACGGGGTTTCAGAACTTAGCTTAGTCTTGACAATGAGATTGGTTTTGGTTTAGGATGATGTTTGACTTGATTGGTAAAGATCACTATCAAATGCTGATGGTAACAACTGGGAGAGATGGCTGTGAAGTTAGCACAAATGACTGAAGGCGGGAGTGTTTGCATCTGTATGAATGTGCATACTCATTCTGCAGCTAACTTCACTAACATAAAGATCCATAGCAAGCATTGTATCATCTACTATCCAGGGCAACTACCAAGATTCTTTTGAAAAACAGAAAATTATTATTATTTCTTGGCCAAAATAAGATTCAAACCTAGGGTCTCACAATCTAAAATCACAAAAGGACAACTGGACCAACAAGACTTAAAAATAATGAATAACTAAAAGTATTATAATTATGCAGACTTTATAAATATGATCATGTCTGAAAGTACTTAAATGTTACAAAGTAATCTTCAATGTGCTATGACTGAGTTATGATTACAAAGATATTAAACTTTATCATACTACTTTTAAGCCTTACCATGTTAATTATTACTAGCTAGATAAATCCTCTGTTAATTTAATACATTTTTTATATAAATTTGTTATTCAAAGCTTAGAATTTTCCTTGTCATTGTTACTATGAATTGAATTGTCTCATAGTTAAGTGACTTAATTCAAAGTTTGGGTGTCAAATTATTACTCTGAACACATTTCAAATTGTATGATTATGATTTAACTTGAAATCAGTTACTTGATCATATAGCTTAGTTCTAGTTAAGTCTACAAAAGGTGGACTAAACCACCTTTGGTAAAAAAATTAAGGTTATTTGAAACCAAATTATGATTACTGTATCTTTTAACATTGCCTTAAGTTAATAAAAACTGTAAACTGAAACTCTAACCCTAACTGGTTAGAGTTTGACATTAATTCTTAATTAGAATTATAATAATAATTTGTTATTTGGTGAACATAACATTGCTATTAGTTTAAAATGTGGGAATACCTTCACAGAATAATTTGAGCGCTGTGTAAGAGTTAAAAAAAGTCTTTCCCATTAAGAAAATATTACAAGCCTGGCTAAGATTAGTTTTAGTTGTTCTGAGAAGAATTAGTACTAAATTTTAAAAATTGATGATGCAAAATTAAGTTTCAGTTCATTTTATTCAATAAAAATGGAATAAAATTAACATGATATTGCTATATGGACTCCAATAAATACTTATTATAAAAATTTGCATCCAAAGTATTTTTCGGATAGCATGAGTATGGTGATAGTCGCCTGTATGACTTTCATAATACATACTATTATTATGAATTGCAGCAAACTTTCAAATGTGATAGGAACTGTCACCTGCACCATCCTACATGAAACAAACTGTAATAAGCAAAATAATAGTATTAATATTTAGATTTTATGTATTGTTTTATATTGCAGAAGCAAGACTGGTAAACTAAAGACCTCCTTTGCAAATGACACCGTAGCAGTCAATACCAACTTGGACCTTGACCTGGCTGGGCCCATTGTTGATGTGGCTGCAGTACTGAAGTACCAGGGCTGGCTCGCCGGTGCCAACACCCAGTTTGACACACAGAAGGCAAAGTTCTCCAAGAACAACTTCGCCTTTGGCTACCAGACCAACGACTTCGCTCTGCACACCAATGTGTAAGTACCTCTGAAGCATATGATTGCATTACCTCTGCTTAGGTTGTTGAGGTAATACATAGGGCTTGTTGTAAAACATTTAATTAATACATATAAATAAAATATGAATGTCAATTTGTAATTTCAAAATAACTCTGTTCTCTCAAGTACTTATAGTTATCACTACATCGTCATCAACCCATATTCGGCTCACTGCTGAGCTCGAGTCTCCTCCCAGAATAAGAGGGGTTAGGCCAATAGTCCACACCACGCTGGCCCAATGCGGATTGGCAGACTTCACACACGTAGATAATTAAGATAATTCTCTGGTATGCAGGTTTCCTCACGATGTTTTCCTTCACCAATTGAGACACGTGATATTTAATTTCTTAAAATGCACACAACTGGAAAGTTGGAGGTGCATGGCCCAGACCGGATTCGAACCCACACCCTCCGGAATCTGAGGCAGAGGTCATATCCACTGGGCTATCACAGCGCTATCACTACATAGTATTAAACAAAGTTGCTTTCTCTGTCCCTATGTATGCTTAAATCTTTAAAACTACACAACACATTTTGATGCGGTTTTTAATAGATAGTGATTGAAGAGGAAGGTTTAATAATTTCATTGCCATTGGAGAAGAAAGCAGCCATAATTTCATGGCCTGTAATTTCACTGCCAACAGTAAACTAGACAAAGCATAATAAAGATCAAATAGGAGCTATACAGGAACCTAATGTTACATGGCAATTAGAGGTGATCACTGATCACAATTGATCCTAAACAGACAAATTGATTTATTAGCTTGCCAACTGTATAAAGTACCTGTATCTGTATAATATGTTTATTTTGTTCCTGTAATAGATTACATTTGACAGCAATGTATATATTGATTTTGTGTTATGCAATGCAAGCAAATGCTGCAACTTTGTTACAAAAGCCAAGGTTTTGTTTAATTATTAAAGTTAAGCTTTTAAAAATCTAACCGTCCTATAGGTTTGCACATTTATGTCCGCATATGTATATATGTCAATTAAAAACTGATAGTTTTGTACATCCAAAGCATAGCATAGCACAGTTTAACATGATGTTATGCTATGCTATGCTATGATGGTAAAGCATCATTATATTTAACTAGCAGACGCCCTTTAGTTCATCCACTTTTAGACCTCCTTAAATCAACCCTGTCATAAAATTATTTCTTAGCGGAAATTTATTAACTATTATAGACTAGTCCCTGAAAAATTTTATCTTTGTACTCCAAGCTGTTTTCGATATTTTGTGAAGTGACTTTTGACTTCTAAATATTTTACTATTATATAATTCTACATAAAACAGTTGTGACATATCTCAGTTAATAAATCACTATTTGACTGAGTACTGATGAATAAGTAATTTTATTTTCATAGTGACAACGGAAAGGAGTTTGGCGGCTCCATCTACCAGAAGGTGTCAGACAAGCTGGAGTGCGGTGTGAGCATGAAGTGGACGTCGGGCTCCTCCGACACGCTGTTCGGAGTGGGCGCCAAGTTTGCGTTGGACTCGGACGCTTCCCTGCACGCCAAGCTCAACAACAAGTCCCTCGTCGGCCTGGGATACCAACAGAAACTACGTCCAGGTATATATATTTAAAGAGGTGACATCTGACAATGCCAGCCCTAACTAGGGACATTCCATCCAATTCTCGAGGTTTAGGACACATGTGTCTGTAAAGTCGTTATCAACCCATAATCGGCTCTGCTGAGCTCGAGTCTCCTCTAAGAATAGAGGGGCCTTAATCCACCGAGCTGGCCTAATGCGGATTGGCAGACTTCACACACTGAGAGAGTTAAGAAAATTCTCTGGTATGCAGGTTTCCTCACGATGTTTTTCTTCACTGTTTGAGACACGTGATATTTAATTTCTTAAAATGCACACAACTGAAAAGTTGGAGTTGCATGCCCCGGACCGGATTCGAATCTACACCCCTGGTAGGCAAAGGTCACATCCACTGGGCTATCACTGCTTGTCTGTATCCCCCCAAACTTTCCTGTAGCCTTTGTGAACCTGACAATATCCCCTGTGGTGAGATTTATCAGGTCTGTTTCATTTAATGTATCCTTACCTAGTAACTCCTATCTTACCATGTTCACGCACATGGGACACTCAGCTATAAAATGATAGCTTGTCTCCTCCTCACAATCACAATGATGGATCTTCTATGATTTTCATTATCTTCAAGTGTCTATAGCATAACCAAATGACAGATAAAGTCTCCGAGCAAAGCCCAGGATTAGGGTTAAGGAAATGAATAAGTAGAATATTATCGACTTTCCAGACTGATGGTAGAGGCACTACCAAGTTCAAGATTCAGTAGTGTTTCCAAATTAAGCAAGAAAATAAACAAATTTAAATATTATATAATAGGCTAGAAGTTCTAAAAAAAACTATTGATAGTTTTTGTTATCATTTGCCACTTGATAACAATCACATCACTCCATATTATCATAATCTCATGTTATCTAACTTTTCTATTGTTATATAACTTTGAGAATATCTCAACATGATTTATATATGACATTATGTAATGAGGAAAGGATAAATTCTCAGAAATAGAATAGGGATCTTTTAGGCAAAAGCACTGAGTGCGTGCGTCTATCTTGGATGTTTATCATTGAGTTATATCTATACTAATATTATAAAGAGGTAAAGTTTGTAAGTTTGTCACATTTTTTAAATGGGGTAATCTTCGGAACTACTGGTCCGATTTTAAAAATTCTTTCACCAGTAGAATGCTACATTATCGGGGAGTGCTATAGGCTATATTTTATTTTGGTATCATATATATTAGCCGAGTTATCACAGTTTTTGTCATACAGGTCGGACTGAAAATCCTCTTAAACAGACTTATTCGCATGCGCTGCCTTAACTATTGTGTAAAATTGAAATTAATGTATGGAGACTTTATGTATCTTTAAAAGGTCTACAAAAAAGTCCGCGACACCATATATCTACGGGAGACTTCAGCCGTGACTAGTTACCATCCTACTGGCAAAGGCATACTGCCAAGCGATTGAGCATTCAGTACAATGTCGTGTAGAAACCGAAAGTGGTGTGGATTTTCATCCTCCTCCTAACAAGTTTACCCGCTTCCATCTTAGATTGCATCATCACTTACCATCAGGTGAGATTGTAGTCAAGGGCTAACTTGTAAAGAATAAAAAAAAATGTTCATCAAGCAGGTTGCAGGGAGCTGCTGGATTCTGGCAACTCGAGACCGTTTCGTTTGGAAGTCCATGGAAGAGGCCTAAGTCCAGCAGTGGGCGTCTATCGGCTGATAATGATGATGATGATGTTATTGACATTGTGAATCTTTTTCCAGGAGTAACCTTGACACTGTCCGCCGCCATCGATGGGCAGAACTTCAACGCCGGAGGCCACAAAGTGGGCGTCGCCCTAGAACTCGAACCCTAGGCATTTACACAAGCCGACGGCTTATAGATATGTAGATAATACATAATACCATTACCTGTTATATTGTGAAAGCGTATGTATCACATTAAATCATACTTTCAAGTGTCACTTACTTCAGTATTTCGTCCGTCTAACGCGACCTATTCAGTCATAAAGCACATTGCAGGGTTATTTGGAAAACACCTAAGATTTCAATTTAGACATTCTAAAACAATCATTCTAAAATTATAATTAGTAGAGCCAGTGTTTTACAAATAACCTTGTTTATCATATATAAATAAACAAAAGGCAGGGCATCTTGAGTCATGTATGACATCAAAACACCCTTTACCATGATTTGTTGCTAATTTTGTTTAAATAATAACCAATTTAAAATCTGTATCATCTTGTAAATAACACACCAGGTGTGTATACTATTGATTGATTGAGAAATAAATGAATAGTCTGTTGAATCAGTATAATATTTTGTTTGTTTCATTGATTGACCTGTCATTTTGTTCCTACCCTCATCCTTATAGTAGAGCATAAACCGTACTAATAATTCATCCGTGTTTCAAGCTTTTATAGTGCCTTTGTTTTATTCTCTTGTAAGATTGTGAAAATAAATTTTTCTTTTTTTTTAATATTCGTATCATTTATTTTACTAGCGGATGATTTTATATTTCTGGGATGAACTGATGATTTCGTCTATGCATACTAAAGAAATGGATATCACACAATAACCTTACAAATATAGAAAAATAAACAGAATGATAAATTTTAAGAGTCATTGTTGATCTTTTTGCCAGCACTTAGCAGGGCCTGACTTCCAAATCAGTGGTACAACATGACATTTCAAAAGTGCTTGTAAACTAAGCCTACTTGATAATAAACGATAGACAAGGCTTTGCTTGCAAACAGGCTGTATGGTCAACAATCTTTGCCTTTCCCTGAATGTTGTTGGGGACAATTAAAAAAAAAAACTCATCCTACTTGAAATAATAATTGAGTGCATTAAAATAACCTGAATAAGTATGTAATTAGATGTAAGTTTATTATTATATAGGACTATTAATACATTTACATGAGTTACTGAATCATCTCTTCTTCCATAAGTTTTGCCATCCACTCTGGTTCGGCTGCAGCAATCTTCTCGATGAGCCCGTTGACTTGGTAGCAAAGACTTTGGATCTGTTTGTCCCACTGCGGCAGAATCTCACGCGCTGTGAAAGAATACATAGAAAGTTGAAGAAAAACTAAAAAAGATTACGCTACTGGCGGTAAGACTTGATTTTTTTCAGGAGATGAAATCTGTCGCATAGTAATCTTCTGAGTTTTTCTTAACATAATAATATAATAGTCATACGAATAATAGGGTTGCAAGTATGAAATACATATTTTTGCAACCTCAGAAATTATTGACTGCAAATGACATTAAAGTGGAGTGTGGAGCATATATGTCGCAGCCATCGGGTTCAATTGGCATTAATAAGACGCCCTGGCCGTTTATTAAACGGTAAACCGAGACATTTAAGTGAATAACGTTTTATACTTACTATAATATCGCTGAAGCAAATATATTTTATACATACCGGGGGCTGTATAAGAAAAATCGATTCATAAGCAATAAACTCCAAAAAATTAATGTAAAGTTCGTATTTTAGTGTAAGACTCAGTCCAGAAAGGACGAATTCGCCGCGATTCTCTCGCGCGTATTACGCGCGACCGTTGCGTCCACAAGGTGCGTACCAAAGCGCGAGCATTAGGGGTACATCCAGTACGAAACATGGAGTTGAACGTGCACTCGCTCTAGAGTTCGCGTGTTAACTGGACGCAACAAGGCGTCCCTAGCATCTCGACTCGCGCGAATCAAGCGCGTGTCGGGAATCTGGTGTACGTAGTGCACGCGATTTACGCGCGTATTTAGAATTCGCGCGATGCTTGTGGACGCGATGTATTGATGTCTAGTACTTCGACAACGCGCGTATGAATTCGCCCCTTCTGGTCAAGGTCTTATGCCTTAATCACACGTACCGAGCAAACGGGCGAGGCAGTGCCCTCGGCCGAGTACTCGGTACGTATAAACATATCGACGAGTGCTCGGCCGAGCACTCGACCGAACGAAGCGCCGAGACAGTAGCTCGGCCCCCGTTCTATCTACTAGGCCGAGTGTCCACCCTCCCGCTTCCCCGCACTGTCTCGCTCGCTTACTCGCCAGGTCTGAACATGCATTGTCTCGCTACTCGGCCGACGGTCACATGATTATCGTTACGTCGCCGCCTTTTCTTATAATATAAATAAATAAAATACACCATGTCTGTTAGTAGTCAGTGTCAATGGAGTAATATTTTCTAACAGAGTGTCAAAATATTTACATCCATCATCTGAAGCATTCTGAGGATGAACATCCACGGTCTTGTCCAAATCCGACGTTACTTTTTTCTAATAATAGTTTTACGGTCCATCTTATCCGAATTATACTCTCAATAGAACTGAACTGACTGTGCTAATTTCAAAACACGTGTGAACAACTACTCGCTTACATCACTGTCTCGGCCGAGGAACGTTTTAGTCTCTCGCCCGTTAACTCGGTACGTGCGATCAAGGCATAAGGGATCGCATATACTGACTCTCGAAGTGCACGACGGCGCTGATCTGGTCGATGTAGCCGTTCATGCGGCCCTCGCTGATCATGTGGCTGGCGATGCGCTCGGCGCGCGCGGGCGGCGTCTCCAGCAGCGCGCCCAGCTCCTCGAACGTGATGTTGTTGTACAGCTTGCTGGCCGACAGCAGGTTGTGCTCGAGCACCGCTAGTGTGATAGCTCTGTTAGTGTAAGGATCGCATATACTGACTCTCGAAGTGCACGACGGCGCTGATCTGGTCGATGTAGCCGTTCATGCGGCCCTCGCTGATCATGTGGCTGGCGATGCGCTCGGCGCGCGCGGGCGGCGTCTCCAGCAGCGCGCCCAGCTCCTCGAACGTGATGTTGTTGTACAGCTTGCTGGCCGACAGCAGGTTGTGCTCGAACACCGCGCGGTCCAGAATCGTCGAGCCGTCCGGCGTCGACGCCTGCACGATCATAAGCAAACATTGCAAGTTCGTTGATGACACTCCCGTGATATGCGGGCGACGAGGGGAAAGACTGTGCGGATGTGTATAACAAGATCCCCAAGACTGTGATGGACCTGCCAATACATAGCTTTAAGCAATTTGTCAAAAAACAGTATCAGTAATGTTAGAGTTTTACTGCAAATATTGATATGGAAATGTTTCGAAAAGCAGATGAGCTTGTTCTTGAACAACATGCCCGCTTGACACAAGCATTTTTTTCTCTCAACAAGATGGAAGCGATCTAACTTGTTAGGGGTAGGACTCAGACCAATTATTTTATTCTATAATTGGTCTGAGGAGTAGGACGAACATCGCTTGAACGAAACGGAACGCTAAATGGCTTGGCGGTACGTCTTTGCCGGTAGGGTGTTACCTAGCCACGGCCGAGGCCTCCCACCAGCCAAAACATGCAACATAGTCGTCTCTACCTTCTGATGGGTCTGCATGAGCGCTTCGAACTCGTGCAGCTCGGAGCGGCGGATGATGCGGTCCAAGTACATCTTCTCGAGGATGGAGTAGGCGGGCAGCTGCTGGCAGCGCTCGTCCTTGAACAGCGTCGCCAACATGCGCGAGCGTTGTTGACCTGCACAACCCAGACAAAATACCTTTTTTTAAAGAAGTTCTGGTCGGCTATAAGTAGAATCTGTCTTGCTTTATAAAACACTTGCTGCTGTCCGCGACTTGCAAATCAGTTTTACGAAAATCCAGCAAGAATTTTGATCTTTCTGGGATCAAGACTAGCCAATCCAAATTTCGGTTAAATGCGCCAGTGTTTAGGGAAACAGACGTCTATCTATGCAAATTCGGGTTTATAGTATTGATAGGGAAATGTAGGAACTCTACGATCTGTTGGCTCAGCTCAGGTCTATGTAGGCCGTCAGATATTTCGATGCTAGGGCTGGTGCACCTCAGTAACATCACACCATTACTTTCTCCTACGAGTGTTAGGGATATTATTAGTAGCTAATGAATTATCTATATTAAATGCGGTTTTATAGAAAAACGCCAATAGGCCAATGACGACATATCTCCTGGCGCGCTTCCTATTGTATGTGTTATTTGTTGTATTTGTTATGTCATTGAAGGATGGGCGGATCGGCATCCTACGACTACAAATAACATATGGGTCAGCAGATAATAAAGAAATATCTGCAAGTATATCTGCAGAGGCTAGCTATACTTATATCTGCAAAGGCTCAGTCACTCGAGCTATTAGGAGTATCTCTGCGTGATCGAATCAGAAATGAGGAGATCCGCAGAAGAACCAGAGTCACTGATATAGCTCAACGAGTTGCGAAACAGAAGTGACAATGGGCGGGGCATATAGTTTGAAAAGCCAATGGTCCCAAAGTGCTGAAATGGCGACCCCACACTAGAAAGCGCAGTGTTGGTGGACAGGTGGACTGACGACATCAAGCGAGTCGCAGGGATTCGCTGGATGCAGGCAGCTCAGTATTGTGATGTTTGGAAGTCCCTACAAAAGGCCTGAGTCTTGCAGTGGACGTCCATCGGCTGATATGATATTGATTATGATGATAAAGATAGGTATATCGGTATACCTGCAGAGGCTAGGACTGTGCAAATGAGAGCGTTCCTAAGGCAGGTCATCCTCTCATCGTCGTGGATGATGTTGCGATACGATAGCTCATTGTATCTCTGTGCTGCCTCTATGAACTTTCTGAAACCAAAATACTTAATATTAAAGAAATATACTATAAAAATATGTATAAAAATTAATTAAAAAAAACAATTAGGTAATTCACTAAAACACCAGTATAATATTTGATATATGGCAACACTACAAAAGTAACACTGGTCTTGACCTTGATGTTATATTTAATTAAATTTTCAGTTTATTATAGTTTAATGAATAAAATTAATCATCATATCTTTTAGCCTAAAAGTCGGAATAGTATGAACATGAAAAAGTTATATTGTATGAAACTCTTAAAACTTGTAAATACCAAGCTAATAGTCTTAAGAATCTTCGTATATTCTGGCAAGTTCATTGATAACACATAGGAAAGACGGGTGTGAAATCGTGCGTTCGGGGAAGTGACGTGCATTAGTCGTGGGTTTTTCATTCATCGCTACACGTCCCCCGCCCCACGAGCAACATCGGGAGTGTTACGAACGAAGTTGCCAAGCTATGGGCTAGTACACTATATAGTTATTTTTTTCTAAATGGCACATACAAGTGCCATCTAGCAAACTTGTTAGGAAGGATCAATCAAGAATCATTCTAAGGATTCATTGATTTCAATCTTTAGTCTATAGTAATATATAAAGCTGAAGAGTTTGTTTGTTTGATTGAACACGCTAATCTCAGGAACTACTGGTCCGATTTGAAAAATTCTTTCATTGTTAGATAGCCCACTTATAGAGGAAGGCTATATATTATACCCGTTTTCATACGGGAACGGGAACCACGCGGGTAAAACCGCGGGGCGTCAGCTAGTGTGTATATATTTTTCTATTCTTCTATAGTGGTTGCTGATATACATACCTTCTATAATCTAATACTCTAGCGTAGCACACTTTGTAGTATATTTGTAGTTGTTCATTTGTAGTCTCCGCTTGTAACAGAGATGCTCTGTTGACGTAGGCCTCTGCTTGTACCGGGTCATCTACTTCCAAGTACAGTCGGGCAATCTTCAAGTAGGTCTCAAGCTTATAGTCTACCGAGTATTGTCTGCAAGTTATTAAAATAAGTTACTGGAAAACAGTTTCATATGTAAACTATTACAATAAAATAAATAACAGTCATTTCACTTAAAACTTTTTCCTAAATGAATAAAAATAAATTTGATTATAAAGCTTAGAACAGTTAGATGTTTTAGTTAATATCTTTTGATTAGCATTTTATAAAAAAACAATATATAATTTCAATAATAAATTTCGTGATGAATGAAAAACCTTTCCTATCTATATATATTAAGATACACATACTTCTGTCCAGTTTCCAATGGTATACCAACAAGAACATTTGCAGCCTCTTTCCAATTCTGATTGCGCTCGTAGATATCTGCCAGGTGCTGCCTGATGCTTGCCACCTGCAACATAAATTATTATAAGAGACAAATTCCATTGGAAAAGCATTCCATGAATTTACTGTGGACTGGTTCATCACATGGCAGAGTGAAAACTCTGAGCAGAGCCCCGGACATGTGACCAATGGGCGTAGGACTTGAGAGAGAGGCAATTATCTTAGCAATCCATGGATTCACCATGCAGATGCCAGGTCCATCATGTGGCAGAGAGAAAACTCCGAGCAGAGTCTAGGACTTGTGACCAATGGATGTAGGCTTAAGGAATTTCTTGACAATTAATTAACACTCCCCTTCTCAGCTCATGTTGTTCTCCCTGTCTATCCAAATTTGGTAATATTCTATTACAGCAGCTTTGAATACCCATTCTAATATAGAACTTACTCTAGTTTTAGAGAGGCCAAGGTCTTTAAGCAAGTCATAGAGAGATTTTGCTGGTAATTCTCTCTGTTGACTTAATAATAAAATCATAAAATTGCCAATTATTTTTGTATATAAATTGTAATTTAAGTAATTAAGTGATAGATTGAAATATGAATCAGCATTAGACGTCACAGTACACAGGTAAATACATAGTTGCTTCTATCAGTTTATTCATAAAACTTGGGTACATAAGACTGTCCTCCTAGATTTATGTGATTATATTGATAGTGCCCTTGCCTCCAAGGCAAGGGCGACCACATAAGAGATGGGAGGATGACCTGCCAAAAGGATGGCGAGGAAAGGCCAGAGATCGAGTAGAGTGGAAAAGTCTGGAGGAGGCCTATGTCGAAGGACAACCTGATTGCTATAGTATACAAATTAAATAATAGTATTAAGTATATTGTATGTATTCAGCAATCAGAGAATAAAGGCTATTTTTATTTTATTTTATTTATTTATATTGATAGTGAAACACAATAAAAACTGAGCAAATGGAGTAGTAAGCTATATACACTAAGCTAAAATATTAGTGTGATCATTGTTTACCTGTTCCTCAAATGAAATAACCCTTGGCTGGATGACATCAAGTGCAAAGTGTGACACTTCCTGTGACACAGGGTCGGGCAGCACGGCCAAGTGTGTGCTCACGTCAGTGAGGAGCTGCCGTGATATAACCAAGCTTACATTTTCATTTACAACTGAAAACAAACTTTTCTGTACTTCATTCCTGGATTGTATCAATCTTATTCACTCTAATAATATATTGACTATAGGTCAATGACTGTCTGAGGTGTCTGAAACCTAAGATACTTTACTTGACCTGGACATTTGAAGACAGGACCCTCGCAACACATTTGTTTATAGTCTGAAAGATTGGCCATACAAAAAAAAACGAAAAATATCTGTGGCTGTGTGTATGTGTTTATTAAGGAAGATGTTAGCATTACAGCAACTTCCCTCAGTGTGCATCAAATCCTACAAATTTCCTCTTCTATAGTCTAGCTTTTCAGGGGCATAATAAAAAAGAGAATGATGATGATCTTGTTTATTAGAAACAATAAATATATAGTATAGAGTATTCGTTGGTTTTGTTTCAAGTTTTCACTTACTTGCTTCCACAAAGGCTTTTAAGCATTCAGCTACTTCTGCCTCTGGATTTTGTAATATTTCCCGTAATACATTGCGGTACCTAAAATTAAAACATATTATGGTTTACTTTACAACTTACAATTAGCTTTGATAGTTAGTAGAAGTGCTACTTACTTCTCAGCCTGATCTTTGTGTAAACCACCCCAAATCCTTAATTCACCTAAATATTGACGAACGCCTGATAAATTTAGGGGCATTATTATTTATGATCACTTTTCTTGATTCAAAATATTTTTCGATTA